>NC_046227.1:33235355-33555852 GCF_009819885.2 Catharus ustulatus | reverse complement strand
TAATTTGTTTCTATGAGCAAGTTTGACACGGCACAGGCAAATAAATTCAGATTGTACAGCCACACAGAAGTGAGACATTCTCTGAGCTTTGGACTGACATTTTGCCTTTCTTCCATCATTCATTGCATCAGACCTTTGTCTCAATTTCTCTCTAAACCTTTGTCTTGTCCTGTCTGAAGGCCCACGCTCCAGGGTTATATCTTATCAGTTAATTAACTTTTAGAATGGAAACGCAGCAAAAATGACTATATAAACTTTTGCTCATATATATCAAAGCCAGTGTCAACCAGTGTGTTCCTGTGTACCTAATCCAGGAGACTTATAATAAAATCTCATCTTCCATTTACAGCCTGAGGCAACAGCAGATCTTGCAGAGAGAAATGCGAAGTGATGAGGTTTAGTAGAGCAATAACGTTGCTCAACAGTTTAAATATTGGTCTAGCTACTGAACTTTATGCCAGGAGGTTCTGGCATTACATTATTAAATGCCAATATTTCATCCATGGTTTTCACTTACTCGGAATAATGCATAATTCATTTCAGAAAAAAATAAAATCTTGCAATTTAGGATATTTTTTCTTCCCCCACCAGCCCCCCCAAAAACCCCCTTGAATGTAACACTACTTTTCAACAGATCAAGGCAGCACTAATGGGGAAGTATGGAGATTGTGTGTGTGTATAATATGAGTTCTTCACTGCAAATTAATGAACAATTTAGCAGCAACATCCTAGAAGCAATGAAAACCACTGCCTCCATTCAGGTCTATAGGGTCGGTGCCAACAAGGAATAAAAGAGGAATTGATTAAGCTGGAAAGTTTGAATCAACAAATAAGAAAGAGGAGGATCCTCACAGGCAACTCTGATTTTTATTTTACTGACTCTTTACCTCACATCAGCAGATCTCACTAAAATGTACTAAAAAAAAAATGGGGTAAGAAGGAATTGAACAAGAGCCAGTTTGAAAATAATTTTGCCCACAGCTCAAAATTTCAGTGAAAAACCCAGCAGTGGAAAGGATGAAATACAGAAGAAGAATAAAGAATCTGAATGGGAACTGTAGCCTGACAGGCTGGGAGCATCCAGCAGCCCCTTACTCAACTCCAAGCACACTTTTTCCACCCAGAGAGGATCACACCCTGAAGCTTCTGACTCCTGTCATTCCAGAAAAGTCGTGTGATCTGGTATCATCACACCCTGAAGCTTCTGACTCCTGTCATTCCAGAAAAGTCGTGTGATCTGGTATCAATATATATTTACACACTTTATAATTTACTGACATTCTTGATTTTTTTATTCATTTTTTAGGGGCATCTTAAAAATAGGTTTATTAAGATGCTTTCTAAAGAAAGTTTCACCAAGGCCAGTTTTTAAAAGTCAAGAAAAGTTCTTATCACATTTTTTTTCAATAAAATGCAAGAGAACACACTGCAGATTACCATATCAGTACTTGTGATTTACTCACCTTTTCAGCATGAAGACAGGCTATTCCCATACATAACTTTATTCCAAAGCTGTGACCTTGACTTCCACCAAAAGTTCAATTGTATGAGTATTGGTTTTGAGGCAAGATGAAGGAAGAAAAGAATTCTCACAGATAAGATAATAAACTGTCAGCTACAGCTTATGAAATACAACTGTTTCAAATAGATGATCTGATTTAATATATGTTGACTGTCAATTCAAAAATTATGACTCAGTCATTACGTAGTATGGTGACTACAGAGCTTGAATTATTTTTTTTTTGTCTCATAAAGCATTAGGTGTGGGAACCAAAGACATCCTCACAGCATTTCATGCAAGGTTCCAAAGTAACAGAATAATCCTAAATTAAATTAAATACCACATATTGAAGGTATATGTTTAACATCTACAAATGTAAAGAAAAGGTATTGAGAAATACTCTTGGTATAGTTACTGATTACATCAAGATGAAAAAAGAGTCTTTCTCTAGTTGTTGAAAACAATAAAGGAAAAAAAATTAGTTTACATGGTCATTTTAACTATTAACTCATTGTTCTAGGTACTCACACAACTGTAAAAATACAGTGAAGTCTAAAATAACCCCACCCCAAACTACATTATCTCCTGGGAGTGAATTGTGTACTTGCATAAACTATATACACAGGATGTAATCTCTTTTTTTTTTCTCTACTCAAATTACTTAATGCAGATTTTTGTAATAAAAGAAAAACAAAAGATGAACTACCAACATTGATGTGTCTATCAAGTAATGAGAGGCCTTGATGAAATTCCCATGTTTTCCAGTACAGTAAATGCACAAAAAACTGCTGAGATTCATATGGTGCTTTGAACAGATTCTTGTATCCTACATTGTCCAATATAACAACAGTTTGTTTCACACTGTTACATAAAATTATTCTAAAAGATATGAGTGTTCACTGGAAGTAAGGACATGGGTTACATCTAAGTTAAAAGATGTAAAATTTGTAGTTCTCTCAAAGCAAAAGGATGAGCAAAGGTGGTGAAGAAGTGAGGAAATGTTTAACTCTCTAATGTTTGAAATGCTTATCTACCTTTCTATTGTTTAGGTTTAAAATGCAGTTTAATACACTTCCCATCAAAGCTACAGTGTCAGTCTTTAGCAACAACCTCAAACACATTATATAGAATCACCTCCCAAAATCAAATTATTCTTTATCAACCTAAAATCTGCTACACCTACAAAAACACTGAATAAACAGCGAACAACAGTCACCTTCTACCAGTATTAAACAACTCTTCTCACTGTAACTTACATGAGGAAATAAAAAAGTGGGACCTGATTTTTGTCCCCCACAGGCTGCCCAGTGTACCTACACTCTGTGAAATACAGAGGAGACACCTAAATCCCCTTCCCAAATTGTGATGGTTCTTCCCTCATCTTCAAATCACAGTTCATCTTAGACAAGTGAGGTGTCACAATATGAATATATTTACTTGAAAACAGACTTAAAATGTTTACAATTATCCCATTAGCATGTATTTTGGGTTTAAATCCTGTTGTAGCCAATGTTTAACAGGTGAATTCACATGAGTGGAATAGTAACATAATGGGGGACAGTACTTCTGTGAAATGTACTTCATCTACACATTTTAAATCTTTTCCATTTTTGAAACAGTTCATAGAGAATGACTGGTAAAATTTGGCATGTCAGGATGGAGACAGAGTAAATTCCACTCAGCATAGAGCATAAACCATGAGCAGGAACCAGGTGGGATGGGCAGGTAGATAAATACATTCATATAAATATATTTGCATTAAAACTAAGGAAGGCATGCTGGAGAGCTGGACTGGCAGGGAAAGGAAAGCTGAAGAAAGGTGCAGTTGAGAAAAAAAGACAAAAGCCAAAGTGAAAGCTCTCCTATGAGGGAATGGGCACAATCACAGTGGGGATAATCTGGATGTTATTGATATAAGAGATCAGCTGAGCTCAGGCAAAAGCTATTCACTGCCCTTGGAACTACAACAACAACAAAGGTGAAAATTAGGTCAGGCTCCTGTGGAGTAGCAGAAGGCTGCAGCATAAGCATGCAAAATCAGAATTAGCAATGGGCATTAAAGGTAACAAAGGATCCTCCTGCAAATATCCTGGCAAAAAACAGACACCTTCCACACTGCCAACACCCCCCAAAACCTGGCCCAGGCTCTCACCCATCACAGGACAGTGTGTTCCTGGGAGTGATCTGACATGGAAAGGGCTATCAGGGATTAACCAGCTACTTCAAAAGTGTCTGTTCTAATGGATCCTGCTCTAGCACATTTAGAGAAACTGATCTTCATGTGTGAACAGAGGTGAACATCAGCTTATTTTTGATTTGCACAAAAACAAATAATCATCCAACAGGGACAGCTATACCAAAAAAAGGAAAGAAAATAAATACATCAACCTTCTTTCTGTACTAGGTCTATGGACACAGTGAAATAAAAAGAACAATGGCCTTATTTTAGAACAATTTGTTTCCTTGAGGACAAAAAAATCCTAAAATTGCTCAGCACCGTGAATCCTAAATGACTTCCTTAGTAATTAAATTACATTGCATCAAAAGGCACATGCCTCCAGCACTTCGATTCAGATGTGCACACTCTAACCAGGAGTAACTGGGTAAGCAAAGATTGGGTGGAGCTGACATAAAAACACATAGAATGCTTAGCACTAAAGAAAACCTCTGAAATGGAATAGAGCCTTTTGCTTTATGATAATCTCTGACTATTCACCACTGTTTTATTACTGACTTTTGTTATTGTATCTGAACACAATTTGATTTTATGAGATCTTAAATATTACCTTTATAAACATTTCATGGGATGTTGACTCTCTATCTGCAAATTGCTTATTTGCTTATTGTATCTGTTCATTGATGCCACTGCAATAGCTTATTTTTGCATTAGCTTCTTCGTTGAGTCTAGTTTATCTTCTGAGAAAACCCTGAGATGAAATTTTTAATAAGAAATCCTAAAAAAAAACCAAGACATAACTGTAACTGATAAAGATATTTTCCCTTATATTGTTCTGTTTGCAGCATAATTCAATCAGGGTGTTTATGCCAGTTTACTGAGATTTCAAGAAAGCACTTTGTTTATCATTTAATCAATATGATTTGAGCAACCTAGAAAGATTTTTAAATAAGCTAAATTCTCTTCACTCTTGCAACTTTACCCAAGTTTCAAGTTCTGCTCAATAAAGACTCTCCACACATCATTTCTTTTTCTTCTACCATTCTGTCTATGCAAACTGAACACCAATAAAAACCTGTGGCTGAATTCCATCTACAGAACACATTAACTCGTTTGCAAGTAATGGGAAATGATGATGACTGCGCTGGGAGGAAACACAACAGGATCACTGGGCTCCCCTCATCAACCTATCTGACAGCTGCACTCGTGTACCCATCACTTATTCCACTGCAAGCCTGAACATTTACATTCCCCAAAGCATATAATGAAATTTTATTCAAATGCAGCCCAAGAACTAAGTGTATTTAACTTCTGGAAACACATTAGGTGATTATTTCATTCATAGCAAAAATGTAATACTTGCAAAACCACAGAACCAACTGCTAACTGCTAATATGTTTCATTATTATTAAGTCTGCCCCTTGGAAACACCAGCAATTAGGGTCAAATGAAACTCCATAATCCTTCTAAATTTCTTTCATGGTTGCCTTCTGTATTTACAGTTACCTGTGAAATTCATCTAACAAGGAAAGACAAGCATCTCTGAAAGGCTTCAGAAAAGACAATTTGAGCAGACACATTTTGCCGCTTCTCATCAAAACATTTAAAATGACAAAGTTTATGCTTTTACATGGGATTTGCAGAGTATTAACATTTAAATAAGCTTAAAAAAGGGGGCCAGATATACAATCTAAACCCAAAAATTAATAAAAAGCAGCCATTTTCCTATAAACTCTACAATTAATCATTGTGATGAACAGAGAGGAAGCAATGCATCTCACAATCCATACAGCTGATGTAGCTCTTCTTTTCACACACCACACAAGTTCATTATTATGAGCAGATGTGCTTAGATTACAGAAAAATTTATACTCCATGAAACCAGGCAGTGAAGATACCCATTTATCTTAAAGCACAAATTTTTCCCTGTTTGTTTGGAGGTCTGCTCACATGCATTACATCAGCAACGTGGCTGCATGAAACCCATCCAATCTCACAGGACAGAGCACTAAGTAAACGTTCCAAAAAGGTACTGAGAAAGCACCTGGTGCTCAAAGCAACTCATCACAGGGAAGTTCTGATCTGTCCCACAAATTCTCCACTGTGCCCTGAACAGGGAATGCCTGTGACCACATCCTGTGTTCTGGATGTTAAAATGCAACAGGAGAGATAATCCCTGAAACGCCCTCAAGAGATCAATGTCTACAGGCCATTGACGCTTGATTTTCTCAAATGCTGTTAAGTGCCTATTATGAAGATGCCCTCCAGGAGCACAAGGAATGAATGAAATATAAATAAATATAAATAAAAGCAGCAGCAAAGGCCCGTGGTCAGCCCCTGAGGATGTGCTGATCTCCTTCACCCTGAACTGAACACAGGCTGAAGTAGATGGCCTTGGACAAGCATATTATATTTTAATAGGTTGGTAAGATCCTCTCATACTGCATACCTCGAGTTCAGGCACTTCCTCTGCCTACACATGGGATAAAAGATACAGAAAGTTGATATCTAAAAGACAGTAGGAAAGAGATAACTCAGAGAAATTTCAATCACCTTGGGGCACATCAAAGAAAACAGATATATGATTGCAGGGTTGAAACTTCAGTGAACTGTCAAAAAGAAACAATAGTACTGACCTGAATTGATCAGAAAAGCAGTGAAAAGTAACATTTGCTACAAGGCTTCACATCCAAGATCCAAATTTAAGACTACAAAATACCCTGCTTCAGGAGAACTCCATCAAATACCTGAATATATTATTCAAAACTTTCCTTATTTCACAAAGCCAATATCAGCAATCCTTTAAAAAATGATGCAAGCACCTGGAAAAACCAGCAGCTGCCAGCAAAAAATTGACTTTAGAAAAATCTTTGTTAGAAGGTGACATATATTTCATTACTATCTATTGCCATCGAGGTATAGAGATGGCTTTTTCTTGTGTAGTAATTTTATTCCAGGGGAATTCCAATTTTTTGGATGAAGTTTCACTTGATTTATTATAAATAAAGAAGACGGAATCTTCTCCTGAGTCTTTTCAGAAGCAAATTGATGGCGATAAGGGAAGTGGAGAAGTGTTGTTTCCAACAGGAAAAATGTTTGGAAGTATCACTATTGCAATCATCAGACTCGGTTTAGAAAGTGCTAAACACACCCCTCAGAATTTTTAATATTTCTGAACACATTTAGAAACTGTGCCAGCAGAAAAGAGCACCACTGGACACACAAAGCAAATGTAATATCGACCAGTTCACAGGCACCTGCTGCATTCTCACAAGTGCAAGCACTTCATAAGCATCCCTGTCACTTCCAGTTACTCTTCTGTCACTTTAGTGCACCTGTTTGAAAGAGAGCTGCTGGGAATTTTGAAAGACAGTTTGATTCAAGGTTATTCATTTATTCTGAAATTGGAAACTCATGTCTAAAACCTCTACTGCAGACATAAAGCAATTGGAGTAACATTAATATACAAATTCAGAGTCAACAAACATGACATCAGGATTCCTTTTACACCTTTGTGGCATGACACATCTTTAAAAAATCTTGTGCTTGAAGATCTACGGTAAGCCATATTGATGAGCTCTGCTATTTAGGATGCTAATATTCAGGGTGAGTATTAGCTCTTAATTATTGAAAAAAAAAACCACTTTATTCAATAAATTCCATTAAGAAGTGTTTTCTAAGTAATGCAAAAAAAGGGAAAATGCAAACTGAAACTTTTATCACGTTTCTCTGAAGGAAATTCCCCAAACAGGTGAAACCTCAGAGTCTGACAATGAACAATAAATGCTATAAATCAAATTCTGCATTCCTTTCAACACTTCCATCTTCCTTTCACCATCAGTTTGGTTTGTTTGTTGATTTGTTTTTCTGTTTGTTGGTTTGTAGTTTTGTTCAGGGTTTGTTTTGGGTTTTTTTTGGGGGGGGAGATTGTTTACTTGTTAGTGTTTGTTGTTTTGTTTTTTCCCAGGAGGTAAGAGAGGGAAGTCCAAACAATTGACAGAGTCCTTGAATGTTTCACTGACTTAAGCAGGATCAGCATTTCAACCCAGTACTGTCTATTCCTCAAATTAAACCCCTTTGCTTCTACCATACTGTAAGAATAAACAATTTCTTCATCCTTCCAATTAATGGCTCTGGAACATCTCACAAGCTGATAATCCACTCGACTGAGACCATTATGGACCAAAAAAGAGGTTACTTGGCTAAAGACTGTGAGAGTAACATCTCTAGTGCTTTCCTGACAACAATTCGCATTAAAGCTTTTAATAAACTTGCTTATTTTTGGTCATGCTTCAAGTTTTCCTATTTAAAATGTCTATTTGAAGAAAAGTTCTCCTTAAGGCCATTTTCAAGAGAACCTGGATGTTGGCCTGCTCATCTCAGATGAATTTTTAACACTTTCCCTACAAACCACGGTGGCTTTGGCATGAATTGTCTTTGGAGTTGTAAACAGCACAGCTGTGACATTCAGGAAATTAAAATTTTATAAAAGCAAAAGTAGATTTAAATCAGTACTGAATGAGCAGGCCTCCACACAGAGAGGTGAACAAGAGGGATTGAAAGTGTTATATAAAATAGCAAACAAACAAGGAGACCAACCAGGACACAAATGCCTCAAGAACAAAGGATGATTCAATTAAATTGAAAACCATCAAGAAACTAGAATAGTTTGCTCACTGCAGGGTTACCCCATTGAACTGAGGTATGCCAGACACACACAGGGTCCAGAAACCAGCAATAGTCACATGAACTCATTTAAAATATTAAGGATTAAAAACAATTGTGTTTCAGGCTCTAAGTGAAGAAAACAGAGTTTTAGGATGAAATGTCTCCTGATCAGGAGAACACACAAGACTGTGTGAACAGGTCTGCTCCCAACCCACCCATGACCCCAGAAGAGATTTCTGTTCTAGTCTGTAACATCCTCTGCACAAACCATGACATGTGTCACCATCCAGGCCTACTGATCACAGAATACAAATTCCCCAAAATTTGTGTGCAAAGTCTGAATCAACTGCTCGTAACTAGGATTTTAAACCACTGGGAGCTAGTGATAAAAACAAGTCATAATTGGAAGGGCCTGTCTCCAGTTTGAGGGAGAGATTGCTCTTCATTATATCTCTCATTATGCCTTTCATCCTCCTGAGTAAGTCTCAGCACAGTTTGGATCTCCTTGGTCCTCTTTCATCTACTATACTCTGTTTAATGACAATCCATCATTTTAAAAGGGACCCCAAAAACGACTTTCGGCAACGATAGTTGCTTAGATCATACAGACTCCACACTAGATAAAAGAAATCTTGGGAGGACCAAAGAGAACTGAACTTAATCAGAGGGATGAAAGACAAAATGAAAATCTATCTACCCTTACATTTAAAAAAGGAGTTTCCTTCAGATAAGATGATCTCGACTCTCTCCCTCTGTGCCTGTTAAATATGGTGTGAGCACTGTCAGATCCTCTGGGACTTTTATGACTGAGATGCTCCAGCAATTCTTGTAAATTGTACACATTGGATGGTGCTGTCTGAGGTGACTGGGCCACTTCATATTGATCTAAAACCCTTTTTCCCCCCTTCTTCCCTCCTTCCTCCTAATCAAGGCAGAAATGCATAGCCTGGCAAGCTTTGATGTCCCTCTGCTTTACCTCTCATTATTTTGATCTTTTAACAATCCCTCTATTGGTACATGCCCTTAGCATGCATTTTCAGGGTCCGTGCCTTCTGGCTTCAAAAGACTGTGCTACTTGATTTAGGCTTTTTATTCCTTTCCCCCAGAAAACAAATGCTCTGTGTGATACTAAGAGGTTGATATTTGTTTTGCTTATCAGGAAAACTATATAGTTAAGCTATAGAGCCTGCTTATTGCCTTCTACAGAATGGAATATACTGTCCTGGTTTTGAAGGAAATCAAATACATGTAATTTATCTGATGCAGTCTTCATCATCTTTATTTTACAGAAAGTCTACAGATCATTGAGTTGCCTTTGGATAAAATGCTGCACTGTAGATTGCTGTCAGGACAAATTCTTTAAGAGTCTCCTCCATTTTTATGTTGCTGGCATAAGGCTACAGTGACAGAAATGACTTGGAGTCTCTCCTGCTATTAGTTCACGTCTATAAAGGAATGTCATGCCAATTCTCCTCCTGCCTATGAAATACTCCTAGAGCAGCTCTACCTGAGGTGGAAGCTGGGCAGACCCAGGCTGAAATATAGTTTTAAGTGTCCTCCTGATGCCTGCTGACATCCCCCATTAAAAACAGGAGGGCAGTCCACCATCACTCTTCTGTGAACAACCTGTCACTGGCAAACCAGTATCAATCTTTCTTCCCCTTGTCCTATCAACTCACACCCAAGGAAGAAAAATTGGTCTAGGGGAACACATTACCTGGAAGATCAGTGGGATGTAATACAATATGAGGACAAATTTCCATGCCTCAGTGCAGTGCCCAGCTGCAGATTCCAGGTGTGCACATTTGCATAGACACCTCTGCTACAGCACCAGGTTTTAAGAAATTGGCTCAGGATGATTTCTGAGAAAACAGGTGATTTTATTTCTCATAAATTAAACTACAGGAATATCAAAGACAGCTGAAGTGCTCAGAGAGATTGATCCACTATACCTCATATAGCCTCATCTGTACCCTCCCATCCCCTCCTGCTCCCAGTCAATTCTAATGCTACAAAACTGAAATTAATCCCATGGAAAATCTCTCTGGGAGAGGATATCTTCTTCATTCCACTGGTGCAGGGAAGGCTAAGAATACATACATATGTGCATGCATTATATTGGTATGGCATTTTTGTCTCCTCCTCAGTTTTTCCTTGTTTCCCTCCTTTGTGAAACACTCTCACAGACTTCTGCATGAAGCAAATCTATTATCAAATCTACAGTTAAAAACAAATCAAAGCTTGTAAGTAAACTGATAGAAATCTGCCACAAACAATCTGGACTAGTATAATCCCACATCCATACTGCAGTGATCATTCTCTCCATCTCCTGTGTGCAGATATACACAGTTCACCAAGAATGAAGATTAGATTTAAATGCAAAACCAAGGGTAAATTTTCATTAAGCTCAAGAGATTTTAATTTGTTCAGTGCTATTCACCAGAGGTAGACTCTTAAATACTTTCTTTCTGTTAATGAAATTTGAGTATTTTGAAAAAGAAGTTCCTAATCAATTCTGAATCTATTGGCAAACCAGGAATTGGAATTACACAGGAAAAAGTTCTGGTGTTTTTATCTGACCTCAGTTGTTTGTCATTACTTATAGTGGCAGAAGTTGTTATGGAATAAAAATAAAAGGGAGGATTGCCTGTTAAATATATTCTGTTTTATGAAACAGAAGAATAAATTTCAGAAACTTGGAGATGAGAAGGAAAATGTAAGTAAAACATAACTTTATGATGGGTGCTTTTTCACAGCAGGATAATGCCACTGATGTAAGTCTGAATCCCAGAAGTTCCTCTACAATACTGCTGCCCACCTTTCTACAGTGCAAGTGCTGCATTTGACTTTTTTTCTCTTTAATGAAAATTTCACTTTTCTGATTTCAGAGCATGCTCAAATTTATCCAACATGTATTTCTGGTCAGCTCTTCAAAGTACTCATGATTTGCAGTTACCCAGATGTGTTACAGATGTGCTCTCTAGTTCATCATCCACACTGTTAGTGACAGCACTGATGACAGTCCAGGGTGTGTGTGCCCCGTGGGAAGCTGTCAGGATCTGATCAGAAGCCATCTGAAACAGCCTTCCTGGCTGACTGCAAATAGCTGATATCTGAGCTTGGAATGGGTTTTTTCAACAAGTTGCACAACCACCTTGCCCTGCATTTCTCTAGGTCATACTTTCATGCTGGACTCGGGAGGGTGTCACGTGGGACTGGACTCCATGTCTTCCTGAAGTTAAGAGAATTTTATCTGTGCTGCTTTTCACTTACCTTATTGCCTGACCTCCAGCCCACTGCCTTGTCAAGGAAAGAAACCAGATTATCAAAAACAGTAATAGTGAAACAATTCCAGTTTGGTCGTCTCTTAGTACCTTAGTACTCTCCATGTGTTTTAAACTAAAACATCCATTATCAGCAACAAGAGAAAAACACAATGCATCTCTGTGAATTTGCAATATGATGTAGAGTAATTATATCTGTAAAGTGCTGATGAAGCCTTGGACAGACATGGCTGATAAACAGACCAAGGCTCTTCATTCTGGAAAAGCAATCTCCTTTCTGAACCCCAGTGCCATCCTAGACAAACTCTGCTTTGCATTCTTTTCAAAGGTATCACAAGCTCCTGTCCTTGCCTGGTAATCATTTTCCCCTCAATTATTTGCTCCTAATGCCAACAGCTGCCAGGCAGGTGTCTCCCAGATCTGTACTCTGTCTGGGACCACTCAAGTTCAGTTTGCTGTGTTCTGTTTGTGTCCCTGTAATCAATCACCTGTTACACCCTAGACTAGAACCACCAGGAAAAACACTGACCAACAAATGAACACCCAGCATCACTCAGAATAAGGCTCAAGATGCCATTGTCCTACCTGTCCTACCTCCTCCCTAATACTGGAGGGAGCTGCTGATGACAGGTAAGCTGCTGTCAGCTGGACAGATTGACACAAGAGCCCTGCTCAAAAAACAGCAACAGTGAGCAGTTGAGTCTCTGCCACGTTTACCATCATAATTGCATTCCTTGTAAACTCCAGGTTATCACATTGCCTTCAGCCTGTAAATTGTCACAAGATTCTAATATGTACCTCCTGAAATTGGTAATTCTGTGCAAAAGCATTCTGCAACTCAAATCACAATGATGTGTTCATTTAGCTAATCAGCAGTTATATTAACTGTCTACAAAACAGAAAATAAGAACTGTTGGGTGACTTACCTTATGAGCAAAAGAAGAAAAAATGGTAACACTGACGCTTTTTTGATGGCACATCTCATTATGAAGAGGTTACCATCAAATAATTGCAGGAGAAACAACAACAGTGTATGGCCATTACTGAGTTACTGATGGATAATAACTGAGATAATACAGCTAAAGGATGCCTGCTTGAAACATTTGTGCAGATGCAATCTCTGCAGGCTCTATCTAAATTCATTCTTTCATCTTGCTTAATATGATGCACTAACTTGGTCACTATTAGATTTGTGATCACAGTACTGCCTGTGTTTTATAAAAGATTTCACTGGAACTACCACTGCATTTAGACACAATCAGGAAACTTAGATAGCAGACTGTTACCAATTTTTGCTTATGATGATAAGCTCTTGGTCTGAATCAGTCTAAAACCAGTCCTGTCTGCAATGTCTGCAAAGCTCCAGAGCAAGAGCCAGAAACCAGCAATGAAGGAGACAGGAATCTCCAACTGCCCGAGTCTGGTGCTGCCTGCATCCCGTTTTCACTGTCAATCCATACATCAGCTTCTCAACTGTAACACATTATATTTAACACTAACCATCTTAGCAAAGTCCTTGTGGTGTGAATTTACACCCCAGCTAAAGCAGGATAGGAAATACATCCTGTGTGGTCTGACAATAGAGCAACCAAAAGAATTACACTCCAGAGATGCTCAATGAGGGCTGTCCAGGATTGATCCACCCTCTGACCTCTGGTGAGACAGAGGAACTTTTCTGTTCTCCAAAGCAAAGGATTAAAAAAAAAAAAAAAAAAAGCTTCTTATTACTGCATTGGTGAGTCTGCATTGTTGTTTTCCTGTACACAAATCAATAAACTATCTCTAAAAATATTTCCTGCTCTGTGTCACAGCATTTTTGTATTCTTGAGATGGGGAGCTAGAGCTCTGAGAAGGACTTAATGTCTCATTAACAAGGGAAAATATGGTCAAATACTCCAAATGAATCAAAGCAAAGTGGCAGGAGCAGGAGAAATAAGACATGGCATTTTCCATTGCTGCAGCTTCTCCTTGCTTTTGGAAAGTAACATGTTTTTTCATAATCATGTTGTCAGTGCATTTCCAGGATCAGTTTTCAAAGCAGAGTCTCATTAGATCCGTCTGGTCTTTAATGCATTTACACTACCAATGGTGTTTGAAGCAACCTTCAAAGACACTTGCTTAAAACAGGCTTTCCATCCACTAATTAAACCTTAACAATCCCTTGTTATGAGCAACACATTTTTTCCCAAAAATTGTGTATGTCCCAGGTGGCTCTTCATACCAGCACTGAAAGGAGAGGTCATTCCTGAAGGACCCTCCATCACAAACACCTGAGACCAGGAAGGCACCAAACAGCACCTGAAGAAGCAGTGATTCTCATGAAGCCATGGAATGGTCTGACCTGGAAACCACCCAGCTCATCTCATTCCACCCCTGCCATGGGCAGGGACACCTTCTCTTCTCCAGGCTGAACAACCCCAGCTCTCAGCCTGCCTTCACAGCAGAGGTTCTTGAGTCTTCTCAGCATCTCTGTAATTTCCTCTGGACCTGCTCCAACATGTCCACATCCTTCTTATGTTAAGGACCCCAGAGCTGGATGCAGAGCTCCAGGTGGGGTCTCAGAGTGGGGCAGAATCCCCTCCCTCATCTGCTGCCCAACTGCTTTGGATGAGCCCAGGACAACTTGGGTATCTGGGCTTCAAATGCACATTGCCAGCTCACGCTCAGCTTCTCATCAACCAACACTCCCAATTCCTACTTCCCAGGGCTGCTCTCAATCCATGCTCCACCCAGCCTGTATTTGTACTTGGATTGCCCCCACCCCTGTGTAGGACCTTTTCTCACAGTTTTGACACCTCCTAGTAAATTAGTCTCTGGTGGAAGCAAATGACAGCTGTACAGCAACACAGAATTTGCAAAGCTCCTCATTTATTGTTAGTAATGTTGTCTTATGTAACTGCCAAGCAAAATCCTCACCCTGTTTTACCTGAGTGCCCTGTCTTTGGAGCTTTTTACCAATCATGCCTCAATTAAGTTTACATAAAAACTGTATGTATTAGCTCTTAAGGCTACCCTTCTCTTTCCTATACACTGATTGCTGAATAAGTTAGTCGACTGAAGCTGATGCAAAAAATGAAAGGCTATTGTAATTAGTGTAATATCTTCCAAGATAAAACCATAAAAACTGCAGTTTCAGACAGCTGTCATCTCCTTGGCTATTCTGCTTATTATTCAGAGACAAACTCTGATATCTTCTGCATATTATGCAGTAAGTTTACATGCAATTTCAGTGAAAATGCTCATGGAACAGGATCTCTATCTCAGAATCTAGCCATGAGGAAGAATGGAGCTTGAAAGTAATTTCAGACCTCATTTTCCCTCAGTACAGTCATTGTCCTAAATAGGTACACATAAAACTGTTTTTCTTTAGAAATAATTTATATGAATTCAGTGTTCTTATATAATTGGCTAAATACAACAGTCACAGAAAACTAAAATCCTCTTTTCCATATTACAGTCAGGGTATGGACAGAAAAAAAAAATCTGAAAAATGGATGCTCCAAGGGACAGAGAGACTGATTATCTTCAGAGGTAAAAGAGTAAGTGCTGTCACATGGTACAAAAGGAACTGAGAAAATTCATATGAATACTCTTTGGAGAAGAAGCACTTACTGGTTAAGGATGCTGTACATTATGTAATGCAATTACTGTGTGGAGTGGTGGTGATACCTCGAATGCAAGCTCATTCACAGGATTCCTGAATATTGCAGGAAGGCAGCATCTATCTCTTACACCTGGGATTCTTCTAGTGATGGCACAGACTCCCCTGAAAACACCCACAGACTCTCAGTATCATACAAGGTAATTTAGGACAGAAGGGACCTCTGAGGATTCAATGCCTGCTCTAACTAGGATTGACCTCACAGTTAGGAAAGGCTGCTCAAGACCTTTTTTTGTTGAGTGCTCAGTATCTCCAAACAGTCTCTCTGGGCAACCTGGTAGTTTCTCTGACTTCAGCCCATCTTCTGGTAATTCACTGTGCACCTCTGGGAAGTCTCCTCTGTGAACTCCATACACTAGACACTCTTCCAGGCTGAACAAGCCCAAACCCCTAGCCTCACCTCACATGGTAATTCAAAAGCATGTCTCCAAAACCCCCTTCCAGTGAAGAATGACAGGATCAGAAGTCCTTCAGTGCTGAGGTTTACAAGCTGAAGAGCCCCTGCAAGGCACGTAAGCAAACACCTCCCCTGCCTAAAGGGCTGCTCCCTGACAGCACAGAGCATCTCTGCACACTCCTGAGGAGTTCAAGTAGCAGCAAGGAGAGGTATTAACAAAATGTTTATGACCATTTCCCTTAATAAACACTTCTAGAGAAAAGATACAGAATTGCTGAAAACCCAGCAGCTTCTTTTCCAGACGCAGTACGGTCAGAGTCAGCAGCTGGGTCTCAACTGCCTTCTCTGTGGAGATCACTCCTCTTGTTCACACAAAATATCTTTAAAAATCTTCTTCCATGGGTTTCATCTGAGATCTCATTTTCCTAAGACCCCACTCATCTTTAATAATACCTAGCAGAGTGGTTCTATCACTGCATGTAATTATGAAAACCGAAGCTGTTACAAAAGCCACAGTTAATTACAAAAATTGGCATTGAAACGATTTTCGCTTAAACTCACCAAGGTAGGTTTTTCACCCTAGAACACCCTAGAACAGCACACAGCCTAAGTAATTATTGGAGGGCTCTCCACAGAGTAAAAGTAAGTGTGATGCTCTTCTATTACACTTCCAATTCTGTCAGAGTAAGATTAACACAAAGTTCATGCACCTACTAGAACACAAAGATTACCATCCCTTCACACAGACTGAACAATACAATTTACAGATTTGAAAACCTTGTGAAAAGGTTGGTGGTCAAAACCTAGTTTAAGATATTTACTCCTTTGAGTTTCAGTTTAAAACACATTTCTTCTTTCAGATACATCCCACATACTGTCAGGGCTTTTCTTTCTTTTCCTTTGTTTCCAGATTATATAAGAAATTCATTTCATCTTTAAAGAATAGTTTCTACCTTTGTGAAGGAGTAAATTATAATGTCAAGTTTCCTCAGTTAGCATACCTGTATAGCAATTTTTTTTCAATAAAAATAACCTTTTGTTAAAGGTTTAATTGTATTTCCCAGGAGACTGATAACAGCCACATCTCCAGCCATCTGCAGGCACCACTACAGACTGATGCACGCTCTGAACATTCTTCTCAACACTTCTGTTCAGACAATGGGACCACTAATTTGTAAGTGCTTCATTACGTCAAGGGCGGGAGCCCAAAGCCTTCACCCATGCTCAACTTCTTCAAAAGCCTTAATGAAAATCAGGCCTCAGGCAAATCATTAGTAAATTTCAAAATCATGAGGAAATTATCCTTTCCATTTTTAGCACCAAGAATGGATTCCTTCATAAAAGCCTATAGATAATTCATTTAAATCTCACAAGCTTCAGCTTTAGGCACAAGAGCAGGTTAAGATGCTCGAACACCAAGCACAGATCTCCAAGCTGTTGTGTTAGTGGTACTTTATTGCCCAGCACAGCAGAACTGTACAATGGAAGCAGCACCCAAAACACTTTATTTCATAAAGAACTTCAGTTAGTTTACAAATTGTCTACTTTAAAGGCATTTCCAACACATTAAACACTGGGGGTGGATGGAGGAATCTTACCCCTGGCCTGCAGCCCGTGCCCACACGCCTCGCTCTGCCCTGGCAGGCTCTGCCTCACCGACTCTGGCACCAGCACACAGGGGCTCCAGCGGTGGCTCTTCCACCTGCAGAGGCAACAGACAGCAGTGAAGGGCTTGAAACTGCAAAATAGGGAACAAACCTGAGCACAAACTCCAGTTACCAAGAGGGAACAAACCTGAGCACAAACCCCAGTTACCAACAGGGAACAAACCTGAGCACAAAACCCAGTTACCAACAGGGAACAAACCTGAGCACAAACTGCAGTTACCAACCATACTACACTGTGGGGACTTTGGAGACACAAAGCTCTAATTACTCCTGACGCAAGCACCTGACAACTGGAAACTGCAATTCAGATGCCAGCCTTCTCATTTTGCAGGGCATGTTTCAAAGTCAGGTAAGATACATAGGGAACAGCTCCAGTGGGCTTTGTCACCTCCTGCACTCATACAACTGAGTGCTTTCCAGTCTGCTTTCCAGGCTCCCAGATGTGCCAGCCAGGGGAAGCAGCTTTCCATGGCACCAGGCAGAGCAGAGCGTGGTGTCCCCTCCCTGGCACTGCCTTCAGCTCCACACCCTGCTCCAGGACCATCTCCTTTGGGATGTGCAGGCTGGGGATTCATATGCAAAGATATCATGCTTTTCTGTTTACTAATATTGCACAACAGATGGGCCACAGAATCTTAATGAAGAGCAGTGAGTAACTGCTCTACTGTATTATTTGTCTAATCAGAACTTTCTAAGTGCTCACTATTCACTGGAGTGAGAGTACCAGGGGAAAACACAAGAGTTTCTCCAATAAGCATGCAATTATGATTAAGGCACTCTAGGGCTTGTGGTCCCAAAATAGCTTACATGGATTTTTAGATACAATGAGGGGGAAGTTCCCAGTAACAGCTTCCTTACACACATCAGACCCTGAGGTTACTATTTCTACGAGCTGTGTCTATTGGTGCTTGTTCTGATGATGCCAGATCTACTGAAATCTCCAGTTTGAATTATACTTTTACACATTTTGAAAGGTACATTATTTATTTTAAACTCTGCATTTTCCAAAATAATGTTATTTTCTGGTGAAAACTGTGCAGAAGACGAGTGATTTCTAGAGAAGTGGACACTCACTAGAGACTTATCCCAAGCTAAAAGGTTTTACCTATACACTGGACAGATGGGAACATCTTCACATTCTCTCTCCTCATACAAGGTGTCTGGACATGCCTGTCCCCCGTTGGCAGAATCCTGAAGGATAATCCTGTACCGCGACTGCTTAACTGCAGTGGTATTGCCTGTCAAGCAAAAAAAGAGTTGTCTTTCAGACATGGCTGTCATCCCAAGTTAGTGATTTAGCTGCCTTGGTTAGAAATATGTTCTGTGTTTCATTTATATTTTGAAACCATGAGCACTCTGCAACATTACTTCCTTTAAAATTACCAGCAGTTCAGCAGGACAGCAGCTGGAAGGATGATAAATCAACAGCCTAAGAAATGCATAAAAAACATCTATTTAACAGAATACCAAATCAAGTAAGAAAATAAATAAATAAGAAAATAAACATCTTAACTGCAAAAAGAATAAAAAACAAAGAAACAAACTGTGATAATGGAAGATTTTGTTTCTGAGATCATGTTCTGGTGGTCTCAGGCTGCTACTAGTAACCCATCTTTATGGCTCTAGAAATCAGAGGTGATAACTTCCTGATAGGAAAACCATTGCAACCAACAGAGGCTAACTCTCCACTTAACCTGAGTTGATGCAAGACCAATCCATCTAAAAACACAGTTCACAAAATCCATGGTGCAGAATGAAGCAGGAAAGACAAGAACAAGATTTATCTATCTGTCTACAGCTAAAGCAAACACAATCCTTGGCTGTGTAAGTGGTAAGAGCAAACTGAGAGCTGGCTTAACCACTGCATATGTCATTTGTCCTTCTCTGGGTACTGTATTCACACTTCTAAAACTGCTAGAAAAGGAAAAAGGGATCTCAAGGGAACTCCTTAAAGGATACAGACCATGTAAAAAGCTTTAAATAGTGGACTTCATCAAGTATGTCTGAAAGAGGAAAGCAGTGTGACAGTAAGCCCACTATGAGGATGATTTTTCCAGCTCAGAATAAGAGCAAAGTGGCAGCAGCAAAATTACAATGTAGTAGAGTAGAAGGAAAACTTATAAGGCACACCATGAACACGAAGTACAATCACAGATCCAAGGAAAGTGGAAAATGTTGGCTTTAAAACTTTAAAACTACCAAGTCATACAAGCCTCCACTGGCACATGCCACCCCTGTGAGATCACTGCAAAGGGACACTGGACTGGCAGGAGGCTGCTCACCATGGCTGCTGCCCTGGGGCAGGAAAAGCTCATCCAGAGAGATCCCTCTCCTGCTTCTTTCACAGCCACTACCTGAGGCAGCTCTACAGCTGCCAGGTCTCCTTTCACATGCCTGATTTGGTGCCTGTAAAGCCTCACAAAGAGCCTTCTCTCAAAATCCAGCTCACAGCATTGCTCCAGAAAGTTAAACTGTCTTATCTTCAGTCCATCACATGAAGAGAAGAGTTTATCCCTGTCACCTAATGCACACCCTTTACAAAACTGTAAGGGTTTGCACCCATTCTATCTTCCCCTCTCTAAACCAAGCAAACCCAATCCCTTGTAGGTCCAATTCAATTCCCTCTCACTGCTCACTTTCTCACACCACTGTGCCCAAGGACCTGCAGCCTCCCCAGGGCACAGCACAGTGACACCTCAGGGGTCTCACATACAGCATGCCCAGGAATCTGACAAGCCTGGTATGAGTTTTAGTATTTCAAACTGCTGACTTTCATTCATTTTGTAGTCCATTGTGTTTCCAGAGGTGCCTGAGGCCACAAAGACCATTTAGGGAGCAGAGCATTTGACACACAGAAGAGACCAGGAAAGCTGGAACTCTTCTGCTTGGAGAGAAGGCTCACAGTATATTAGCAGTGTGTATCAATGCACTACAACGGGCAGTAAAGGAGACACAGACAGATAATTTTCACTCTGATAGCCACTGTGAGATTTTTCAAGCAACTGAGTACCAATTTAAGAGTGATTTAATTTAAGCCACTGTTCCTCAGCTTCCTGATAAAAGTTTAATGTGTCAAAAATCTACCACTTCCCTTAATTAGAACAGCTATGCTGTCAAAAAAAAGAGAAGAGATTAAATTTATTGGGCACAATTTGTTCTCAATAAATCCTTACTGGCCAGTTTATTACAATCTGATTCTTGAAGTGTTTATATCTTGAGTTTTAACTTTTCCTTGACTTTTTCTACATAATGAAGTTAAGATGAGCAATCTACAATTTTCTTGACCTTTCTTTTTTGGGTAGCAGAGGTGAGGGGGAGAGTTTTGGTTTGGTTTGCCTTGGTGTTACTGAGTTTTAGTTCTTTAAGACCTCATTTCTCACCCATAAGACAGCCATTTGATGCTCTGGCATTACTTTACTACTTCCTTCTTACTCACACAACCTCACTGACATGGGAATAGCTACTCAGTGGAAACACTCCATAGTACATTCCTCTGCTGGCTGCAGAGAGGAAACAACAGCAACAACTGCACACTGTCCATGCTGTGCTTCCTCCATTTCTCAGAATGTGCATTTCATTCAGTTTGCCCTTATTTTTAATCCACTTATGCCATTTTCACTGTCTAATATCCTCTAGTTTAGTTTGCATCCTTGATTTCTTGTTCCTAGTCTTTGTGAAACAATATGACAACAATATGACAAAGGGAAACAAGATCCTGAACAACTCTGACAGCAAGATTAAAAAAAGCTTCTCTGAATGTGTGTGATGTTCCCCTTCATGGTTTGAACCTTGAACTTGCAAAACACATATATTGCACATTTCTTGCTTCTGGCTTGCCATCAGCACAGTTTCAGAATAGAAATTACAGTCCAGTAGGGCTTCAGCCCTTTGGACAGGCTTTCTTGGAGCTTCCAGGTCTTCTGCACTCCTGTGTGCAGAGAACAAGCTCCCAAGAGGTGAAGATACCAATCCATGCAGTTTGTTGAGTTTATTTTTTTTAAATGTCTTGTGATATTGCCATCCTTCCTTTCCAAGAATTGTGAACTCTATCACTTTGTGATGGTTTTCATTCAAATTATCTACTACCATTAGAATCTTACCCATTTCTTTCCTATTAATCAGTTCCAAATCTAAATGAGCTTCCCACAGCAATTTTCTCCACCTCAAGAAACTAAATTATCCTCAACATTTATTGCACCTTACTCAAACCCCATTTTCAAAATTGAATTTCCTCACTGGCTTTTCTATAGCATTCCCTACAAATGTTAATGAGCATAATTTTTATATTTCAGTTAAAATTGCTATAGTCTGATTTTTCCTGAGTACTAGCACTGTGGAAAGACTGTCCTTTTAAAGCCAAACTGATTTCCAGCATGGTTATTTGCAGTCCAGAAAAAAAACCTCAAGCCTCAAGATCTAAGGACCATCTTAATTTCTCTGTCCTTGACTTTGCAACTTAGATAATGCTGTTTGAGAATTTCAGGGGGGCCTTACCTCTGTTTCCACTCCCCAGCCTCCATTCTCCTCCCTTACAGTGCCATACAATTCCTACCAACCCACTCTTATTCCTCCCTGGACCTTGCATCCTTCCTTTTCAAGTGCAGGACAAAACTCCTTTTCACTCCTGGAACATGTGCTGTATCAAGTCCAGCTTCCACAGAAAACATCCCACTTCCCACTCTGCTCCTGACTAGATGGAAAGCCAGAGTCTGGTCAACACAAGATTCTGCTCACACACACAAAAAAGGACAAATTTTCTGAGACTTTCTGAGATTTTAGTCACCAAAATCAGCACTGTCTCCAATGCCTTGGTAGAGATAAGAGTTCTTAAGTCTTTGGTTTTGACCAGCTCTGGCTGTGTGTTTATGAGGATTGCAAGTGGCAGATTGTGAACGGTCTGACACAAAGTAGAGGCTGTTGGAATTTCTTATTGTGGCACACCATGCATTTTATCCACTTTTACCCCTTCTCATTTCAAATCTGATTTAAGGCATGGGGAAAAAATAGGACAGCTACTATCTAACATTTCATGTACAGTAAATTCACGAATACAAGCCGCACTGACTATAAGCCGCATCTCTGGGTGTTGGCAAATATTTTGGTTTTTGTCCATAGATAAACCGCACACGAATATAAGCCGCTTTGTCGTTCGCAGCGAGGACCCGCGTGCAATTATTAACAGAACGGCGGGAGGGCGGGGTTTACTGGCTGAGCTAAGGCTGTGCAGGCTCGGCCCGCTAGGGGCCGCTGACGGGGCCAGGTGGTCCAGCACGGTGCTGCAGCTCGGGGCCGGCCGCCGCTGCCACTGGGCTCGGTCACCCCGGGTCGGCGCTGCCCTGCGGTGGCAGGCAGGGACGGAGCTTCCCCTGCTCCTACGGCAGCGGCGGCGGGCGGGGACGGAGCTTTCCCGCGCCCGTGGCGCCGGCGGCGGGCAGGGACGGAGTTTCCCCGCTCCTGCCGCGGCGGCGGCGGGCGGGGACAAAGCACCCCGTCGGCTCCCCGAGCCGCGGCAATGGCTGCGCGGGGCTCCCGTCGGCTCCCCGGGCCACAGCAATGGCGGCGCGCGCTTCCCCCCCCCCTCCCTGGCCCGCAGCAATGGCGGCGCCGGCTTCCCCCCCCCTCCCCGGGCCGCAGCAATGGCGGCGCCGGCTTCCCCCCCCTCCCCGGGCCGCGGTAGGGGCGGCCCGGGTCCCCCCTCTCCTCCCCGGGCCGCGGTAGGGCCGGCCCGGGTCCCCCCTCTCCTCCCCGAGCTGCAGCAATGGCGGCGCCGGGCCCCCCCCCCCCGTCTCTCCCCTGGGCTGTGGCAGAGGAGGAAAGAGAGCTCTCCCGCCTCTCTCCCCGCCCCCCGTGCTGCCTACACGGAGCCAGGCTCCACCCGCGGTGCAACAAAGTAGCGATTTGTAACAATCGCAAAATGCCGACTTTGCAGCTGCTCGGCTCAGCACTCTGGCAGGCACTTCTGAGGTTGTATTAGCCGCTCCTGATTATTAGCCGCATTTCCGGTTTAGGAGCAAAATCTTAGTCAAATTGGTGCGGCTTGTATTCGTGAAATTACTGTAAACTTGTTTAGAGAATTAAGTAACTGTGAAATTTCCAACCTTCCTCCTGGACAACCAATGCCCCGAAGAGAAAAGGTATTTACAGGCACCATCTATTTTCAGAAGGAAGATTAAACATGTTATTTATTGTTAGTTGTTTGCTTTTTTTAATCTCTCTGTTTTAAATCTGTGCTGACAGACCAGGGAGTACCTCATCCATGCTGAAAGCAGTTACCTCTCCAGGCCACCTTCACCCCCAGGAAAGCAGGTGGCAGAGGAAAATCTACCTGCTGCTCATTCAGACCATTCCATATCCTGAGACCACCCCACTGATTCTCTGATTTTTTTCAATCCATCCTCATAGCCCAGGTAAAACAGATACATTACAGAAGACTGCAGTTGCCACAACCTCCCTGCTCCTGCTCCCCAACAGGTGCTTGGATTCAGTGGCACTTCCTTTGTGAATTATGTTGTCCATCCATCTGTTCCTGCCCTTAGTTCAGTGCTGTCTGCACCTCTGAGGCAGGAGATAATCTTCTGCCACAAGACAGACGGTTGTCTGATGACATTTAAATGTAGGGAAAATGTCAGCTTTTTATTGGGAGATGGTAAACTCAGATGAATTTCCTCAGATAAACTACAAACAGCTCAACTGCTAAAGTTCTGTGTAAAGCTGATTTAGTGATTCCATGTTTGTCTAAGTTCTGATCTTATGCTGGTACACAATTAATTTTAAATCTGCCAGGCAATACCTGCTCCTGCTTGATCTGATTAGTAATTCACCATCTGTATATTGCTTTCATTAAATACAACTTTTCTATAAAAAAACCACAACACCCCTAACAACTCACGTATGTATAGTGGCTTTGAAATTTCATTATCGTGCTGAGGTTTTAATTGTGCCATGCAAATTAAAAAAAAAAAAAAAATCTTGCAATGCAGCCATATCAATAACAGATTTAGTAAAAAACAAACTCCCTCATCTAAGAAGTTTTAATTTAGAATTATATTAAAATGATAACACTGCCAAGGAGGTTAAATAATTAATTTCTTCTCATTTTAATTGTAGACTATTATTTAATAAACAAAGTAATTTACCAGGTAATTTATTCTACTCCTTCATAGGCAGCTCATTTAAAGTCTAAAAATAGATTGCTAATTAAAACAGGATTCACTGTTTTAGAAAGCAACTCATTTTCCTGTAAAATCTAACAAGGACTATGCTAAAGCATTCACTGAGAATCTTTGAAGGGCAAGGAAACTACCAACAATAATGAAATATTCTGATAACTGAGTAGACTTTCATCTGAACAATTAATGAAACACACAAATGTGTCAGAAAACCCAACACTAGATGATTATAAAGAAACTTTGTGGTACACTCGTTGTGCCTCAAAGTTAACCAGTAAGATCAAAGAGGTGTTTGGCCCTTGAAAAACCACAAAGAACAGGAGGTATTTGCACAACCCTGTACGTACACCCAGGCTGATCAAGAAAATTACATTTCATATGTAAGCAATTCCATGTGCAGTCATACCGCACAGGGACCGTGGAATTTTGACTCTGGAGGCAGAAACCCAGAAGGAATTTTTTCCAGGGAAAGAGGATTCACATCTCCAAAGCTGTTCACCCACTCAAGAACATCAACTCAAAAGTCAAGGTCCAAAGTCCTCAAGTCCAAAACTCATGCAGATGAATGCCCTAAAAATTATTAGACTGGTGTGAACTTCATCTGCCACACGTTTCTTGGTCAATGCTCTAATTTTTCACCTAAATTTCAACTTCTTAAAGGCTTACCAGGCTGACAGGCTGTGGGGCAGGGTGTCCACTCACTGAACAGTGTCACAACACAGTCCTTCCTGCAGGGGAGGAGACACGGCCGCACCGCCTCCGGCCGCACCGACTCCGGACACCTGCGGATCCAAACGCGGATAAAACAAAATAAAAACTTAAAACTACGGAGAAAGATTTTACTCCTAAGACTTTCACAGGGCTGTGAGCACACTGCCATACCAAAGACACTACTCCTGGCCAGAGCAAGCCTTATTTTTCTTTTCACTCATGCAACTCATCTGAATTTAGTCCATTTCAAGGATTTAAAAAAAAAATTAAAATGGGGAGCTTAGCTTGATGACTACAGGCTAAATGTAGTTCTGTCTGTGACATCAAAACTACAAAGCTCATGGGAGTAAAACAGATATATTTAATACCAAAGAAAGTGAGTAGTTATGATTATAAAGTAGTCCTGTTTTAGCACAACATCCAACAGCCTTCAAACCACCTGTCTGTAAGGGCTGATGACATATTCCTCAACTTTCAACCTCCAAGGAACACAAACATAAAAAATAGTTTCAAGTGTAATACAGTATGAAGAGCTCTGTGATTTTCTTCATTCATTTTTAACTCCTACATGGAAAACATGTCATACATATTCTAACAAAAGTTTCAGGCACGGTTAATATATGAGGACTTGAAGAGCAGAAAAGGGAAATTTTATGGGATCAGTCAGATCTTACATATCAAGTGGGTTAATAGGAAGGGAATTACTCTTTCTTACTCCTTATTAATTTCTATTTAAAAGACCACTCAACAATACTTAGTAATAATGCATGCAACCCAAAATGATCCCATTTGAAGGAGGAATGTGCCACTACTCTGTATGAGAAAAAAAAAGTTAAAACCATGATTCAGCTACTTCAGTTCCATTTCCTCTCACACCACCTCAAAAATGCAGGGGGCAAACAACCATTTCAGGCATTACATAGCTCCATAAACAATGTGCTTAATTAGGTAAAGTTGGAGCATATCAATGCATTTGAGACATACAAGAATACCATATTTCTTTCCTTTTATTTAATTAACCCCATTAACCTCAAGAATTTTAATTAACTTTACTGAAATCAGCACAGTCTGCTTACACAAACAGCATTGTTTTGAGAGTTACAACAGGAAACTCAGTTCTAAGTCTCTAGACTCATTAATGGTGTGAAAATAATTAGCAACATCTTGATTTTTCGATATTAAGGAAAACATCTGTGCCACTTATTTTCCTCATTTACTAAAGCAAAGCAAAATTTGGGATATTTCTACTACAGAATACGTAATTTTGTTGTGTTGCTATCACATCACAGAAGTTTATAAACCAAGTGAACAATATAGATCACACATATGGTACTGCCCTGTTGGAGTGTAAATATAATGCAAAAATCTATTTACTTTTTCTATTTTATTAGAGCACTGCTAATAAGGTGTTGCTGAACATTGTATTCAAATGTATTTTATATTTTCCTCACACCTGTCCTTTGGGGAAAATATCTGCAGAAAACTGTAAATTAGAGTAGCAGAGGAGCTACAGCAAAAAATCTCCACCACTGAAAGCATACTTTTTGCCTGGATTTACATGGAAAGTTAAAATGGGCTGGATATTTGGTTTCTTTACCTGTTACAACAGTGATGGAGCAGTACCTGTAGAGGTAACCCTGAAATGAAATTATTTCAATGCTGCAGAGTCCATACACTTGCTGAAAATGCCTTTATACACATGTATTTTATAAATAAACACTAACAAGCTTTCTTTAAATACCTTTTGGGAGTGACCTGGCCAGAGCTGCTCCTCCTGCAGAAGACTTTCCTTGTCTGAATGCCCACCCCACAGGTGGTTTCCCCACTCCAGCTGATGGTGGTGTTGAGGGCAGTGCCCAGCACATCCTCAGAGCAGGAGCTCCAGGGAGACGCTTCCCAGAAGAAATGCACGCACGGGTGCTCATTGCAGGCACGCTGCTCCTGCAGGGCTCGCTCAGGGGGACAGGCTTTCCCACCTGGAAAGGGTCAAGAGAACACCATATCCTCATGTCACAGCATGTGGCAAAAGGAAAATGTAGAAAAATAATTTTTTAAAAAGTCAGATTTGCACAATACCTCCTCTTTCCCACCCCCTGTTAAAAAAATAAATAAATAAAGCTTAAATAAAGCTGTTGACCTTTATGGCTGCAATAACAACCTTCTAAAATATTGTTTCCTCATTAAACTAGCCTTGCATAAAATTGTATTTCAATGCATAATGGAAACAGAAATAGGCAAAGTATATTTCTGAGTTACTTTATCAATAACTCCTACACACAGCCAAGTTAATTCCATTTAAATGCCAGTATCACTCAGCAAACATGCAATCAGGTTTAAAGACAAATTAAGTATTATTTTTATGTTCATTCTCCTTGCTAATCTCCCAAGAAGGAAGATCTCTGTCTCATGTTTGGACTCTATTCATGTGAACCCTAAAGATTTGAGCAGTAGAGGAAGATGAACTGTAATGACAGCAGGGTGCATCAAATGACACCCAGGTCTGCAAATCAAGGAGGGGGGAAACTTGAAAAACATGTTTTGAGTATGAAGCCTTCACTTCTCTGAAGCACCATCCTTCAAACTGATGTCCAAAGATTTTGCTAACCTTCTGCACTTTGTCAGCAACTTGTGACAATGTCCCAAAGAACAGGAGTTTGAAGAGCTTCCCCAGAAGCTGTGACAGTCCAGCCAGCAGCTGAATTTACCCATAAAAGCAGATGATCATAACTCAAAAGCTATGGAGCAATGCAGTGAAATTTAACAGTAAGCACTGTCATTTTAGGAAGAAAGAAGAAAAATTACTAAAATCAAAACCATTCTTCTCCAGGAGGGACAATCCAGACAACTTGGGACACAGCCAAAGTGCTGCAGGTTTTGAAAGAGCTGAAGTGTGGGGGACAGATACCACAAGGTACAGAGCACATTTACACCCTACTAAAATCCACAGGAGATGAAGGGATGTCAAAGGGATGCCCATTGCCTTGCAGGACTGACCCTCCTGAAAAAAGGTAAGGCCCCAAATGGCCACATTGAACAGCAGTGAGAAAAGAAAAAGAGATAAACTACCTAACCCACTGGATAATCATGCCACATTACCATTCATCTTTTCATGAAAATGGACTGTTCCACACAGTGTTCAGTCTCAGAAATGTTCAGTATGATGATGGAGTAGAAAATGCTCCAGGTAGCTTATTTCCTGAAGAATTTGACTTGGCAAGAAAAATGCAAACCTGTTATTTTTCTTGTCTTAAAAACAAATAATTGTAATAAGCAAATGGCAAAATGCCTGATCCATTTGTAAGGAAAAAAAAACAAACTAAAGAACATATCCAATTCGAATTTTGAACTTCCCAGGGAAAAATTAGGGTGGCTTTTTTCAATATTATCTTAGTTACAATATGTTAACAAAGCTCTCCTAAACAAGGCAGATTTAACTCAACATTGTAAGAAAAGGCTCACCAAAACTTGCCTCCAACACTGCAAGCAGGACATGATTTTTTTATAAAGACCACAAGAGTCTGGCCACTTTCTGCATTTCATTGACAACTTCTGTACAAAGAAAAGCAGGACCTCATGCCTGCCTGGCCATTTACAGATTTTTTTTTATTATGTTTAGCAGTTCCTATAATTAATTTTACACCTGTTGGGAGTGTCTGCTCCATGATCTCCTCTTGCACTAAGTTTTAGACATTTGCTGCATAAAGAATTATCTTTTAAAATCGGATTTAAATCAAGTCTCCCAGGTTTCATCTACAGCTTCCTGGTTATCATATTCTGGGAGCAGGTAAAAAGCTTGGAGAAAATGACCCAAAATTTCCATAAATCTTCCAACAGCAGAGTCAAGCAGCAGACACTTCCTCCATTGACAGAGGCCAAGCAAAACGGTCCTTGCACAGGTACCAGAGCTTTGTAGAAGCCAGGTGTCACAGCTGTGAGCTGGGTATGAAACAGGCAGAGAAAGTAGGTAATTTAAAATTGTCTTAATATTGCAGTGATAATGGCATTAACTCCACTTCCACTCCCCCAAATTTCCATCACTGTCTGCACACAGACGTGTGACTCTGCACAGCAAATTGTTACACCATTGCTAAAGATGCCCAGAAAAATTTAGGAAGTTTGATTTTAATAGTTAATTATTCCTTCCTGAGAAACTTTAGGTATTCAGTTCAGAATATACCATTTTTAGGTTAGTGCCTTTCAGGCTGAGATGATTGTGCTTCTGTACTTCCAGAATTCACTCCTTCACAATTTCACTCTTGTAATTCCATGTTTGATCTGTTATTTGGATCCATTACTTCCACGGAAAATATAAGACCAACTGTATTTTCATTTTAATCATTCTCTAGCTCACAGACTTTTTTAGGAGTTATTATCATTCATTCAACAATTATTTTCATCCTGAAGGGTCCCAATTTTCGTCACAAGTGCTTATGAGGATGTTTATGTGAATACAGACCTTTCACACGAGTAAGGGTTTGCAAGATCAAGTCCTTATATTAGCCCAGAAACAGTGGGTGACTTTAATGATAATTTACAAAATAGCACTTAACAGAGCTTGTCCTGGACTAGATTTGCATCTAAAAGTGTTTTGCTGCTGCATTAACTGCACCTAGTTTTGGCACTAGCTGGTATTTTGTGTCAACAAGGCTTTAGTCTGTTGGACCTCTTCACGTATTATGAATTTTTATGCACTTGATCCAAGACCTTTCAAATCCTGTCTGATAAACCAACACATAAATTAATTACCATATGTGTAACTATATTAGAAGACTACACTTCTAATACAAAATGGTTTGTTTAAGTAGTGATGTTAACATCATGTTAAAAAAGCAGATACATAATATGCCCATGAAGATCCAGAAGAAATGACACGTATTTATCAAGAGCTATTTACTTACTACAACTAGCAGATCAACACATTCCAGGTCTTACTAAAAAAGAAAATTAAATAAGCAAGACCTTTTCCATATCCTCATTTTTCACAGCTCCCTGGTTTGAAATCATTACTGATATGTTCCCATATAAAGACACTTGCATGATGACTCTGTCATGGAGCAATTTTACTGGTACAGGATGGAGCCTTCCAGAACCAAATTCACACCCAGACAGCAATTCACAGGCTAAAGTAAATAGTTTTGAACTGTGACAGAATTTCTCCAAGTGACACATTGTGGGAAATAGAAAAGGTGTAAAACTTTCAGAAAGCTGTGTGACAGCAAATCTCAGGATGGAGAAAAGCAAGAATGCTGAAGATGCAAGGACAAGAAACAATAAGGCTGTGAGCTGTGTACAGATAGGCCTTAGAAGAATATGTTAAACACGATAGCAGAAACATGTAAGCTTAATAATGAACCTTTATCCACTGTTTTAAACTATTACAAGCAAGCATTGTTTAAAGCAAATTGTACATGCAGCTTCATTAACTGGCCTAAGCAAACACTTCTCAGTTTTTAATATGCTATTGGCTGGAAAGTTGTTAAAAGACTTTGTAACAAAGAGAACTTCGTCTGCTGTTGTTAGCAGCTGAAGCAATTTCCATCTCCCATGCTTGGCTCTGTAAAATGAGGCTCATTGTGATGGAATAAAGCTTCAAGTCAGCTGCTCCAGCAGTCCCACCCCCTTGTTTCTGTGTATATATGTATATAGAAGAGAAATGATCCAACAACACATGAACTCCAGCCCATGGAGATCTCTTAGTCTCTAGGCAGAGACAAGCACTCATTATTACCCCTGATTCCTGAGGAACTGGGATTAGCTCTGACCTAAACACAGTTTGGCTCAGGAAAGGAAGTCAAAGCATGACAGGAACAGTGATTATCCAGCAATGTTCAGCACTCACCCTCGGCTGGAAGGGCCAGGATGGATCTGCTCCTGCTCTGCGTGCCCTCGGCGTTTCTGCTGGAGCAGGAGTGGGAGCAGGGGGACCACGGGGACCACTCGCTGACCACACAGTCCCTGGCACAAGGGACTTCACAAGCCACCACCTCGGCATGGGGAAGCTCTGAGCACAGGTGATGTGGTGCTTCTTCACCTGGAGCAAATGAAACAAGACAGAGTGGAAGGAGGCACAGCTTGGTTCAATAGCCACAGCCTGCACCAAACAGCCTGACTTTCATGTCAAATATCCACCTGCCCATGGAGGAATATGCTACAGAACAGCATGTGGTGAGGCTTCAGGCTGAAAAGTGTAATACTTGAACAACTATCTTAAAAATTTATTCAGGAAAGCAAAGAACAAAAAAAAGTGTTTCCAGCTCAGTGTGTGACATCTTGGCTGCAGTCCACTCTCTGAAGCAGGTAAGCAAAAGGAATGAGATAATTTCATCAATAGAAAGCCGTAATGTATTAACAGAACTAATGAAAATTGCCCCATATTTTCTAGCAATCTCTACAGAACTTCTTTTCCACAGTACAGTCCCCAAAGAAGTCAGGTTCCTTTTTCCTGTAGGCCAGAGAAGTATCTGGCAGATGTTTTGGTCCTTCCCCTTCAGCCACTCTCATTTCTGAATCTTGCTTCTCACCCAAAAGCTAGAGGGATATAAAATTCTGCATCTATTGGGCCACCATCATCCAAGACAGAAATACTTTCTGCTGCAGATGAACCAAGGCACCTGGACCAAAGCAGACCTCCTGATGAGAAGCATCTTTCCAAAAGCCTTTTCAACTAGAAGGACAGTGGGGAAAACCCTGTCAACCAAAAGTACTGCCAGAATGAGCAGCAAAAGAAGGCACATGAGTGATATAATGTGGAATACAACATAGGGAACTATTGCTTTTAGAAAGGAAAAGAAAATAAACTATTTTCTTAAATAAGAAATTTGAGTAATTACATAGAATTTACAAATTAAAAAAAATTCATAAAATATAACTCTTTAGCTACTGAATTACACCCAATGTCTTAAAAAATGTATTTTAAGCAATGAACGGTCATGGCTGACTTTGCTACACTGTTCTATTATTTAGTATTTCTGGGTCCTCAGGAAACTTCAGCTACATATCTGAAGTTTCTAGAAGCTCAACTGTTTATAAACAAAAGGCTCCCACCACATGGTACCTCCTCTTCTGCCCTTATAATAGTTACAAGCCTCTCCTTCAAGGTTTCTTTAATTATGAACCTAGGAAAAAAAACCATAATGACTATCCAGGCTTAATTATATGTAAGAAAAAAAAAAAAAGAAATTATAATGGCAGAAAGTGCCTTTCACCTCATGCTCCAGGAACAGGCTCTATAACAAGGCAGCCCAGGAAGCAATTATAACTGGGAGGGTAAAAAAACTGTGCTGCTTTTACAAGAGCCCACATCTACAAGTGAGTAAATAAGAGAGGCAGGCTGTGAGCACATAAAGCTGTCAACAGCACAGTGCTATTATCTGCAGTTGCATCCCTAAATGACGACAGGCTCATCGCCCTCGAGGCACAGATAAAACTTTTCAAGCGTATTATGAGAAGGAACAGTAGATCCAGCAGGCAATCAGACTGCAAGGTATGGTTAAAAATGCTTTGGTTTTATACTGCCTTTCCTTTGTGCTCACCTGGAAAGGCTCAGTGTACCCAGTCTTTGCATCATCCCCCCTACACAGAGCCCCCATCCATCGGTGCTGCAATTGGCATCCCAAGGAAAACCAAGCTGAACCCAGTTTGATCAGCCCCTGTTTCACCACTGATGCTTTGGATGCTCACCTAATGCTGAGAACTACCTTCAGGAAAAAAAAAACTGTGAAAACAGCAAATAAACCTATAATCCTTATTCCAGCTGTCTTCCCAAGTCACTTAAGCGTCAAAATCCCTGCCAACGTTTTGACAGCTTGTCTGTACAGCAGCAGGTAATGGCAGGGCAGCCTGGGCAGGCTGGTTTCAGGAGTCAGTGGCACAGCAGCATCAGGAGATTACATGCTTTGGTGAAGCAAGGTGAAACACTTGTCGTCCTCTCCCATCACTGACAGGGAGCACACGAACAGGTTTCAGAACCAGACAGGATGAGATGGGACACTGGCCCTGAAAGCACAAGCCCCACCCCTCCATGCACAGCACAGTTAACTGTCACATCAGGATTTATGGTCAGAGAGTGCCATGATGTTCACCAAATTCTGAATTTAGTCCAGTGTTTTCCACCAATCAGACTGCACTACAGATCTAAGCATCAGAGAAGAACTACTTGTTGAAAGCCAAGAGAGCCTTTCCTCTGATTTAATCATACTTCAAAAATCCCAACCCACTCCCCTCAGAAGATGATGTAAAACACTTGGAGCCCCTTTGGGGTGGCATTTTCCACCCATAAGCTCTCATGCCACCTATTGTGGGGTGACCACCCTGTGGGGAAGGGAGGCAAATACACTTTCAACTTCTTCCTTCCACATTTTCTTTTCACACTGGATTTACAGCAGGTGATAGCAACAGCAACACTGCAATTCCCAATTCCTGGGCAAAGAAAAGAAGTTTTGTGCTTTGTTAGAAAGAGTTTACCACTGGGTGCATGAAGGTACAATTCAACACTTACTTTGATTTACTTTATAGTTCCATTCACTGTGTTCAGGTTTAATTACTGCCTTCTATTACTGCAGAAGGGGAATTTCTTCTGTACCAGCTGCCTGGCAGAGAATTCTCAGAAAACTACTGTATACTACAAAGGGAGGTAATAATCTTTCATTTTCCATGAAAAATACCAGAACAGGATATAGCTGAAGTGTGCTTTATGCATTGTCACAGATTTAAAGGGAATATTAAATTCTCAAGAGCTTCCAAACTGTCCACTCAGTACATTGAAGGTGTAATTCTTATCTCACATAAGACTGAATAATCTTTCTAGATCTTTCCATAATCTTTACATGCAGAAGTGTGTTCTATGGGGCCAGATGGGGGATCCACCCAAATGATCTGAGGAGCTGGCAGAAGGGCTCACCACACCACTCTCCATCTTTTACAGAAGTCCTGGATATCCAGGAAAGTCCTAGAGGTGATTGGTGAGTGGAGGCTGGCAAATGTGACACCCAGCTACAAGAAATGCTGGAAGGAGGATCCAGGGCACTTCAGGGCTGAAGTACCTCAGTAGCAGGGGAGGTCATGGAGTGAATCACCTGGAATGCTATCACACAGCATGTACAGCAAAACCAGGGGATCATTTAGGAAAAGCAGGTCCTGCTTAACCAACCTGATCTCCTTCAAGGACACCCACTTAGGTCTTCTCCTAGGTGACCCACTTAGTGGATGAGGGAATGGCTGTGAATGAATCTATCTGGATTTTATCAAAGCCTTTGATGCCACTTCCCAGAGAATTCTCCTGGAGAAACTGGCTGCTCATGGCTTGGACTGGTGTAGTTTGCTGGGTAAAAACCTGTCTGACATCCAGTCCCAGGGAGCTCCCTGAGAGCACAGCCCACACCATGCAGCTGCTGATCTGCCTGAGGTACAAGAATTGAAGCAGGACCCTCAGCATCCCCAGCTGATCCCTCTCACATTCTCTTTATTTCATGCCGTAAGCACCGATTGTTCTCAGCTTCACTGAATGCTTGCTTTCCAAAAAGAAGCAGTAGTTAAGAAAAATGTTGCAGTTTTCTATTCATAATGTTTTATTGAAAGCATCCTGACCAACTCTAATGGCAATTTTTTAACTGATTGCCTTGTACTTGAATAGTTTAGTGATTATAAAGCTAAATACTCAAGATATACCCAACAGATTGCATTTTATATGAAAGATTTAATCCATTTTCTTTCATGTCAAGGTGTAATAATTACAAAAGAGAAGATAAGCATGGCTTTTTTGTAAATATATTTGCTAACAAAGTTGCTCATTACCTAATGTACTGGTCCCTTACTTGAATTCTTTAACAAGGTAACAGAGAAACACTATTCTGAGTGGAATTTTTCATTCACCTAAAAGCAAACTAAATTCTTCCCAACAAGGGAAAAAAAATAAGGAATTACCTAAAACCCTCCTTGAACCAAAGAGCTTGGGTTTTTTCCAGAAACTTAATTTTTTTTCATTGTCTTTTGTATTGCAGAAGGAGAAGCCACTCCCACAGTCCTGAGTAATGCACTCAGTGATGAGGCACTGAACCAACAAAAGAATGTTTTGTTTGGACTCAGTCCAATAATAAACTGCACCTGTCTGTTTTACACCCTGCCTTGCAGCTCTGGTGCATTGTCTCATTCTTCCCAGTGACCTGTTGTGCCCATCTCCCGTGACACAGTTCTTAATTACTCCTGCCAAAGACATCCCTTCTGGCTCAGGAAAAAGGGAATGTCCACTGGACACGAGACAACTAAGGCAGCAAAAATAAAAATCCCATCAGGCTGCAGGAATCAAAAGATCAACTCAATAACAAACCAAGTGTTCTCCTTTTGACATTCAATAACATAACACCATGCTCATTTTTAAGAAATAAAAACTGCAAAGTCACTTTGAAGTTTTCATGTTTGAACATGTTTGGAGTCTCAAGTGACCCCCATGATGGGAAAGGCCCAAGACAAAGGAATTGCATTTCAGATTGCTCTGCACTGCTACCTAGAAGTTCAGAAAATTTATTTTTTGCACAAGTGACTGCTGCGAAAATGCTGCATATTTAATGACAATTACCAGTTTGCCATCAATATTTCTCCTTGTAGCATTTCAAATTATTCAGTGGAAATAATGAAGCTGTCATCTAAAATACTACATGTATCGTAAAATTTTACGTCCCACTTAAATCTCAGAAAAGAATGACAATAAACTTTGATTAAATACTTGCCTGTAACAGAGTAAGATGTCAACAGGCAGCAGTAAATTCAGAGGGATTCCTATTGACTGCATGCCAGTTTGCTGAGAGCAACTGCACGCAGAGAAACTGTGTGCTGGCAGGATGCTGGCCTGGGCATCTCATCAACTAAGAAAAATGTTACATTTAAACGCAATAACAATCAAATTACAATAGGAGAGATTTCTTATAACCCTCCTGAATGTCTTCATCTCATCACAACATCAGATTTATTTTTTTCCCACGATGCACAACCAGCTTTAGACAAGAGAGCATCCAGGGCTTGCTGTGCTCAGTGCTCATCTCCACAGATGAATGTCACACTCCACTGAAATCCTGGCTCCTGGCTGACTTTGCTTAATGCCAGTCAACAGGTAAGAACACGGGAGAAGAGAGGTGTCAGTTTGTCAGGGAAAGCAGTGGGGTATGGAATAAATTTAATTGCACTGGTCCATCACTATTATCAGAGCCCACGGAGGGGAAGGGGATGCAAAAGAGATGAAGAGGAAGGGAGGTCGAGAAAAAGGTGAAGCTGTGAAACAGAACAAGGCAGTCAGGACAGACAAGAGGAAACAAACATAAATAAAGCAGGATATTCTTTGGGGGGGAGGAAAAACAAGAGAGATGAGACAGTCCTTAAATTTTGAGTCAAAAGACTTGGGCAAATATTTTTAATCACATAATGCATAATCAAGAAGAAGGAAATAACAATGCAGGAGTATAAGGAAAAAGTAAAGACAAAAAGTACAAAAAAGATGCAATGATAATGAATATGGAAAAGGAATGTATGTCTGGGAATATGTTACAAAATCTCCATAAAATCAAAGTCTCTCCCAAATCCCTACATAACTGACCACAATCCTGTCCCTTATCTGTGTCCAAGTCATAATTAAGGAGGTTACAACAAAAAGATGATAGTGTAGAAAAAAAGCAGTGTCTGTTTTTCTTCCCTATACATCCTGTATTGCAATTTGGACTGTTTATCCACAGTTCTTTTCTCTCTTTATGAAAATGCACTTAAGAAAACTCCTTTGTGACTCCAAGGAAGCTCCACAAAAGCTCAGCACAGGAGAGGCACGTCAGTGAGCAGCTGCCAGGCCTGCAGAGGAGGTCCCAGAGCAGCTCAGTGCAGCATCTCCACACTCAAGGTTAAACCAAGCAGCACACCTGCACGAGGTTACCCATGGAGACATCAGCTTGCTGCTTCTCCTACCCCACACTACAAAGACAAGTTGTCACTTCAAGGAATTTGCTGCACCTTCACCTGCTGAGCTTGGGCAGAATTAGTTCTACCTCGTGGCTGTTTGCACAATCCCTCCTGAATGGAAGAGAAATTGCTCAAGTGGCAGCTGAAAGTAAACACGGGTTCACTGTATCCCCAGAGAAAAGCAGGGAAATTCAGGCTGCTGCTCCTAATAATTAACACTGCACAGCAATCTGAAAACTTGAAGTGTAAGAACACAGCATAATCTGTATTAGTGTTCTGCAGGTTTTTTTTTCCCTCTATTTCTTTCCAATTTTTTCCGTTTTTTCTCTCCATTATCCCTCCTCCTTGTAAATGAGGGAATCTACACAGGTGGGTTGATCAAGACTGATTACAATTAAGATTTATTGTTGAAATTGCTGCTGTGGTATAATTGAAACAGGTGTCCCTCTAGTTCCTTCTCTGTACTGCTTTGTTCCAAATGCTAAACAACACAAAATATTGTAGAAACCAATTACAAAAATAATTCCAATGTATTAAAGTATTATAAAATATACGTATCTTTTCAAATCTTTGAGGGGGAAAAAGTATTAGTGGACTTGTTCATTCCAACAGTGTACAGAATGCATTTCATCTTATATCTTTGCACAGGGGCAGAATAATTTTAGTGGAAAAATTCAGGCATTTTTTGTTCAGAAAAAAAAAGAAGGTGGCATGTTATACTCAATGCATCACACCTGTGAATTTCCAAACATTTTATTTTTGGAAACTTAAGGTGCCATCTTCAATCTCAAAACTTGAAAAAAAAATTATAAGGGGCTTATTACACAGAGAAAACTAATTGTGCTCTCACACAGCCACTGACCCCAAAAAGAAAACTTTTGGGTTCATACATGGAAAAATGTAAAGCTTTTGTACCTTCTAGTTTCATTACTATGATTTTTCTTCAGATTGTGCTACTCTTAATAATGGCATGCCTTGCTCATTTCCTCATAAGCATGAGAAATCTATCACTGATTGTTATCCAAGTGATATTCCCAAAGCAAATTGGCAATTTGCGATGTACTGGGACTAGCAGACACTTTTTCTCTTGTAGCCCCAGAAACCATCCCAAAAGTGAGTTGGCATTAACATAGGACACTGAAAATTCATAAACAATAGTGCAGCAGATGAGCTTGATCTAAGTTGGCAAAAGTCTTGTTTTCAGATACAGTGAATGCTAATGATAATAAATAATTGGAAATACCATCTGGACTCTTTAAAAAACATCTTTCTCCAAGTCTGCAATTGAATCTCTATAAAAAGAGGATCAATGCAAAAGAAAATGAAAACAGTAAATTAAAATTAGATTTATGCCAACTACTTAAAACTAAGAGCTCATTTAGAAGCAGTTAACACAAAAATGTGTTCTAGTTCAGCTGCAGAGTCTGGCCTAAGCTCATAAAGCAATTCTGAGAGCTCCCACTATCCATCAGAAAATGTTCAGAATCTGCAGGACCAAATACTAGGCTATTTTTTATTTTTATTATTGCTACTATCTTTTTCAATTTTGTCTCTAATTGATCCACAAATCTCAGAACTGAGCTTTTAAAAATTGCAATAAAGAAAATACGCCCAGTACCACAGATGATCATCAGTCAGGGGTCTGAATGTCTGAGATCTGTTCTGGACCAAAACAATGTGAACAGCAAGCCATGACCTTCTGTTCTTGAGGAGAACTTCCCACTGCACACCCAGGTTTAGCCAAGTAGCAACTGTGCATGTAAAGTGCATCAGACATTTTTCAGCTGGGTTAAGTTACTTCTGGCTAATGTACCCTGACCTCTGCTTGAACCATTTTCACATAATAAAGCTGTGAATTTTAGACAGAGTGTTTAATTCCCACTGTATTTTGCATAGATCATTTAGTACTTAAAATGGGGATAAATCAAATGTAGGAAACACAATATTAACAATATTTTCTGCATGCTTCCACTTTGCCTATGAGGTGGAACTTTAATTACATCATTAATAACAATGCCTGCATTTTCAGTCAGTAGTGCATCATTCCTCTAGTGCCATTTAAACTGCATTTGGTCTCTAAACTGCCCCACCCTCTGGGACTGGTTCACTGATTATATTGGAACAGCAGCCTCACCCTGCTTACATCTCAGCTACCAAGGCACCAACAGAAGAATTTAAAGGCAGGAACCATTCATCATCACCTAAAATGGTTTATTTAGAAAAGTTTCCTGATATTTTCTTTCACCAGAAAGTTTCTACAGATTTAAAGGTGACAGTTGCTTTCAGGAAGAAAACACAACAGAACAAAACGAAACCAAAATCCATCAGTGTTTTTCCCAATTATTCAGCATCCAAACTGTTTAAAACACCGTTTAAAACTGTTTTAAAAAGTAGGGTGTGTGGGCATCAATAGCTGCTTGGTTTTCCTAAACTGAGTGACAGAGATAAACCTGAAGACCATATCAAAAAATGTCTTAAAAATAGGTCAATACCAATGCTTTTGTAGTGTCCTCATGGTGCAGGTGACAGAGGACAACAGAAAGGAAGGTAAGAGAAGAAAACCCAGGAGAAGGAATTGCCTTTGTTTTCAAAATGTCACCAACCTGGGGCTGTCTCAGAGAGGGTGAAGGACCATGTGCTGAGGTGGGAGCTCAGACAAATGATGTTTGCTGGGTTCAGTGCCAGTAGCTGCCCTCCCACACTGACCTGGTCCTTATTTATTCCAAAGTAAAAAAGAAAAAAAAAAATGAACCCCAAAGGTTCCAGATTGATACCAACCAGTCATCCCTTAAGAGATTTTCAAGCTCCTGTTGGAGAGCTGCTATTTTAACCTTGCTACCAGATTAAAGAAAAATACAGAATCAGTAAATGGAATGAGATGAGCACACCTCACCCCATTTTTAATCACCCTGAAGTGTCGAAGCTGTCAGGAGACATTTGGACATGCTTTGCACATATAAGAATAGAAACACAAAAAGCGAAGAATATCTGGCTAAAATTTGGTTTACTACCACTAAATTTCTTTGTGTGAAAAAAGCAATAACCTCTCTGCAACTTAGAAAATATTTTTGTTCTGATTATTCAGCTATTAAAATAGGAAAGTGTCGTTTTCATGACAATTGCTTTCGGCAGGAGATATTTTACACTTATATTTGCAAGGAATAGGACTATAAGGAAGAACAATATTAAAACCTTCAGCGTTAATCTGTATTTTCAAAGCTAAGCACATTTTGACAAACTTTCTAATAGACGCTGTTCAAAATTCATAACATATATGAGCATGATTACATTATTCTAATTTATTTTCTCTTCCCTCATGCACAGCAATAAAATTTTACCTTTGAACTTATATTTATTACAACTTTCACTCTATGGAGGGCATGCAGGCACAGAAATACAATAAAGCTCGGCTAATTCCATACATTATTGAAATCCTAACAGTGCAAATGGTATCTTACTGTCTTCATGCATACTTAAAATTTCAATCCAAAACCTATTCCATTAAAAGGGATGGTTAAGCAACAGTATGTGTTTTTTATACATTTGTAAATTACTGTAGTAGAATTATATCTTATATATTCAGAAAAAAATTATGTAATACTAGTGTTTGTTTAGGTGTTGTAAGCAAAAATTTGATAGATGCTAAATTATTGAGAGCTCCATCCATCAAGACTCCTAAGCACTATAAAAATGCAGAGAGGGGAAATGCTAGAGAACAACCTTTGCTCACCCATGGGCTGATGTAAACTGTGTCTAATTCCAGCAGTAAAAATCCCACTGACTTCCCCAAACTCTGAAGTGTAAAGGTATGCAGGATCACTTTGAACTTAACAAAGCACAAAAGGAATTTATACCAGCAGGATCAGGGGTCACCTGTAAAACAATGATACCTGGCCAAGGGAAACAACAGGACTGACACACAAGAGAAATTTGGGGCATCTCTTAACTTGGTGTATAGAACAGCAACTGATCCAGCAATCCAGGTGAGGGAGGAGCTCCTGCAGTCAAGCAGATGACAAAGTGTAAAAGTTGACTCAGACTGCAAGTGCAATATTGGCACGAGCTCCTTTCTCCTCGCAAAGGTCACTGCGCACATTAGCTCCAGCTCCATTGATTAGCAGCCGAGATAGCAGCGCTCACACACTCCTCAGAGCCATCAGCAACAGAGACAAGGGGGTGACTTTCTGCATGCCATGTCCTCATCACTTTCCTGGTAATTGCTCAGTCACAGATAAGGCACAAATAGGGAAAAAGCAGCAGAACAGAGTCCTCTGAAAACATTAACAGAAACAACAACAACCTTTATATTTGGCACTGAGGCATCAAAAATGATAGCTATTATTACAGTTGTAATTACATGGCTGGGACTCAGAAGAATTGCATTTTGCTTCCCTGGAAACACAGCCCTGTGTTTGACATCTAAACCCAAAGGAAGAGGTCTCCCCACCATGGCCAGTTTGCAGAATGCCTGCAGGACCTGAAGACATGCTGCCAGAAATGGTGCAAAGGGCTCCCAAACTCATGGGTCCTCCTGGAGGCAGACGGTGCCAGCTCTCAATTTTGGATCCAATTTAAGCTATTGAGCCATTCTGTGCCACAGCAGCCCCAGACAAAACAAGTCAAACCCTACCTTTGCATGAATTCCCAGCACCAAAGTGCAATGCAAGGAGCAGTTCACCACTGTGAACTATGATGGTGTGACTCTCCTGCATGAAGGTGAACTTTCAGTATCAGCTATCCTGGCTACAGAGCCAGAATTCAACAAAATCCTCCAAAATGGGGCCTTAACCACATCTGGTTTACAGAGGAATACTCACTTTTAAAAAGTAAGGAGAAAGGTTTTTCTCTGAAACCAGATAAGCAGAGCAAAAGTTTTACCTGGTCTCAAGCAGTTAGTTGGAATGTATTCCATTATGGACTTTAAGTCACCTCACTGGCAACACAACCTCCCAACATATTGAAAATCAGCAGGAAATGTTGAATTAATACATATATGCTAACAAGCACTCCTACAGCCATGAATGTTTAATCCAGTTTTTCACTAGCTGACACAGTCCCCCATGGCTGCTCTGTGGTTTGGAAGCTTTGAGACAAGGGAAGAACTGGAAGGCAAGGGCTGTAGAGCAGGGAACCACAGAAAATCAGTCAGAGGGAAAAGTCTCTAGAGAAAGCCTGGAGCAGAACATGCACAGCAGAAGAGGAGAGGCAGAAATGTTAATAACTGGAGTGGGATGGAGGAGGGAGAGAAGGGCAGGAAAGTGAGGACCCAGAAAGTCAGCCTCTCTCTTCAGCAGCTGTGGGGCTACATCTGGATGATGAATAGAATACTTCCCAGCAATATATAGGATTTTAACACTTGTGTGCTGTGTGTACAAAGAGATGCAAACAGAACGAATTTTCAGACAGTGCAATACTGGCTGACTGCACAAGGTAACTTATTACACACTGGAAAAAAGGAAGTTCTACACACCTTTAGGGTCTTACCAATACATCTTAATGTTCTGGACCATGACAAATGATTGGATAACAACTCTTACTCCCCTTGTCATCATCCATCTTCTTAGGAGGCTTATTTCTTCAAATCCTGATGATGAACCTTCGTAGTCACTTATCTGAGCAGTGAAAATTTATTGCCTTTACTAGAAAATGAAATTTTCTTCCAGGAGAGCTGCACTGGACACAAAAGGGCAAATTTCCACCCAGGAGTATATGGATGCATTTTCTTTCTCCTCAGTGGAAACGATATACATTTATCCAATGTCAGGATTTGGACCAAAGGGTATCTCCTGTGTTAATAAGAATGGCTAATTTCCAATTAAATAAGCTTACAGATCATAGAGATGCCCTAATGAGAAAAAAAAAAAGATGAGGCCACATACTAATCCTGCTTTCACTGCACATATTTAATAGGGCTGCCAAGGCAAAGTCTCCAAAATACTTACTAATTACACTGGACTGCCTCCAGCTGCTGTCACTGCCAGGGAATGGGCAAACTTTGCAACAAACCAACCCACTAAGAGTTCAGAGATGATATTATTATTTTGGGGAAGTCTTGAAGGGGTCAAGAAACAAGAGACTAAAGTAGCTCAGGACTAATTTGGACAGAAAATAGTCTGTGGACTTCATAAGCAGCTGCAGAAAAATATTTTGGCACAGCTGGGAGCAGCTCCCAAACATGCAAGGTGCAGAAGTACAGAGTAGATTCTCCACAGCATCATTTTGGACATAAACAAACACTGTCCCCAGCAGTTACAGAATCTGTAGGGCAGACTGGAGTGTAAAAGGAAGAAGAGCCATAGGGCAGAAGTCTATAAACTCTTCTGAAATAATCCATAAACATCATCTTTTTTGGGTGTTCAGTGGCAAGATATGGTACTCCAAGGGTACCAAGGGTGGTAGTTCCCAACACAGGGAGAGCCCAAACACCAAAGGGTGACTGGAGGACCTGAAGGCACATGACTAACAAAACCAAGTTCCTGTTTCTGTCAGTCAATAATGAGAACTAGCAAACCTGAGCAGGTGGCATGTGACCCTCACAAGCAACACCACCAGGAACAGTCTCTGCAGCCTTCTTGCCAAGCTGCAGTTGAGCCATGAACAGCTCGAGTCAGGAACCTCCACTCCAGCTTTACAGTGCAAGAAGTGCCCAGAGTGACACCATAAATATTGATCACAGTGCTCATTCCACTTCATTAGCCATGGAGCACACAATGGCTCCCGAGGGAGAGGAGGAGGCAGGACCAATTTCAGTCACACTGCCATACTGAAACGCAAACCTTGTGGAATATTATTTTAATTACTGCTGCTTATTCATGCCAATTTGAGCCTATTAAAAATAAAAAAAAAGTGTTTCTGGACAGTCAAAACTGTGAGCTGCCAGGAAGGTACATCCACACTACATGAATCAGCCCTGTGAAATGATACCCAAGAGAGCTCTGCAACCAGCAAAAAGCAGTTTTCCAGCCCAGTACCTCACCCTGGGCCACTCAGAAACGCAGGTCATTAACCAGCAGGGCTTTTGCTGCTACAGCTGTGGAGTTTCTGAGCCACAGACTGGTGTCTGGCAATGAAGGGGCCCTATAAACTCAGTACCTTATTCAGACTGACTTGCTGTGGTGGGCTGACCCTGGCTGGGCACCAGGTGCCCACCAAAGCCACTCAGTCACTGCCCCTCTCAGCTGGGCAGGGGAGACATTACCATGGATCATCACGGAAGGTTCAGGAGGTGAGTTAAGGGCAGGGAGGGATCACTCACCACAAAACAGACTCCACTCAGGGAGATCAGTTTAATTACCAGGATAATGAGAAATAAACTCAAATCTTAAAACACTTTCCCTCCCCTCCAGGTTTCACTTTAATCCTGATTTTCTCTTCCAGAAGCCACCCCTGTAACTCACTTGCTACCAAAACCTTGCCACTCAAAGCCAATACACCTACATAGTAAAGTACATAAATCCTAAACCATTTAACCTTCAAAAATATATGTCTGGGAACTCTGCCAGAGAATATTTGAAAGGGATTACAGTAAATGTATTAGTTGTCACTTAAAATTAAAATATGGATTTGAATTGAAACTCTATATTAGGGGGACTTTTCCCCCCAAAATCCGTTAGTTAGCAACCATGCTGAACGAAGGGAAAATTGTACAGTCAGCTCAGACTACACAGGGCAAGCTGATGTATTTTAAAAGCTACATTTTTATCCACTGAAATAAAACATTTTACTTTCTTATTTTTCTACTTTAATCAGAATATAACCTCATTAAATGACAGTGTGTGAAAAGAACATATAAACTAGAAAGAAAATATAAAAACTTTCTGAATAATTTAATGTTTATTGCTTTTAGACTTTGATATTCTGGTCTTTACTACTTAAATGCAGTTTAAATGTATTACTTGCCATGGCCTTTATGTTAAACCCAGTAAGTCTGCAATTTGTGATAAAACTCCTTATCTCACTCTTTCTGAACCTCCGCAGAGATCCAAGGTTAATTTGCAGATAATATTACTTCATGAAATAATTATCTTAGTCTATAGTACTTAAAATAGCTAAATTCAAGGAAGATAGTTTAGCAAATGAAGCTGTTAGGGCAGCAGGATGAGGCTGCTCCCACGGGCACACACATCCCCACCTGGCAGCACCTGCAATGAGGGGCAGATCTGGGCACCCCACACCTGGGGCAGCCACTCCTGCAGGAGTTCAGGATAAGGATGTTCCATGAAAATCAGGGACCCAGCCCCATCCACCCTCCCCCTCCAAGCCCCCAAATGCCAATGGCAAGGCAGCTCTGCCTTCCTCTTCACAACCCCAGCACTTGCTGAAAAATTACTCTCTCCAGCCATTCTTTCCCATCCTGCTAATTTTTCCAAGCATCCTCCTATTAAACTACACAAATATATCCATTTAGTAAACATGCCATTAACCAGGTCAGCATACAGTGTTCACAACTTATTATGGAGCAGCACCAAATCAGTCACAGAAGCAATTATGCAATTTTAGAGCAGACAACTCACTTTAATCTTCATATGGGGCTGGGGATGTACATGCCAATGTTCATTCACAGGATTCATTCATTTCCAAGTATTGTATTCCATTTGTTTCACCCTCACTTACATGGCCCTCGTGTCTTTTGATTTGCAAGTTTTGTGGGCTGTCAGAAAATATGAGCCCAGTGCTCCACTCCTCATGTCAGGGATTTTTTTAATTGAATTTAAGGGTATTTATACACTTCTAGTGCCTGGGGGCAATGGGAGAAGCTGGGCTAGATATTTAGAACCAAGACATAAACGGTTACTGATAGGTAAGGCTTTATAAAGGCTTACCTATCAGTAAGAGTAAACAAGCATTTAAAAAAAGAAAAAAAGAAAAAAAAAATACACAACAAACATTAAAGAAGTGTAGATCTTTCCAGAACTATTTAAAATAGGTGGTTGTAGAGAAGAGAAATCAGAGCTAAGAATCTGGGATGCTACAGCTACAACACAAGGGGGAAAAAATGCCTGTTAAAATCCCAGCTTTATTCAAAGACATGCATTTCTTAAAGTGTCTTGGGAAAACAGGATGCCATATAATATTAACAAACAAGAACATGCTCTGTCAACCACATGCAGCACCACAGACATTTTGAAGACCTAAATAAATTATGTATTAGAAAACCTAGCCTAGGCTGAATTAATTCAGACTCCAATGATATAAATGAACAGCAGTAGTGGAATTATTTCCCTGGGACTTTAGTCATATATAGCATTAAAAGTAAAGGCCTTAAGATACTTATTGATAGGCAAGAAAGTGCTATCCTTAGATCTATGCATGCCCAGGGAGCACTCTGCCCAACTTAGAGTCTCAGAGTTTCCAAGAGAGTTACCAAAGCACTCAGTTTTATTTGCAAACACCATGAAATAGAACAAAGCACCCTCTTGGCTCTAGTCCCCTTTGACACAGCACTAAGTGCACAACAAACAGTGCTAACGTGGTGTTAAACTTGGGAAATCCACTGAAATGGGGCAGGGGAGGGATGGGGATTCTGCATCTGGCAACAAAAAATGGAATTTGGTTTTTACAATATACTCTGGGCAGCCAAGGCCCACCTCCACCCTGTTTCAAGCACTTATGGAGCCTTTTCTACAGAACTGCCCAACACTGATGAAGTTCATGAGGACTTGCCAGTTCTGCTGCATTTTCCCTACAAAAATGATGTGGTTATTTACGTGACAACCACATCTGCCAGTAATGAATGGAAACAACCCCCAGATCAGGGACAGACCTGGGTACAGTACCAGAGGAGATGTGGAAAGAGCCAGGTAAACCTCACACAGCTGGAAGTGACTTTGTCCCTCTGGCAAAGCACCCTGGGCTCACCCAGACCCAGCAAATTCCCTTCTCACTTGCTAAGAGCAGATAAAGACTCTCCCTCCTTCCAGAGAAGTCACTTTACAACCATCGCAATCCAGATGCAGTGCCTGAATCCCCACGGATCCAAGAACTTTGTGGGATTAATTTTGTCTTCTCAGGAATATTAAAGGAAAAAATAGTGTTGTCTGCGTGCTACTGCCCCAGTCCATGTGGGTGTGTTGGCTCATTTTTATAATTTTTTTTTCTTTTTCTGGTCTTGATAATTACGAGGTCAATGTGAGGGTTCATTGATAACAACCATCAGGCAACTGATAGCAAAATACAAACCTTGGCTGTTGGAAAGGAGCTGGGCAAATTCCTGCTTATGGTCCATGTCTCCATGGGAATTTTTTAATAAAGCATTTATTTTAAGAACCACAACAAAAGGTGACACCAAAATTATACAGTAGGGGAAGACCAGGCTTCAAATTGTAAAATGCATTCCAATAATCCAGGATGATTCTGTTTCTAAGGAAACTCCACCTCATACATACACATATATATATATTTTTTTTTATATATATGTATATGTTCTCTCCACAAACTTGGCTCTGACATTTGCAAGCTGCCTAAAGATACAAACTGAACAAACTGTTTATTTAGAAAGGGACCATGAAATATCTTATCCTGTTACTTGTTTAACTCTCCTAAACAAAGGCAGTACCTAATTTGAGGCAATTACAGCCGTACTTCATACAGACAGAAAGAAAAACACCGTACAATGGAATTTTAAATTGTTCTCAATCTCCTCACAGAGCTAATCTCTTTCTCAACTCACTAATTCACATTCACTCCAGCACTTCACAAAAGCTCCCATTTATTAAATACGAGATTCAATTCACAGATAAACAATTCAATAATGTAATCTACACTTAAAATAATGGCTTGGCTTCAAAGTTTGGGGGGAATTTGGAGTTTTCCCTCTTTATAGCTGTTCTTAGCATCATTTCTTGTCACAACTTCAGTGCTGAGGTCGTGTAGTCGAGGTCCTCTGAACTTGTTTTCCACACGAGGCAGGATCTATGTGAGGACTGAATCTTGTCCCACAGAACTGACTGAATTCAGTGGGAAATCTGCCAACAAGGGAATGCTGAAGAGCATTTAGGAGCCACGTCTTACAGCTGTTCTCCATGCTCTCCAACTTCTCTACTACTTCATCACATTTTTCTCTTTCCATTACTACCACCTGACTAATCACAAATTGCTGCCTAATGAAGAGTGCTGGCATTACAGTACTTAATTAGAATTAAGAGGAAGATTTACTTTTAAAACCTGACCGACCAATATGCCCCAGAGCCAATCTCAGTAGTGCAGAACTACCCCAAAATTTCCACGTTCCAAATTCTTAATTAAAAGTCTGTCAAAACTTCTTATTTTATGGGGGGAGCCTTCCCCTCCAGCATCCATTAACCTCAAAACAAGTGACTAAATTGTTTTTAAATCAGCTCCACTCATAAACAGCTTGATAAAAAGAAACTCAAAGAAAGTACAAGACTTATCTTTCATTTCCACTCAACAGCCTTCAGAACTACTGTACAAAGGTGGCTCTCGCAATCACTCCTGTCCAGCACCAAAGGAATTTCAGCTGCAGAAAAAGCTTTCTGTAGGGCCACCCAGCAGGGAAGGATTAAATTACACAAAAAAAGCCCTGCTTTTTTCCCTGCACTGAAGGGCTGTGGTCAGAGATCAATGTGAGCAGCTGTCTATTGAAGTTACTGGAATTGTTCCCCTCTTGGTACCTCAGGAGAAGTTTGGTGCTGACGCCCAGAGCACAGCACAGAGCCAGACCCAGGCTGCAGCTCCTGCTCCAGGAACTGGGAGCTCTGAGACCTCCTGGCTGCTCCCAGCCCTTCCTCCTACCCCAGCTCCTCCACATCCCTCCTCTCCCTCACCTCAATCCCTCCTGCAGACTGAGCTGCAGGGCAGCCCCCAGCCCCACACCCCCACTTCTTACAGATGTTCACTACCTGTCTCCTGTCTGTTTAGTTTACTTCTACTTCATACAGAACTTAACTGGCTTATTTTGAAACAGTTTTTTCTTCACTTGCACTCCATCCCACTAAACCTCATACACAGAATGCAACAAAACACAGCCAGTCACTTCTTTACCCCAATGAATAATGAACTCCTGTTTAGTTTTAGCCTTTTATACTGTTCTATTTCTCTCAGGAAAAAAAAAAGTCTTGGCTAAAATAATTTTGAAATGTGAATTGGGCAATTTTCTCTCTATTAAGAACTTGAAAAATATCACGTGTTCCAAATACTATTTTCTGGTTTAATACAGCCTGGCAACCTAAGAAAATCAGAATTTGCCATTGTACAATTTATCCAGCAGCTGAATACCAGAAAATCTTGAAACATTTTATTAATGTAAGCAAAATGCCTTAGAGACTCCACCTGGGATGAGGAGGATAAAAAGATGACATAAAGCATCCCCATTACTTATATTCCCCATGAAGCTTTGAGTTTTAAAGTCTTAACGTAAATGTCACCAAATCATGGTCAAGGAGTGTGGCGTGCCATCTATCATATCTGCAAAAGAGAAACCCTCCAGTAGAAAAGCCATGAAATCCTTAACCCCCTTTGGAATCCACCTAATCCAAGACAACAGAACTCTTATGGATGAGATGAACCCTCACTGCCATTGCTCCTCCTGGCACCTTCAGCCACATTTGGGTCACAGATGCAGCATTATGTCATTAGGAATACTTTTCAAACAGATCCTTACAACCTCCTTCCTCTTTCATCCTATTAGTTACATAATTTTAGAGTTTGTCACCAACCTACCTTTTTAACACAGTTCTAGAACAATCCTATTTTGCTCACATCTTTATCTGAATCAGAGTTCCCTAAGAAATACAATAACTCTCCAAAAAGAATATGAGCTGCATGTACTTGAAGTTCTGATCACTTTAAAGAAAACAGCCATGCAGGTATTCTGTGATTCATTTCAGTGAGAAAACAGTAATTCCTGTTCATACTTAGAGGTATTTTTCTACTTTTGCACTGAAACAACTTGGGGCTTTTGTCTGCAATTGGGACAAAACCAAATAAAACTATTATACCACTTATTTTCCAAACTTAAAAAATTAGCTGTAAATAATTCAGCAGTTACAAAATACAATACAAGAACCTTATTTCAGTCTCATAATCAAAAGGTTAGAAAGCATCAAACTCAATAAAGGCATCCTAGACATTAAAAGCAGCTTACAAAAAAACAGTTTTAAACTATATGCACTAGCCTGGTACATAAATGCTAATCCTTCCACGAAATTTCTTCAAAGCACTTGCACCAAAGTGACAGACCTACAGGTCACACACACCCCCCTGCTCTTTAGGTAACCTTTACCACAAGCTCAGATCAACGTAGGTCAAACTTATTCCTTAACATTTAAAACAGAAAGGGCAATACAGATCTTGCCATATTAACTGATGTTTATATTTTTCTTAATGTTATAGCTCCCATTTCTGAAAGGGCTACTTTGACCCTTTGTTCCTAACCTACAAGTGTTTGAAGCTCAGGTTAATTTTTGGAAAACATCAGCACCTGTTGCTCCCTCTCAGTGCAAGTGGGAGCTGGGTATTTGAAAATCAATCCCCTCTCTGCTGAAACAGCCATAGGGAAGAAGCAGCCTTTGCCCCCATCATTTTAGCACTGCTCTGAAGTCTTGTAAAACATCTTTTGGAGACAGAGGTTATCAAAAAGGAGCACTAGATATTGCAAAGAATTGTGGTTTTGCATAGTAATCATTTGAGGGCATTCTGCACTGACCACAAGCTCACACTTAGCTGGCACAGAAAAAAAGTAAGTTCACAGGTGGCTGTAATACCCTACACTGACAGCACAGGAAGGATGAAAGCTGGCTTCATTCCTGATAAACTCCACTGCACCTATATCAGCCCAATATGAGGAGCTAAAATTACCACTGGATACCAACTGTAGCTGCCTTCCTGGTGACTGACATAAGACACACCACCAGCCTTTGAAAAAGCACAGCCACAGCTTAGCAGGAAATCATGCAACATATTTGTATTCAAAGATAAAGAAAATAAATCAGACTATACTGGAGTTTAACCTCACAGTTCCAGCCCACAACCTTCCACCTGTCCAGCATTAGATGTTTGAGCCTGTACTTTAGAGAAATATTCTTGACTGCAAGACAGTTATTTACACACACGTTGCTACTACAAGACTCATTTATAGACTTTTCCATTTCTGTCTTCCTTGGCTGGTGGGACACATGTTTGCTATAATCTTGAATGAAGTAAAACTGTTAAAGTGTGACTAAGCAGAGAAAGCTCTGACTTTCCTATGGCTTACCTTAAAATTAACCTGAAACTGATCTTCTGCTTCTTTTGCAGCCATCAATTTCAGCAAAGGATTCAAAAACACTAAATTCTCCTGAACATGGAAGTGTGTGTCCTCACATTGTGCACCAGGAGGGCCCAATGTGAATTTTGATATTTTAAATGTTTCCAGCAGGAGACATCAAATATTTGGCAAGGTACCAGATGCTGGGAGGTAAGACTTGATGGAGGTAACTAAATCCACTCCACCTGGCTCAGTAACAACCAGCCTGCTCAAAGAGAACATCAATCTTTATGACTGCAAGAAACACAGGTCCCAAATCTAGTAAACAACTCACACAACATCCTTCAGGATTCCTCAAACACTCATAATACTCAGCCCTGTTACTACACTGCAGCATCCTTTTTCCTGCTAAATGAGAAATACAGATCTTACCTAACTGCTAGAAAGCTTTGCATGCTGCCTTTTAGAATCTATGTTTCTAAAAGCAGGAAAACACAGGTTTGGGATCAGCAGCTCCAGTGATGGGGTATGGTGAGATACACTCGAGAACTGAGGAAAGAAATTATTTCAAATTTATTTTTAGCAAATTGAACATAGTAAATCTTTTCTCTGAGAAATAAACAGAATCGGCAAATTAATTTCCTATCATCAATCCACTGCAAAAGGAAAAATCATTAACTCTACCCAGGGAAGAACTTGGCTTTGCTGAGATTGGACTCTAAGAGGTCTTTTCCTACCTAAGTGATTCCATGACTTGTGTTAAAACAGGACTGGTCAGGTGGCTGCTTCCCTCATGGCCTGAAGGAGGAAGAAAAGCAGCTTCCTCCTGCAGGATTCAGGCTCAGCTGGTGAGGATGCTCCTGCCCTCAGGATGTTCCTGCCCCTCAGGATGCTCTGCACAGAGCAGAGCTGGGATCACAGACACTCCTGGGGACCACAGGACACACTGGGACTGACCTGGAAGCACAAACAGGCAGCTGAGCACACCACTGTTGATATTCTACCCCCAAAGAGTCTTCAGCTTCTCCAAGTGCAGAGCTTCACTGTCAACCCCTGGCAGAATGTAATATTGGATCTTAAACTAACACTGCTTTGATTACCTGACTTCCCTTTACTCCTTGCTTCAATTCCAACAGGATTTCAGTGTCTGCTCTGGCAATTGAGTTGTGTGAATAATGGATTTCTGTTTGGGCACTGAACCAAAAAAAAAAAAAAAAAAAAAAAAAACGGAGAAAAAAATAAAAAAGGAAAGGGAAAAGGAAGAAAAAACTAATGTTTAAAGTAGAATTGAAGAGAGACTGGGGGAAGATATAGGAAAAAAGTAAATTCAAGGTAAGGTGAAATGGTTGTTGAAAATTTTGCTAACAACTTCTAAATATATTTTGAATTTTTAATTTTGTTTAAAATTAGTTCATTTACCAAAAAAAACCCCAAAACGTTAATCATTTAATCTAAAAATTGCTGAAAGAAAACATTTGGTCTCTGAAATACTATTCCCCAAATAAAACTGCCAAATGGAACAGAAACTTGGAAACAGATGTATTTCAACCCGAACGTACTCTTTCAGTGAACTTATTAACACTGAAAAACAAAAATCCTCTTATCTTCTTGGCAAGTGCCAGGTTCTAGATTCCAACTGCCTAGAACCAAAGAGATGGCACAGGAAAATAAAACAGAACTGCTGTGCTGGAGTTCCTCTCAGCAGTTTTTTCCTAAACTGGAATAAAATGCCCTTTGGCAGATGGTCCATAGCAGGGAGGTGCAGCCCCCACAGCCACGAGTCCTGAGACCTGCCAGGTGTTATTCACTCACCAGCTGAGGCTGGGAGGGATGCACAGACACCCCCAGGGTGGCTCAGAGCACCAGGTGAGGGAGAAGGTGCTGAGGATGGAGTTTTTGTGACAGGTCCCTGGCCAGTCCTTTGGGTGCTACAGGGGGAGAGAGTCAGCAGAATGCTGGGCCCCTCTGGGCTCTGCTCCTCTGGCTCAGCACCTGCACCTCCCTGGCACTGCCTGAGCTGTGCAGGCATGAGGAACACAGAGATTCATCAGCACTGTTATAAACACTGTCCCTAAAACAAAGACACCATTTATAACAAGTTTGGATTGCTGGGGTGGATGGGGCCCCAAGCAAACTCAGGGCATCCCTGCCCATGGCAGAAGGGATTGGAATGAGATGATCTTTAAAGTCCCTTCCAACTCAAACCATTCTCTGATTCTATGAATTTTAACTCCCACAAACCAAAGAAACCCTGATACTCAAGCTGACAGTACAGGGAGGCAAAGACTCAGCAGCTTTTGAGCTGTGCTTAGATTTGTTAACCAGAAGCAGAGTAGAAGAGTATGAATCCAGGAAAATCACATGATCTTTACATTAATCTCTGTTGCTGATCTAATAATTTTCTGATTAAAACAATTAAGCCTTTGGGTATGACTTATTTCATATATTTGATTACTTAGACACCATGCTGTTCACTGTCTCAGAGAAATCCTCTTTGCTACTAATAGTTCTTCTGGTATGAATCTGAACAAGCAGAAGCAAATTAATAAATGATGACATGGGAATTCCAGCAAAATAGATTGATGACTTGTGGGTATGATTCTGAATAATAACATTTTACGATCTACTCAAGAGCACTGCTAATAGGCAAGAATTCGTTTATGGCATTGTCAGAAACATTTATAAAATGCTTGGAAAATGAATTGTTACTTTTATGAGTCATACTTGTTATTTCATGAGTTTATTGCTATAGTTGCTTTTACGTATGTTCTCAGGTTGTACTCCTTACCATAATGACTACTCTGCACAAGCTGCACAATGGGCATTTCTAAAAACAAGGTCTGGGCTCAACACTTGCCTTGTTTCAATCTCATTTTCTATTATCAACACAGCCTAAAACACACATGGGAAAATGACAATAAAATGGGTGCCTAAATTCCTTCATCAGACTGAACCCAGCATGTTTATATATTTTGTAGCACCTAAATTAAACAACTGTGAAATTACCTCTGAAGGACAAGTACTCCCATCTGGACTGAAGTTCCACCTGCTGACCCTGAGCCAAGCCCTGCGGTCTGAATGTCCCCTGACTCACCACACTCAAAGTGCTTGTACCACTTAAAAAGACAAAAGAAGCAAAGCACACAAAAGATTATTTTGGCCACTTTTTTTCAAAAAATGAAAGACAATACGCTTTGGCTACTGCACAACTTCATTTGAAAATGAAAAAGTTTTGGCCATGTTCATGTTTTGTGAAGTGGAAAGTTTTCAGAGCGTTCCTTTCATCTGGTCAATGCACAATAATGTTTGTCAGTGCTAATCAAGGAGCCCAAAATCAAATGTCAGACACTTGCAGCTATCTGCCCAAGAACACATTACTAATAGGAATTACTCAATTCCTTGTTGAACAACCAAAAACAACCCCACTGAGAAAAATCACAAATCATTCCTGAGGTGCCTGTACATATAAAAAAGGAGCTTTCAAATAAATTCTTTTATCTGAATTATAGATCAATGTAGCCAATGACACACACAATGCAATTTTTAGTACAATCATCAATTTTCCTATACTGTTATTTTGGCTTCACAGACTTTCTCAAACATATCCATTGACCTTCACCAGCTAAATAAAAAACACTATCCTGAAAAATTTTATTTAGAAGCAGCATACAAAAGAACTCCTCTCTTCTATGCATTACTTCACATTGTGTTTCTACACATTATCTAATTTCATTTGACTTATTACACTACTGCCTTTTGTTGATACAGAAGAGAAGCACTCCAGGGATATGGACCAGACACCAAGAGTATCTTGCACATGTTCAGCAACTTATTAACAGAGATTAGAGACACTCCTAGGTGGGAGCAGACACCTAATAATGACAAAGTAATGAGATTACTATTGTCTTCTCATTACTCCTCATCTGTGCTAAAGTGCTGCAAAGCACAAATTACAGACTCCAGCTACTACATAAAACCCTGCTGTCCATAGTATGTGCTCTCTGGAACCACTTCATTATTACAGATTAACCTATTTAAGAAACAAAAAAACACTTCTGTACCTCTAGGCTGAGCACAAGTGTTTCATCATTGAAGTTCATGCAAGCCCTTACACAGAGATGTTGTTTTGACAGGGAAGTCTTCAGAGAAACCCCACAAATCAGAGCTTGACCCATCTGTGACTCACCCCCAAGTTGTCCAAGCTCCAGCTCAGGCCAGCAGCAGTTTGTTACCTGGGCCAGTGTAACAATCCCACCAGAAAGGATGGCTCTTTAACATGGAAAGAAAGGACACTGAGGGACTCCAAGGTGAGGCTTTAGTTGGAGGAGGAGGTTCTTTAGCCCCTGCCCCCTGTTCACCTCTCTCATGGCATGGGCTGGCACCATGGACAGTACATGGCAGAAAGAAAATGTGACCAGAAGCTCCTTTTTGGCAAGTGAACAGATTGCACATGGAAAAGGGCTCCTGTGTGTGAGCCATGGAGAGCCCAGCATCACACAGCCAAGCACAGGACACGGGTTCAGCCACTGAGGATGGAGAAGGCAGGAATGGACAAGTAACCTGATGGCAAACTCCTCTGCAGCACAGCTGACACCAACAGCACAGAAGCTGCTCATGAGAAGTGAGCACACTGCAGCAACACGAGGAGAGCACCACGATACAAAGTCTGGCATTTACATGGAAACGAAGGCATCCTGCCAGCAGGGATACAGAGACAACCCAAAGTACCCTAATCAACACACTCCAGGCCCAAATGAACTGTTAAGATGACGATGTACTGGATTTTGGCATTTAACAGGGTCCAAAAAAAATTTTTTTTCATCCCTTCAGGCATTCAGTAGGAATACTGAGCAATAATGCCAAGCATGGATGACAGAACGACTGGATAAATCACTGGATTTTAGAGCTGAAATCTACAAAAGATGCTTAAGTAAATGAAAATAACAGTACACAATACAGCTTTCAGCAGGGCCATTGCTTGCACAGAATACTGAACAAGTGGACAATGCTAAGCATGGACACAGGCCTTATGCTATTTCACCTGTAAATGACACATCTCAGTTTAACGTAACTCCCTTCTGACCTCCTACTGCCAACTAACCAGCTATTCCAGGTAAAACACATTAAGCAAAGCTGACACTTACTCCAACTTCTATCCAAAAAAAAAGCAAACTAGTTTTTGCAAAGGAAATCTAGGTAAGGGAACATTAGAGAAGGAAATAAATAAGGTTATGAACAAAGCAACTACGTTAGTGAATTGAGAAAAGAAGAAACAATTTGACTCTTTTTCCAACTTCAACTTTAAGGATTCTTCCAGATCTCTCATATCCAATCAAGATTTCAGAAAGTCTTCAGAGTGGTATTAAGCAGTGATTCTAACCTGCCTGGTAACCTGGATATTTCCTGGTGAAACCTTCTCAGTTTTAAGTGGACACTGATCACATCTAGTGACAATACTTGCCTGAGGCTGGAGGGGTGGTAAGAGTGTCTCAATGTATTTTTTTGTAACTAGAATATGCACATAATAATTGAAAATGAAAAGGGTATTGTGAGCTTGTAATACCTTGTTGCACAATTGAGTGAAGAAGGGACACTTCAAAGGCCTGACCTCTGAAGGAGCACAGCCACACAGAACAGCTTGATCAGAGATCAATGGGCATGCCATGAAACATGCTTTCTGTCCCCAGCACAAGTTGGGGCACAGAGATGGATGCTGGCACAGTTTTAACAGTGTGAAGTACATGGTGCTCCTGAGCAATGCCAGCTTCCATCTGCACACATCCTGCTGGCCTAGACCTACAGCAACCATCAACAGCAGCAACCATCACACACCAGCAGAGACAACAGGGCAAAGTTCAGTGAGCTCTTTGCTCTCCTCGACATTCTGGCTGTGCCACTTTGTAGTAGGGAAAGATTTCTGCTTTTTCCCTCATTCTCACAAACTAACAAGAAAACCACACAGATTGAAATTTATTTCAGGAGAACCCATGCTCTCCAGGCAAAGCAGCCATTATTTCTTCCTGCCAGGTTCTAATGCCTTAAACAACCAACTAGATTAACCATTTACCAGTTATCCACTTGTTACCAACCTGAAATTGTTTCCTGTGACTGGTCTCAGCACCAGGTAAAAGAAGAATTTTCCATTTCAGATACAGTATCAGGCTCTAAAGTTGCACCATTTTGCCACTTCTGAGATGATAGCACAGTGTCGCTGTGACTAAGGACTGCAAAATTGTGCTCCATGTAATTGAATCTAAAGATCTGACAACAGTGACCTTATCAAGAAATGAAACTTTTGGCTGAGGTTCAAACCATACACAAGAAATAACATCTTGCTGGCTGTTTGTAAACGTCACATAAAAATGTACTTATTCATTATTAGCAACTTGTACACTGAACACTCTGCAGGTCTCAAACTGCTGCCAAGGGAAGGATTACTCAGTACAATCATTTAATTTACATCTTAGTCTTGTATTAATTTTGGCAGCACAACCGAGCATCCCTGCTCATGAGTGTAACAATGTTATCCCAAAGAGAGAATTATTCAGATCACAGGCTAAAAACTGAGGGTAGAAGTAGTTCTGGGAGCTGGATTGATACTCTGAATGCCCACAGAGCTGCTGACCTCAGTGAGAGCTCAGGTTTAGTACTAATATCCCACTTTTGTGATAATAAGGCCAGCAATAACACACAACCTGCACTGGCAAGCCATCCCCTTTTGGATAAAAAGGAACAGAAGGCTCCAGGCAAAATCCTGGGTTCTATCAGCCCCAGGCTTTACGGAACAAAACAGTCAACTCAAAAACCTGAAAGTTCCATAAAAAATTCAGTAAAGAGCCATTGTATATAATCACAATTACTCTGCAACAAAATGTTATTTTAGGAGGCACAAAACACCTTTAAGAGCACAGCCCAGCTCACCTTTCCTGCTCTTGCAGACAGCCTTCAGGACACGGTGTCCAGGCCCACACTTCCCTCGGTCGGTCACACAGGATCCCTCTGAAACCACCCACTCGTGGCACCGCGCGTCTTCACACGGAATGGACTCCACCAAATGAGGACAACCTGCCAGGGTGCCCACTGGATCCACCACCACTTGCCTCTGCCTCATCCTAAAGCCTGGAAAAAGCACAGCTGAATTAACTGCACAATAGAAAAAATATTCATAAAATAATCTGGTAGGACTACATGGGGCATCTGGAGCTGGAGGATTTAAAGACAAACAAGAAATAATATTTACAAACTGGACAGACTGGGACAGCACTCTGCTGTAGGTGCCCAGGCATGCAAAATCTAACAGTTCCAGCAACCCACATTTTCCACATTTCTTTTTCCCTTTCATCAACATATAAAAATATACATGTCAGATATAGAAATTTACCAGTGATGCATATATTAATGTTATAACAGCATTAAGATAAAAAGAGAAGAACAGTTAAGGGACTGAAGATAGAAATGACATCTATATTCTGCTTGGGAATCCACTAACGAAAAGATTTGTTTTGAGACACAGTAGAGCAGTTTACTAAGAAATTAGTATTCTGTTTTATGAAGGTATAAGGTTTTCTGATACATAATGCATACCAGACCTCTTTGAAATGACATCCTATTAAACTGGAAGATTCAAATGTAAAGTGGAAGAAAAAGGTTACAGAAATAATCATAGAATAGATTACATAATCTACCTCCTTCTGAATAAAACTGAAAGTCATGTTGCTATATACAATGCAGAACTAATAAACAAGTATCTTTCAGCAATTTCTGTAATGCAAATGACACAGAATTCTAAAAAAAAAGGCCAAAAAAAATACATGGGGGTTTTTCCTCCGACAGTCTTGGAGCAGGGGCAAATATACAGCATTAGTAGAGGCCACATGGAAATGCTTTGGTCATGAACCAGAAGAGAAAATTAAAAATAAAACATCCCAGAGAATATAACAGATCAAACTTCCACAGTTCTCAAATGAGCAAAAAGAAAATATTCAATACAATTTAAAGATTAAATGCTTTTACAAAGATTTTTTTTTATTATTTCTCTTTTTGTTTGAAAATTTTCAACCAGTTGAAATAATTTCAATACTTAAGCAGTTTTCAGAAAAGCATAATTTCCAAACAATAATATCCATTCCCTGACACACACTCCAAGAGCCATCTTTGCAACTTAGAGCCTTAGGAAAGGCTCTGAGAGGAATCTCAACGGGTCACAGCAACAAACAGTACAGCAGACAATTAAAATCAGAGGGAGGCTGAATTACATTTGCATATCCTTCTTCCAGCAATTTCAACCAAAGCCACAACAATGAGAACAACCTCTTGGGTCCAGCTGAGTCTCCAGATTTCAGGGCTGGGGGAGGCACCTCCATCCCAACACACTGCCCTGGAATCCTGGAATCACAGGGGGGTCAGAGAGGGGCAGCCTGGCAGCTGCTAGCCCAAGAGGATAAAAGGGCCTGAATCAGCTTGAAAAATCTCACTTTTTCTTCTCACATGAATTATGGCAAAAAGCTTTTAAAGGTCAGATTCCACTGCACACATCCAAGAGCTTCATCCTGTGTTCGATTAATTTTTTTAAAAACCACATTAGGCTCCCAATGTTCAGTGTGACACCTCTGTTTTTGCAGCCCTTTGGCAATACTGCACTCCCTGCTCACCTCTCCCTCCGTGGCGGTGCTGGCAGCTCTCGGGCAGGCAGGGACCCCAGGGTGACCACGAGGACACCGCGCACTCGGCCAGGCACGGCAGGTGACACAGCTGGGAGGTGGCTGGGGCAGGACCCTGGCAAAGCTTCCCATCAACTGGTCTGGCAACTAAGAGAAAAATTTTTAAATTAACTTTTTTTTTAAAAAAAAGGTAAAAAGAAAATCAAGGCTGTAATTCTGTCCTGTTGGCCTTAGTTTTCCAGAATGCACCAAAATCCAGTGATTTTTCAGTTTTATCTCCCAGGGCAAAAAACTAATCCTGTGTTCAGAAAGGCACTTAAGAGTTTTATCTAAATCACCCATATTCTCAAGCCAGTTGAGACTATGCTTAGTGATAATCAAGATGCTTTAAAACTAGATTGAGTGCTGATTTTCAACAGCACTGGAGTAACAAACCAGGATCTAATGCTCACATTTATGGCCAGGGAGAGCTCTTACATAGGACTGAAGAGAAACACACCTAAGAGGGGAATCCAAAAAGCTCCCACTGCAACTGGGAGCCAGGCAGAGGCAGATGAGTCAAACCCAAGCACAGGGGACTCTCCCCATTCCCACATCCTTCAGGGCACTGCCATCTCTAGATTATGGATGCAGTGTCCAGATCTTGGCATTTTCTTCATCTATTTCCAATAAAACTGAGCAGAGCTCTTGGATTCTTCCACACAGACACAGAAGCATGAAGCATCTTCCTGCCTAGGAGGAGAGACCTGAGCTGCCTGCACCCATGGATCTCCAATCCTCTTTATCCCAGAAATGAGCCAATCTCAAATCCTGCCAAAAACCAGTTTAGTTGATACTGACAACAGATTTGGAAAGTTGACTCTCTTTGTATTTTCATTTATCATAAGAGATTTCTAGATTCAATTAACTTCTCTCACCTTTTTATTTGGGGCAGAGGGAGGAAGGAAAAGAAAGGCAAAGAAAGACTCTTAAATCTGTCCTCTGAGTCATTATATGATATTGCATTTTAATTACATTATGGGCTGAATTTGGCTGTCTCTTTAGATAAATCAATATCAAAGCAGCCTTTCAAAAGGCAAAGGCTTGTTTGAGTTTACTCTGCCATGGCATTACCAAGACTTCATTAATTTTTATAGCTACTGAGTTTGTTTTATCCTCATTTTTATTTTTCATGTCTGTTTTTCTTTGCTTCCATGCACAGAATTGATTTTAAAAGAATTTGTAAAAACATGCCCAATATATGAGTAATCTTTCCTTTTTTCTGATATTACACCATCTTCTTTAAAATGAATAATTTGAAGAAAAACAGTTTTGTTCTTTTTTAACACAAGACTTCAGTGCTCAAAATCTCAAATTCAGATTTGCACATCCTGAAGTTGAGTTTAGATTTATCAGTCTGAAGTGATATTCAGACCAATATCAGTGCTTATGATTCCAGCTCATCAGAATAACAGGATTAAACAACAGTGTGATTTCATTCTAAGATGAAAGATAATACATTGGTAAAAAAGACCATTTTCTGGATGTTTTCTGAGACTCTGTAAGTCCTTTGACATGTTCATTTAAAGATTAGAACAAGGTGGCATAAATCCAATTCACCTGAATGCCCACATAAAAGAAACCTTTTCTAGAGACCTTGCAAGTGAAGTGACAGACAGAATGAGATAAATATTAGAGTTTTAAGGATAAGAGTATTTATTTTACCAAGAAATCTCATGCATGGCTTAACCTGCCTCTCAGCATCAAGCTTGGCAAAACTGTATCAGTTTCCTGACGGTTCACTTGGAGAAATGAAAGGAAATAAAACTGAGTAGAAATGGTCAACCCAAGGAATAAAGTACTCAAGGTGTCTTTGCCAGGAATAGCTCTTCCCTCCTCACTTTCAGGTTTCTGTACTGAATTTAACTACCAAAATGTGGGGGCCTAGATACAGCTGGATGGTTCTCCTTCCTTGTACACCACCCAGTGTGCCAACACTATTCAAAATTGACTTCGGATTAAAAGATCAAATCAAATTGATTTCAAAAAGTTAAAGGGGCTACCACTCATCCCAGATGAATGGATGAATTCTTCCCATTCTGATGGAAATCCCTGCCTTCCTCTCCCTGTCAATCATCCTCCTGCTCCTCTTCCTCCCTTGGGCTGACACCCTATTTAATTCCAGCACTTTTCCCAGGACCTACATCCTCTTTGGCACTGGAATAAGGCTGCTTGTTTGTTCGCTTCCTTATGTAGTTCTTTGCATTCTATAAAAGATAAATCAGAAAATACCATTCTCATCAAATATCCAAATACATTCCAAGTCTGTGCCAGCTTATGTTCATCACTCTATACTAACTGCAATCCTCCAGTCAGTCTTCAGGAATTAGACCAGAACAAAAAACCCAAGCTGGAAGGATAAATGCATATACAATACCATCCTTTTCCAACACCAGGCAGGTATAGAGAGACACAGTTTCTACCCAGTGACAAGATGAACCAGCAGGGTCCTCTTTAAAAGAGAATTTAATTTCTTCTTCAGCCATTTGATTAAATCTCTGATTTCCATCTGGTTTATTACAAAGCTTGCTGTGATTTTTCTACTGCCATTCTTTTATATTTATATATTAACAAGTTTAATTTTTTTTATTATAAAGGAATGATAAGGGGGACTTTTTCTGTGAACCTTTTAAATGCCAAAATTCTCACATACTGAAGCCTCCAAATGGCACAGGTAGCCTGGCTGGGGATATCCTATTCAGGGAAAAAACCTGACACTATGCCTGTGATAAATGAACCCAGCTGCCAGGAATGTCTTTAGGACTGATTTCATTCAATAAATGACTCTGTAGTGGCATTTTCCTGCATTCATATAGAAAAAGTGCTTCTTGGGAAATTTTTGTCCCTGGAACAATGTTATCCACGTTTTTGGAGGAAGGTGGAAGGCAGAAGCCAGGGAAGCAAAGAGTGGGAGGGGAAAGAAACATCTCTGATTCAAGTAGCAGCTTATTTATGATGCTTGTTCGTACCTTTTAAAATCCTGTGTTCTTCTCAATCTATAGAATAAACTTGAAAAAGCAATCAAGTACTAATCTGGGAGCCTCTGAAACATTGCACATTTCTATAGCTGTTATATTGAATCTATCCTTTATAAATGCAACTGCAGCTGTTCCCAGCACCAGTGTCTTGCCTCAAGTTTGAATTTTACTATTTGCTGTTATTTTCAGGTTATTGCTACCAGCAGGAGATAATAAATTGGGTTCTAAAGTGTCTTGTTTCCCTATATATTTTTACTGAGGTAATGATTTGGAGGAAGAGGAAATCAGCTCTGATATGATTATTTCCATAATGTAATTTTAAGCCAATAAATAAATTATCTTTTGAATACAGTCATGTGGACAGATACTTGCAGGCACACATTCCCACACAATGTTAAAAGCAATGCTGACCAGACAGAGGCAGAAATGCATAGGATGGCATTTTGTTTGCAGGGGGTCCTGTCAAATATGGTTTCTCAACTCCTCAGGAGGTAAATAACACTTTTTCCTGGAGTTTAACTACATATCCCTTTTACAATGAAAACCCAAGTATTTTTCATCCTAAAACCAAAATGAGACTTTTCTAAATATCACTAATATATCTGGAGTACACACAAAGATTATCAGGTCTGCCTCTTACATATTTTAGGTAATACTCAATTCTCAAGAAAATAAATCCAAATATTTACCATATGGTAAAACTAATCCAAATTAAAAACTGCCAGTATACAAGGCAGGTATGAGAAAGGGATGGCATATCCTTGTGAAAGCTCTTACTGCCTTTGCTGGGACTTATAAACCAAAGACACTTGGATCAATAAAAAAGGGAAATTACTTGAGAAAACCACAAAGGAGTGAGTTATGTTATAAAAACACCTTCATGTGTAAAACACAATAGGGGTAAACCAAGCACAACATTTGCAAATAATTTCTCTAACTTGAAAGACATTTTGTAATAAAAACAAAACACTACACAAGGGAGAAGTGGTGAATGCAATCTGACCAGCCTGGAAATGGCACCAACCCCAGCCTCTTGCATCCCTCCATTAAGGGCCTAATGCACCCCATGTCTGATGGAAAGGGTTCCTTTATGCTTTGAGGAAGAATCAATTAGTTTTGAAGCCACTAAGCACCAAGTTGGAGGCCTATTTTCAATTAAAATCCATTTAACAGACAAGGAACAACGTATGAATAGAAGGCTAATCATAGCATGAAAGAGGGTTAATAGTGAATTGCCAAGAGCAACAATGGCTTAATGTATTTCAGAACAATAAAAATCCTCACAATTTTATTAAAGTGACACAGACAAAAAGTAGCCCTGTGTCCTCCCTCTGCTGCTCGACAGGACTGTGGTCTCAGCTGGGACACTGCATTGTTTTGCTACAGCAGAATTTGTGGAGATTAACAACAGGCTCTACATATCTGGCAAACACTCAGAGTGAGCACGGGGCACCCCACCAGCAGCCACATGACTGAGCAGATCAGAGGTGACAATTCATTAAGAGTGTCCAGGAAAAACAGCAGAGGCAACAGGGATGCTGGGATGGCAGCAAAGGCAGTGATGGGAAGGAAAGAAGGATTATGTGAGATACTTGAGCATTTGGCTGTTATCCAAAAAAAAGCTGGAAATCGCTGTAGCAGACTACCAGAGAGGGTGAGAGAAGAAACAAGGAAAACAGGGAACAAAACCTACAAAACAGAGAAGAAAATCCATTAAATTTCATGAAAGCCTTGTAAGAGTGGGAGCTTTGCCCACTGCGGATTTCAGGGCTCATTCCACAGGAAGGAGAAACCTCTTCTGTGACTGGCACGAGAAAAGCACCTCTGTGGATGTGCCTGGGATGCCAGGATGTGGCAGAAGTGCCCAAAGCTAAGCCAGTGTGGATCCTGGGAACAGCCAGGCTGCTCCATGCAGAGCTGGCCCTGGCACACAAACTTCATTTATCTCCAGTGTCTCCTGTTCTAGACACCTCTGCCTTCGTTCTCTCTCCCCAGTGTCCCAGTTTGTGTCGTAGCCTCCAACACACAAATCCTTTTAATTTTTCATCTCACTCCATGTTATTGTCTGAACACAATGCAGCTCCCCAGCCTCAGAAGAAAATTACACAGAACAAACCATCACTGTCTTGAACGGAATGAATCCCATTTCAGTGGCATGAAATAATTATAAAAAATACAGATGTAATTAAAATGTTAGCTTTCAAAGATAAAAGCCTGGACTAAAACCTAGTATTTCACGTGAACTAACTGGGCAGCATATTATTTGCTGCATACCACAGCCAGCTAAACAAATTAAAGCATTTATAAAGGGATAACTATTCACAGCCATAACAAATAGCTTATTGACAAAAAAAGTTCTATTATTTATAAGGCACCTCTTAAAAGGCTCACTTCTTTTCACTGTCAAAGTCTTTTCAAACATCACTCACTTCATTTTAGTTTAATTAATTTTAAGATATGAAAGAACTGAAAATACTACACCTCTGTAAGACATTAGGGAAAATGTTTTTTTCCTTAATGGATTCAAACTCAAATTTTTGAAATGCACATTTAAACACCACTGTCAAGCACTACAACAATCTGAATAAAATCATTTCCTCTCCTGCTTCTACAGGGTTTCCCCTGAAGAAGCCAGCTGTTACATATTTATTTTTCCATTATGTGAGTTGTAGCTCATAAATTCTGCTCAGCATTTGGTGAGCTTACAGATCAATAACTTGGCATCCCAGCAATATAAATCTGATACAGACTTCCCTGAATATATTTCACACTTCAGAGGTGTATTTCTCATCTTTTCAAGCCAATACAGCCATCCCAGTGATAAATAACTAGTTTGGGATGAGAGGGATCCTGGAGGGGGAGAGGTTCCACCTGAGAACCACTCTGGTTTCTGTGATTCAGGTCAGCTAAGCCCCAGGCGGGTTGCTCCTGTTGCTGTACCAGAAGCAGCTCAACAAAGCTTTTTTCACACCACTGCTGACCATCATTTCTCTCCCTCCTACAGTTCTAGTCAAGTTTTCTCATTACTAATATATTCTAACCTATTCCTTTTCAATTTCATAAACCAGACAAGGAAAACAGGATTTAAACATCAAAGTCCTAAAATTCTAATTTCCGTAGAGTAAATTAATCTTCTCATTCCTGCAGTTTCACCAGCATAAATTTACAACAACAACAGGAAAAAAAAAGAAAAGAAAAAAAAAAAGGTGTGCCTTTAATAGAGGGCTCACACTCCTCACAGGGTTCTGTTCACTCCAACAGCAGTGCATAACCTGGATCAACTCCACAGTTTATCTCCATCAAGACATCAACAACATCCTTTTCCTATAAATATGCAGGATGGCAACAGCCAAAATCAACAACAACCTGCACAACCAACCTCCAGCCCTTTAAGAGTCAGACCTGGTGCTTCACAGGACTCCTGGCACCCAAGGGGATGGTGGAACATTCCAACTGGACTTTCTGCTGGTATTGTCCTCTCCCCAAAAACACTGCCTTAGTTTACTGAACAGATGCCACATGCACCAATCTGAAACACTAATCCCCCAGGAGACACTCATTGGAAGGTCATGATTCAGAGCAGAACAAAGAACTTGCAGGGAAAAAATTGTGGCACTCTCATTGGGAAAGAGAGTGCACAAAGCAAAGGAAGTAAAATAGCACATTTTGGAGCTAAAAAGGACAATAGGGCAAAAAAGAAAGGGATGAGAATAAACAGAGAATAACATAAGATACGAATGAAAGGACTCCTCAAATTAATCTGTGTGCAAGTCCAAAGAGACACCAATATCTGAAAAACAAAACACAATGCCAAAATATTTCCCATGTGGGAATCAAGAAGAGTCTGAAAAATTCACTCATCAGATAAGAAAGGAATAGACATTTTTGTCTATCAGCAGTAGGGAGAAAGTTCAATATTTTGAGGAAAACAAGAACATATAAAGGCCATAAAATAATCATTTTGAGACTCGTAGAACTTAGATGAAAGTGCAGGGGACCAGTTTCAGCTTCAGACCATTTTGTGATTCTGTCAGTAAAGAGGCTTGTAAGACAAAACTACATAAGGGAATACACACAGGGATGGATCAGAGAGTAACCATTAGACCTGAACAAGTACTTGAGTATTTTCCAAGTCCTCAGTTATAAACAGACTAAAGGAGGTTTTGCTGCTACAGCTGGAGACAGAGAAGTTTATAAAAATACAACCTGATGTAAAATGAACCAGGTAGAATTGCATCCTGAAAATAAAGCAAAAATTAGTACAGAATGGGGAACTGTAGTGGAGTAAATCAGGCAAGGGACTATGTCTGCTAACAGGAGAGGGTTGAATCTCTCTCAAAGGAAAGAATATAAAAATAATAGAGACTTCTGTAAGAAACAGTTCTGCAGGGCAACACTAAAACTATCCAAAAATAATGAAGGCACAACTATGTCACATACCTGCTATTGAAATTAAAGCTCAAATAAAGATAAATTTATGGAGACAAATATGATTAAACTCATTAAGCAAAAAAATGTAAACAAAACTTTAGAACCTTGTACAAGCATGACAATTTTACAAGGATTTTCACATGCAAAATAACAAAGATTAAGAAAATAGGAACCTGCAATGATTTCTGGTGAGCAGGTAATAAGAGATACATTTTATTAGCCAAATTTACTATGCTGAGTAAACAAATAAAGAGGATTCAAGGAAGCAAAGCATTATTTCACAAAGGTCTTTTCACTCCTATAATTAAAACTTAAGCAGACAGGCTGCAAAATACTTTAAGAAAATTCTGAAAGCAAGAGGTAAATTGGATCTCATTCAAACAAGTGAAAAAGGAAAAATGTCAAGATATATAAGGCACAATTTTATGAAAGAATGACAGGGCAGAGAGAACCCTAGTTAGAAAACTACAGAAAATATGGAAAGAGAAGCAATCCCAGTCACTAGAGACAGCAGGAAACTAGTTCAGAGAAGAGAGGAAATACTTCTGGAGTATTTTATAAAGACTGCCATCTCCCAGACTACTGTTAAAAAGATACCGTTTCCAGATAAATCCAAAAAGCAAAATTAATTAGAAAACAGGATACTCCCCAGTCTTCAGAAAAGAAGGTTAGAAAATCCTGAGGTAGAAGATTAATTCTATGAACTACATATGTTTATTAACTGAATGAACATAAATACAGACAGCAGTCCCAGATTCTAAGATGAATTTTCATTCCCAAATCACTAGAATAATTTACTGTGACTGAGAGGAGAGCTTTCATAAACTGACTGTTGCACAATACTCTTCCCTGCCTTTTCCAGGTGTCTTTTTGTTGGTACACTGGGGATTGCTAGTTAGTGACATTCACCTAGATCAATTAAAATTTATTATGGAAAAATACACTTCAGATAAAATTTCATAAAACCCCAAAAATCTTTTCTCTTTTGTAAGCCCACTTACAGAAGAGAAGGAAGTATGTGTATCCTATGGTAGCAGAGTCGGGCTTTGCTTAAAAGAGTTTTCTATTTTTCTTTTTTTCTTTTCTTTTTTTCTTTTTTTTTAATTATTTTTACTTTTAAATATAGGTACAAAGAAGGGTAGTCACTACCATTCCTACAGTCTGTTCCAGAAATGGGATGTGGACTCCTTGGAGAGAACAGTCAGGTTACCTATACACACAGGAACACAGACCTCTGAACTACACATCCCTTTACCAATGTAAATTTAGCTTTAACAGCCTCAGAATGCAGGAATACCACCAAGGACTGCAATATCTTCTCCTTCCAAATACTCATACCAATAGAATGAAGTTCCTCCTAAAGGCTTAAAAAATATATAACTTTACTTGGATCAAGACAGGGATTTCTTAGTTAGGTCACCTCTTGGGGAAGAAAAATATGAAATCTTATCAATGCATTTCTTAAAGTAATACCTGAGTGAGAGTTCTCAATTTTTAGTATCTTCAAGATGGAACCTTATAATCAAAACACAGAAAGATTTCAGTAGACTTAACCTTCTGAACTGATATAGAGGGACTCAAGGAAACAGGTGCTCCCTTTCCAAACACAGACATTTTAATAAAAGAAGAAATAGATGGGAAGACTAAGCAAATAAAATATGGGAGAGATATCCTTGGGGGATAAAAGAGCTTTGAGCAGTACATAAAACACATCACAGATGGTACCTGTCTCCAACTAGGATTCAACATACTTTATCCCAGAATGCTACTGGAGAGACCACGGGACAAAATCTTCTTTCACATATGTCATTGGGCCCAGGTCCAAATTCTCTTTGGAAGTAACCAGAAGAATAACAACTGTGATGGATGGTAATATCCCATTAGACTCGCTTGTTTGATTCCTGAATGATCCCTTTAAGGACACTCAAGAGGTGAAGAAAGAAAAATTACTGTGCTTTTGATGGTAGCAATTAGATACTATATTTGCTTATAGATAGAGGATTAACTTCCTCATCTTCTTCTCATCACTGAAAAACTGGTACAGTAAAAGATGAGATGCCCTAGTGATGAATAAAAGTATTCTGCCAGTTCTGATTGCCAGAAGAAAAGAGCCAAAAAATACGTAATTCCTTATTTATTCAAAGAACAAAAATTAGTCAGCTAGCAAATGAGACACACTGAATATTGCTGGATGAGGAGGGGCAATAGGGAAGGCTTTCTCTGTTTCCATTTGCATGTGACTGTGCAGACAGTAGATGGGATTTTCACTTTCCAAGCACTATTGTACATCTGCACTACTGCTTTGAAATGACAGTAACAGTTTATATCTTGTACAATTACTCTGCACATCTGGGTTTTTCAGTTGCCTATACTAATTTTTTTTTTTTTTTTTTTTTTTTTTTTTCAGATCAGAAGTGGAAAGATTACAAAGAAGAGGTATCCCAGGGTTTGTTGTGGTTTTTTTTAATTGAGGAGAGGGCTTGCAACTTTTAAGCTGAACTGAACTTTGAGCAAGGGAAAAAGCTCAGGTGGGTGACACTGAATATGTAGCACCACTCTGGTCATGAGATAAGTAAATGTTCAAGGAATTCAGAGACACTCCTTGTGTCTTTCTGAGAAATTCACAATTCTGACAAAGAATAAAGACTGAATGAAGTCAGTTCAAGCTCTCTGCTCACCAACCTGCCTCGCAGCGGCTGCAGGGAACACAGGAGTGCTCAGAAGGATGAAGAAAGTCAATAAATGCCACCTTTGATCAACAGCACTTCTCTAACTCTGAAAGTCCCCTGCATCACACACTTCTGTGGAACAAGAGAGAGGAGTTCTGTTGGGAGAGCAAAGTAGCACCAGGTGTCTGGGAGAGGTGAATCAGCCACTGTGCATGGACTGAACAGAGATTAAAACAGGTCTGGTTTCCTATAACCTCAGTCTGTGAGGGATGCTGGGACACACACTGGGCATCTGGGAAACACTTGCTTCTCCTCTGTAAGTAAATAAATCTAAGATACAATATTGTGTTGTTATTATCTTACATCTCTGCTCAAAAACACATTCTGCAAGAGCACTATATTGAGTAAATAAAACAGCCTATGATGAATTATTCATTGTGAATCTGTAACTACTTATTATTCTTCTAAAAGAAATATAACTCGCTTCCAGAGTCCAAAACCCGTCTGTCTGCTCAAAAGTTGTGACAATATTATTTTTTGCTTTCCCCTTCAAATCACAAGAAAGATTGTGTATCAACCTGAAGCAGAGGCTAAAGCCATATCCGGAATGGTGTGTGACAACCTGTTTTATATTCTAAACTAAGACTACACTACAGATAAGCGCATTCAGCTACCAAGAGGCTGGGTTTCCTGGTATATGACAGATGAAGAAAAGTCAGCTCCAAGCATAATTTAGTTCCTTCATCCTTTGTAACCCTGCCAATGCATGTGAACAACAGAAGTGGCAGCAATTCATCCCAGGAGGTTGTGGCTTCTGGCAGCTCCCCTGGTGCGAGCAGCACCTCCCTGTGTGAGCATGGATACAATGAGGGCATCAGCAAGCCAAAGGCTACCAATGACTCCATGTTATCTACTTCTTTCTTCCTGTTTCTCCTACTCAGATGTACTCAGGCCAGCACTTGGGAGTGAGCCTCCACACGCACCCTCCTTCGGCCGCTGTGTCCCCGGCTCCACGATGATCTGGGCACAGTAGACCACCCGGCTTTGGGTCCCACCTCCACACAGCCCTGCCTGCTTCTGGTGGTGAGGGTCCTGCTGGTCAAGGAGCAGAGACACTTGACAAGCTTTCCATTCAGAAGTTCTCCAGGCAAACCTTTGGGAAAGAGAATAGGCAAAATGAGTTTTTGTAAGACTACAGGTAAGGGAGAGGTACTTTATTAGATGACAAAATACAATTAGTTTTATCTTTATAGCAGCATTTTCCTATCCAAAACAGGGAATGTTTGGAAACATTTTGAGTGTTAAATTTACATAGGTTAAGTATGTGCATTTGTCTGGAGCACTTGTGTAAAACTTCTGACAGAGCACCAATCTCCGAAGCGTTGTGAAACACTAAATCATCCTGACAGCACCTTTGAGCACAGTGTAAAAAATGAGCGAAGATTAAGAGGTTTGATTAAGTGTGAACAGTAGTTTTCAAACATGTGTCTCAGAGCAGTAAACCACCCCTCTCTGCCAAGAGCTGAACTCCTCGCTCTGAAATGCCCTTAACAGCTGAAATCCTGCACACCACAGAGCTCCAAGCACTTGCAGCTTTTCCACAGGGGGACCTTTCCAAGTGCCTAAGGTACTGCCAGTTCCTTCAAGGGCTTGGCTAAAGCACCTCAGTTAATTCTATTTTCCACAAGTTGTGATACACAGCAAGCTCTAGACAAAAAACCACTTTCATTCTATATTCCATTCACACCTAAAGAGCATTAAAGGTTTTCAAGGAATTACAATGTTTTGGGGCACAGGTAGGTGAATGCCGTACAGACAACAACTGTTGGCATGCACCAGCTTAAATGCCAGGAAGAACTTATTAAAACCACAGGAAAAACAGTGCTGTGTATCCATGGAAAGCAGAATTTATTTCCCCATCATAAATATAGAGAATATTTCTAACACAGCTCTTTCCACAGACAGAGTTTGCTTTAATTCACAGGTCATAGTATGAGGGGAATAAGAGCCCAAAGTTTTTCCAAGCTTCCCAAATGCAAATCTTAGGCAATATTGTTTTTATAACCAATCTGTTCACACTTGTGCTGCTTTATGCCTCCACTCCTCTAAATTTCCTAGTTTGCTTTTACCCCAGAATCTTTGGGTTTTGTGTAATGTAAACTACATAAAATAATTTCCTTCCTTTATTCTCAAGACAAATGCTCTCTCCTTTTACAGCAGATCCACAGTTTTTAAAACTACATATGTTCCTTAACTGCTGATTGATCACTGCAAACTCAAACACAGTGGGGTGCCTCTGCAGAAAAAGCCTTCCACATCATAATTCTGTGTATTCTCCACAGTGAGTGTCTGCTCCTGACTACAGCTGTGTCAAGCAAACCTGCATCTCAAAACTATATGAAAAACAAACACACTAATTTGAGCACACATCAATCGTCTCCTCACTTATTTTGTGAATGATTATTTTTTATGATTTTTTTTTAATTAGCCCCAAAGCACTTCCAAATTTTGTAATGCATTCACAGAAAGTATTTGTGAATGCTGCCAATTACTTGCATTTACAGGTACTGTTCAACTGTCATGCTCTCTTAAATAACTCACAGCATCTTGTGCAAATCTGAATACACTCACAGGGTTCATTATAACCAAAGAAAAAAAATAAAGAACATACTTTTCACAAGTATCAAATACCTAACTCCCACCACATATAAATATATGCATTCCTCTTCTTAGTTTCTTCTGGGAATTCCTAATCCCACTTCTTGGGCCTGCAGTGTTAAATGCAACCATAAAGGCAATGAAAAGTGCTCTTCAACAAACAATGGGTGAAGAGGATTCCTCCTCCACAACCTTCAGAACTCGGTGTTTTTCAGGTCTACTTTTGAAATTAAAATCTCAAATATAGAACACACACATCATTCCACAGCCAGGGAAATAGTTGTTTTAGGGAAGTATTTCTTAAAACAAAAACAGACTTTGGTAAAACTCATCATCAATATCTGGCTTAGGAAGTCAGCTGTGAACTCTGGATCCTAAATACTCATTTCCAGAGGTGTGTGAGCATCTGCTTGTCCTATTCAGCGTGAGCCGTGGGAGTTAACACCTATGAAAATTAGGCCATCAGTGATTAAAATTATGCAAAATAACTAAATCTGAGCTCAGAGAGATAATTAAACTTCATCAGCTCCTGAATCTAAAAAAAAAAAAAAATCCCTTTATATATTCTCCCAGAGTAACTCATGTGTGAGCAGTGTGCAAGGCTCTTGACACTCCCCAGCACCGCTGGCACCAGCTCCAAGCCTCTGCTCTTACCTGCACTTGTCCTCAGCTGTTCAGTGCTCCAAAAACAAATCCTGACCTTAAAGGGACACATTTCATAGCCATGAACAAGCCCACCAGGAGGTCAAATGGCTGAAGGGTAGTGCTGATACCACTCCCCAAGTATAACTCCAGAGCCTTCTAGCACAGCTCTCTGCACTTCCACTCCAGTCTTTACTACTTCACACTAATAACTTATCTTTAATTTGGGCATAATAAACCATATTTAAAAAGTGATATCATCACACCTGTATCTCAGTAATAAGGCTTTTTTTAAAAAATCAAGTCTTAAAACATTCCCATTTTCCATCATTTAACTTCTGAAAAGCTTTGAATTTCCAACAAAGCAAAGTGAGTTTTTTGCTATATCCCTGTCTTGTAACGTAGCAACCACAACCAAAATGAATGATATCAAGACATAATCATAATTCTGGAAAATCTATCTATTCCCAGCGAACATGAAAGAGATACATCAAGGATAAAAAAGATGTAATACATTGTTTTAAAACTGATGACTCCATGACAGTTATGAAACAAACAGGGCTCAATATCTTTCCGATTTATAGTAACCTTTCGGTCTCTTTAGTCTATAGGACTTAAGCTCTTAGTGTTTACACAAGTTTTATACCTGTATATACCCATTCACTTTAATTGAACTATCTCAAATTTATATCACAATAAAAGAAAGCAGAATCACCTCCTATGTGTTTAAGCTTTTTAAGCACTTAATCCTTTCAGAACAAATAACCAAAGGTAAAACAAAGTGCAGAGCTCTGGAGTCTTACATGCAGTTAAAGTGTTTTATTTTCTTGCATTAGACTATTGATTATAGATGTTATTGCAAACTTCAGTCATAAAATTAAAAGCCCTTCCCATTTAACAGCAAATTTACACCTGTGCCACCTACCTGTGATGGGACCTTTAACTTGTAGCTTTACCATGGGCATAGAGGTGATATTTATCTGAGCAGTTCTGCGGCTTAAAGTATTTTTGTCAACTCTGGATCTTTTTAGGAGACTAGAATATCCCTTCACCCACTTCTCTCTGTGGAGTACAACTCTGCAAGTTCTCTTTAGCTGCTGCTTTTTAATGTCAGCAGATGAAGCCCACACTATGTATCTTCATTCAGTCATGGGGTGCTCTCTGCCCCTGCATTTAAAAAACGCCTCTAGAAAATCATAAAATCACAGATTGGTTTGGGCTGGAAGGGACCTTGAAGATCATCTCATTCCAACACCCTGCCAAGGGCACGGACACCTTTCACTATCCCAGGTTGCTCCAAGCCCCATCCAACCTGGCCTTCCAGGGTTGGAGCAGCCACAACTTTGCTGGGCAAGCTGTGCCAGCAACCTACCACCCTCACAATGAAGAATTTCCTCCTAATATTCTTCTAAATATAGTATTAATTTCTTCCTAATCCCACCCATTCCTTCTGCTCAGTAACCTTTTCTTGTCTGTGTCCTAACCCATTTTTTTCCTGTGGCTGAAGCATGCTTTGGAAAATTCTTGCCCTAAAAATAAAGCTAAAGGAAAGACTACTTGTTTCCAAATCAACCTAATAAAACAGAGAAGATTTCTAGGAACTGGGAAAGTTAACAGGAGTCTCACCTTAAAGGATGCAAAAACTAATCTGACTAGGCAAACAGAAATAAAGAAGGAGCGGTTTGTGCTAAGCCAGACAAATGAAGGAGAGACTCTTTTATTTCTGCTACTGAAGCTCCTTAAATTCATCATCTTCATTTAAGGGGAAGAAAGAAAAGATCACAGCCTCAGCAAACCACAGATGAAGTGGCATATATTTAAGGGGAAGAAAAGCATAATCTTTCTAGTTATTACCCTACAAATAGAATGTAGTCAAATAAGGACAATAGGAGCATCTAAGGTTCCTTGTGTTATTTCACAGGGATTAACACTACATCTCTCTATGTCTGGAAAGCTACTGCTTTCCAATCTGAGCTATTTCCAGTAGCTCAGTCTCCAATTCCCAAGGACCAACACCAAATCACCAGGCTGCAAACTGAAATATGGACCAACAGCAACCTTTACCAGCTGCTGAAACCTAAATAACATACATTTTTTACTTCTGTTTATTAATGCGAAATCCTGGTCCCCACAGCCTTACATCCAGTAGACTCACAGCACAAACTGCAATATTATGGATTTTCATTCTTGCTTGTTTCTTTATACTGAGTGAATCAATCAAAGTCTAGTTACCAGGCACTGCTGAAAAATTCTTCTGCACAGCATGAGAAGGTCATAACCTACCACCTGCATTTTGAGATATTACATCCCTCGAAATAACAATTAACTAAATACCAGAGTTGTACTTTTTAATATTTTCAGCTAAGTGGCTCTATTAACCTGAAAGTTTAATGTTATTTTTCTGAGCTAGCACTTTAGAGTTCATCCTCACTCGTGCAGATTCTGCCCCAGAGGTGTAACGGGATGGGGAAGGTTTCAGAGTCCACAGGCTCATGAATACCTGGGCATAGCAGCAACACACTGAAAGAACAACAGATTTTCTTCAACAGAGAGAGGGGCACCTACAAAAATTATCAGTGGTTTGCAGGTTCTCACCTTTTGGGCTCTCCTGGCTCTACACAACCATTCGCCCTTCAACACAGTGCAATGTCAAAAAGGGGAAGTGAGAAACCAGGGACAGACCCACGTCTGTTCTCTCCCTGATTAACTTCCAGCCAGTCTCCCCCAATCAGGTGTCACCTGCACCCACGCTCCTGTACAAAATCAGCAAGACAATGTGTTAATCTATTGTCTTTGAAATTGATGTGCACTTGGGCAGGAGCAAAAATCACTCTGTAAGAGCCTTTCTGTGGGATGTAATCAAGCAACAGAATATTTTTTTATACTTCCTCTCTTCTGCTAGCAGGGTGCATAAAAATGATCAGCATTTGATTTTGAATGAGCCCAGTGATACAGAGACACTTTTATAGGTGATGCCTTCCTAAGCAATGTATCTTGCAAAGGCTTTATAGAAGGTTTTGGCAGTATCTGGCAAAAGCCCCAGAAACTCATGACTTGAGCACTGAACAGCTCACCTATTAAACACACTCATTCACAGACAGGAGATTTTCCTGCATGCATATAAAATTTTATCAATCCCAAAGCATTTTACAGTCAATCTCAGAACATGTCTCACGAAAAATCAAGCAATATTTTATTTTCTTTGCGAAGCACACTATCAAGCTCCTCTGTTAGCCTGGCCAAGCATAATGGCCTGAGCTTGCAGACCAGAAAGGTGAGATCCTCTCCTCCACATCACAAACCAAGCAAGCTCCCAAGCTCTCTGCAATGGGACTGCAGAGTTTCGCATTTCAAGAACCACGCAGAGGGAAGCTAAGCAAAGTCCAAGCTATTACCTCAATTCAAGCAAGACTGGGATTTTTTTATAGGGTGATAAAGAGGAATCATTAAATCTTATGTAAAAATTACAATTTCAAAGCAAATAAAAATTCAGCCATGGAGACCTGTCCAGTCTCTGCACAGCTGATGAAATTCTCTGAAATAGAAATCAGTACAAAAGCCATTTTAGAGAACAAGAGCAATGCTCTCAGCTCCTAAAATATGAAAGTGTAAACTGTAGTGGGTGTAATTCAAATTTATTTCTACATATAACTATAATTATTGTAATAGGAATAACTAAAATAGCAACAACTAAAAGAGTATTAGTAACAATAAATAAAACCACTAATCACAGCTAACAATGACCAAATCAATGATCTCGATTGACCACACACAACCCCCTCCATGCACAAACGTAGCAGGGAGGATCTGCAGGGGTTTCTTCACTTCCAAAACCTGGGTGGGAAGCTCTGGCCATACCTGGGGCAGGGTTGCAGCGGTGCCTTCCCTCCTCCACTGCACGCTTCCCTCTCCTCCAGCTCCGGGCACGGCTTCCCGGCGCCCACGGGCACGCTGCGCACGCTGCGGCGCCGGCTCCGCAGCCCCGGGGCGAGGCTGCCCCAGCCACAGCTGTGTGAGCAGGGGCTCCACGGGGACCACTCGGACGTGGTGCAGTCCTTGGGCATGACACAGGACCTGGAGGTCACAGGGACGGGGTCTTGCAGGCAGAGGCTGCGGTAAGAACACAGTAAACAGCTGAGGTATTCCTTAATGAGCGCCTTGTTCAAGCCAAACTGCCCAAGAAGAAACACTTGGGCATTCAGAGGATCTACATCAACACCAGTGCAACAGAAATAAGAGAAGTTCTAATGCAGGGCACATAACACATTTCCAATGAGCTCTGGGTGCAAACTTGCATGCTGAGTACTTTGTAAATAATGTATCTCATTTATCCTGAGTTGAAACAGATGCACAAGGTATTATATTTACTCTCCTGTAGCTAGAATTTCACAGTTTGGAAAACAAAATCCAAGCCCAAGAGAAATACTGCCACTGGTAACCATTCCAACATCCTGCACCATGACTAGATGTCATCCATCCATCCATCCATCCATCCATCCATCCATCCATCCATCCATCCATCCATCCTGCTGAGCAACTCTGCTCTTTTAAAAAATAATTAATCCCCCACTAATAAGAAAGGTCTCAGTTCCATGAGGCTGTTATCAAACATTTGCTGTCAAACAATATCAGAGAGTTTTCCACCCTGCCAAACAACCAGAGACTCGGGAATGCTGCAACTGAGGCTGGATTTTGGGACTCAGTTACTCCTGCTGACACCAGGACATGATCTCACCCATTCTGTAACATATCAAGACACCACTCTAGGCAAATACAGGGGGAAACCAAATTTTAAGGACTACCAACTGATGAGATTTGGTATCAAGATACAAAGTCTCAGAATAACATTTTCGAGAGTCCCAAAGCTACAACACCTTTTGACTTCTGCATAGTGTTATATGGACAATGCAAACTGGCCTGTGAAATTAAGACCACACCTGATAAACTCCTAATTTTTCTTCTCCAGCCTCCAGCTGCTTGTGGTCAAGCTTTTGCCAGCTATAAGGAGCAAACACAGGTACACTTAAAAGGTGTGAAATCCAGAGCTGCTGCCAGGGAAGCAGCCATTACCTCTCCTGCTCTTCCTAATAGCACAGTTTGGCCAATCTACCTTTCCCTGAAGAAAACAGACTGGGGCAGTCATGTCAGGATTGCTGGGCAGCCTCATGGGGCAAGCAGAGAAGACAAAGGGCATTCACTCCCTCCTCCAGTCTAGAAATTGGTCCCCTTTTCACACAGGTCAACAGGAATATTCCCATTGAAACACAGCAAGTTTGACTAGACCCTCAACCACCAACAAACTAGAGCATTTAGTGGCTTCTATTTGAACTTCAAAGTAAACAAAAAAAACTTTAACAACTTTTTGTCTCAATTTCTTCGCCCAGAATAAAGTTCAGTAATCTCACAGGTGCTGTGAGGATGAATTTACTGAGGTTTATTTAAACAACTTCAACAAGTACAAACTGTCTGTGATGTAGCCCCCTCAAAATGAAACTATTCTCGCTTACAATGGAAAAACATCTCTCATTTCTTTGTTACAAGTCAAATGGAACTGATTACAAAGCAGTCTCTGGTACAAAACGTCAGCTCTATCAAAACAAGGTTCTGCAAAGTAATAATCATTACATATGTACTTACTAACCCAGGGATTTTGAGTTTTTTTGGAACATTAGGTTAGGTGCAGTCTTGTGAATGGTCACTTTATTTCCTTTTAATTATTTTTTTCAACAGGGGAGCCACCCATGCCAAAACATTAACAAGGAAGAATTGTTCTTGATTTTGAGTAGATAAAACAGTACCCAGACACTGCCCTAACTGATGGTACCAGAAAAATCAAGTTTATCTAAGAACACAGAACCAGGGGGTGGGTGGGGAGAGATAACTGATCTTACTTTTTAAAGTGATCAAAACTCCCCATTCAGATATAGTGTGAATAGCAAAATCCACTTTTGGGGTTGCACCACTGCAAAGAAGATCTTAGCCCTGCATGATCCTCACTGAAACACCAAATAAAATGGAGCCTTTAAAAATCTGGATTGGAGTCTTGGTTCAAACAATCTTTGTCAGTCCCAGTTCTTAGCCAAAGAACACCTCCAATACCTCCCCTAATGGATTCTCCAAACCTGCACCCACACTCTGGCTGGGAAAGCCATCCCTGCCCAGAAATCACCCTTGCACTGGCAAAAGCTCTTGCCAGAGGCTGAATAGTTTTCTTTCCCTGAAAATCCCCTCACTGTTCCTGCTACAAAAGGCAAGATGCTAACTTTGTTGACCTCAAGGTGAATGAGACATGGAGCTGGCAATTTCCATCCTGTTCAAGTAGGCTTTTGAGGGAGAATTACAAGCAACTGCCGAACAGAAAGAAAATTAATTAACTTGTACCTACTCACTCAGAGCCTCCAAGTCAAATTAATTGTGACACCGAGCAACACAAAGACAAATGTAAAAACACTCTTTTGCATGAAATTCAGACACAGCCTTTCATGTCGCAGATGTATTTAGGACGATCTAATACAGATAAAGCCCAGACCTGCGAGACACTCGCTGATCTGAGGCTGCAAACCAGACACAGATTTGTGCTGCTGTGCCTCTGTCCAAACCAGCAGGGACAGGAAGAAGGTCTTGGGGACAGGAGGTACTATATCAGCCCTGCTTTTAAACTGATTTTCGACATATTAATGTCTCAGGTTAGATCTTCTACTTGAGGGTCGATCTGGTAACTGTGATATAGTAGAGTACTTACACAAGTGATGCTTTTTTCTGTATTACATGCTTGGATTGACACTGTAAAACCACAGGAGTTGTTTCCCAGCCCACGCTGCGGTGCCTGCGGCGTAGGATGGATCCATTAGCGAGCAGCCAGCAGCAGCACAGAGCCCAGCTCGCTCAAGTGGCACAGTGCCCTCTGAGCCTCTCGTGTGCTGAAGGGCAATAAACCACTTATTAAAGAAACACAAAACACTAAACCAAAGGAAACCTACTCATGTCTCTTCCACACTCGCAGAGTCCTGGAGCAGAACAGCAGAGGAGGAGGGAAAGCAGCCCTGGGTACCACCCTGACTGTACAGCTCCACATCTCCGTGGCTGTGTCACCTCAGGCTGCTGCCCATGGAGCATATCCTCCATCTCCAGCCACACACACACCCACGAGACACAGGAATTGCGCAGCCCCAAGCTGAACCACACCACCTTCCTGCTCTGGACAAAAAGCAACTCATCAAAAATAGCACATTTTCCAACAGCTCCGTGCCTGTGCTACATGCCCTGCAGCCACAGAGCCATCACATCCAGCACAGGGGAATGAGTGGGAACAGGTCCATCAGCTGGAAAAAGCAGTAACACCACCCAGGAGCCATGCACCAGTAAATCAGGTTGGGCACGGCACAGGAGTCACCCCTGCTTTCCCTTCCCAACTGTACCAAGGCATTCAGAAGCACAGGTGAATGCATTTCCTTACATCACAGGATGAGACAGGCAGTTATCGTTAAACCTTTCACACTGAAATGATCATCTGGGCACACTAAGAAGCTGTCACCATGGCCATGCTGCTGGCACAGAGGCAGCACCAGGGGGACAGGGTACCACATCCACAGCCAGGCTCTCCCTCAGAAGCTCAGGAAGGCTCCTGGGAAGTGTCATGCAGGGAACTCGTGTTCAAACCCACGTGCTGCAGAGCAAGATAATCCTGGAGCGAGCTAAGCCATGCTGCTAACAACCCATTCCCATTTTTTCTCTTTTTTAGCAGGGTCTCCTATTTTGAAATCAAGGACCCAGCCCTACAGGCTGCTGGAATACACACTATCTGCTCTTTGCACTTGGCCAATAATATTAAGGTCTTATAGTGGACAGTCTTGCCATGTTTCTAACAGCATCAAAACACTTATTTCCCTTAGAAACCGGCAATCAGTGTTAACAGCACACTTCTGAGAATTCCTAATGTACTTTTAGGGTCTTCAAGTGCTGCCAGGGCTGGTTTTGGATACCATATATTCAATCTGTGCAGCAGAGGGTTCCTTGGCAGAAAAAACATCAGCCCCTCCTGTACCAGGGTAGTGAAGATGGGGAATATCTGTCTGCCATACAACTGACCTAAGGGAAAGGGAACTGGGAGATCTATAATCCAAACAAACATCACTAAAGACGTCAAAGTTTTGATGTTTCCAGAACTTAGTGCAGGAATCCTCTGTTTTAACTAAAAATAAATGCTGGCCTCCATTTGCACTACCTTGGTAGGCTCTGAGGTCTTGGGTCTACAGAGGCAGCTGCCTCCCTGCAAAATTTGGAAACAGGAGAATAAACACAGTTATTATTGGACACTGTTTCTGAAATCATCAAACCCCAGAATTGTTGAGGTTAGAAAAGATCTCTACAATCACTGAGTCCAACTATCAACCTGGCATCATACCCCCTAGTGCCACATCCACACACCTTTTGAACCATGCCCTGGGCAGCCCATTCCAATGCCTGACCACTAAAATGTTACTCATGGAAATAAAAAAAGCCATCACCTCTCCTTTGTTTCTTCCACTTTTAAATAAAAGCAAAAGAAATGAGAGACAAAACTTTTGAAAAGAACATTAGAAAATAAAATATCCTTCTTCTGCAACAGCTCAGGGATTTGTTTTCAAGCCTGAGCACTGAGGCTTGATTCCTACATCTGCCAGGAGGAATGTGAATATAGAATTCCCCTCCCAGATCGAAATCACAACCATCAAATAGCATTTTACAGCACAGCATTTTCATCTTCGGACCGTAGAATTTTGTATTCATCCAGAGAAAAGAAGAATGTCAACATTGAAACTGCAAATATTTTTTTCCTAAAACCGTACAAAAGCGAAGTGGTTAAGCACAACTCACTAGGAAATGGATAATGGAAATTTAAATTACAGAGGCAAACAAAAGAGCTGAATGCTGCTCCACCTCCGCCTTGACAGATGGATTGTCCCTTGACTGAGTTTGACCTGAATTTTCACTTACAAAGTAAAGTAAACAGAAACCCAAATCCAAATCTATTATATCACTGTTGTCATCTTACACGTAGAATGAAGAGTTTAAGAAATATGTACATAAAAGACATCTAATCCAAATAATAATAATAAAAAAACACCTTATAACTGTTTGCTCCTGACTTTAACTTCTCAGTATGCTTAGTTGAGCACACACATCAGGTTAGAAAATCAGGTTAAATTTACTGAGAATTTCAATGTCTAACTATGCACATTTATTTTACTAAACTGCAATTTAGTTTCTAACCTAAACAACCTTTAATTAAAAAAGCAAAAAAAAGGAAAAAAAGGCAGGAACTCAAGTGCCTTTGTCTCATTATTCTATAGATTTTTACAACTGTGACAAGACAGGAAAACAAGAAGAGCAGGATTTCTTCCACATTCATTTCTTGCACCTTTTTCAGAGATTTATTTTTTTAAATGCATAGAAGTGCTTATGGTTGAATCTGTTATTGGATATAAGCCTTAAGGCAAAACTGAAACATTTTTTCTGAACTAAAATGAAACCGGAACTCTATCTGAAATAGGATGAAAAAAATCCCAACTTTTTAAATAAAGAAAGTCTTTAAAAGGTTCAAATCAGATCCATAGTATCATTCTATTTTGATGTTATTCCTTTTATTTTCATGAATATAACTTTCTACACAAAAATCTTTTCTAAGCAAAAGTGGACCTGTCTCGAAGCCTACTGATGTTTGGCTGTTCAATTGTTGTCATTTCAGGTGTTTTCAAAAAGGTCTGGCCTTCCTTTCCTCTTCCTTTGTCCCTTTTCCTTCCCTTTTGAGAAATGTGGAACCTCCAGACTGAAAAGATATTTTATTAAAAACATCCCCAGCTCTGCTTCCCTGAAACAGATTGCCCAGTTTTCCACATGCTCTTCTCCAAGTAATCCCTATTTAGAGCCCTGCAATCAGACACCTGTAAATCACTGGTGATAAATTGGGCATCTTTGCCATTTCATTATAAATCAGGAGGCAGGATGAGGATGTGGCCCTTCTCTGGTGGCCCTTGGTGGTGGTTAGCTGCAAGAACTGGGCTGTGCTGGAAGGCAAAGCCCTGGCAGACCAGCAGCTCAGAGCCCACTGTTACAAAGCACATCTTGGGATATTCCTGTCCCTTACCTCAGTTTTCCAGAAGTTTAATTTACAGTGGTGCTTGCTTAGCAGCGTTACTAGAACTGGGAAATGCAGGAGCACAAATAAGGCACTTCTTGCCTGGTTTACAGCAGACACTTGGCTGCCTGCCAGTCCCCACTACAGGGTTATGCAAATGCATTTACTCTTCTTTATCAGCAGCCAAAATACCATTGCTGCTGTAAAGCAACATCTGTAAGATCAGGCCCGTTCTTAGAAGAATGGCAGCAAATCTGCTGCACAACAAAACAAGGAGGACACTACCAGGGGATGCTTAAAGGGAGCCATTGTCAGGAGTATTTGATATCTGTGACACTCCAGCCCTGGAACTAAACAGGGACTGGGTTTTGGGCTGGATATTTAGCTTTGAATTTTAGGTCCAAAAGGAGAAAGGAAAAGTGTGTGAGTGTCTGGATGCTGTAACATGACATGACCTTTTCTCCTCTACTCAATCAATGGGTTTTGCTCTTGCATTTAGAGTAAGAGTAAAGGATGGGTCAGGCCCAGCTCTGCAGTAAATCTGAGACACAAGCTCAGCAGAAAAAGACTGCCAGGAGGTGGTAATGGAGCTGTACACTCCCAAAAAGGGGGCTAGATCAGCAAAATACCCAGAAAGGAACAAGGAAAAAGACATCTCAATCAGGGATAGTCACTAACACTAAAGCTCCCAGCACTGTCTGCACTGTCATCCAGAAATTCAGTGTATAACACAAAAGAGAAAACATAAAAGTTTCCATTTCCATTCTTACAGCAAATACAGCAGTGAGTGTTTCAGGGCAGAGGAAATGAAATTTTTTAAAAACCAGGATCCCCGTCCCAGAGGTTCTGATAAGGAATGAGATACAAGAGGCAGGAGAAAACTAACAAGTGTTAACGACACAAACCTGCTGCTGGTCGCACTGTGGAATAAATCACAAGTGACTCTATTAAAGTCAAGCAGCTACATGAGCATAAAATCTGTATATTTAGAATCAGCATATATTAAGAGACGAGTAATAAAGTCAAGATGTTAGAAACTGCTGGAATATTTCACAAAGCCTGACTTTTTTTCAGCTGATAAAAAAATACTCCATACTTGGCTATGGGTGTAATAGGAGTGGGTAAGGAAAAAGGTTAGAATTCATATTTTCACCTCAGTGTGTGTGCAAAAAACACTGCAGAAATTAACAGGGGCAGACAATTGGATGTAAAATAACCCCTTTCTCTCTGCTATTTGAGTTTGTGCAGTGCCAGGAGCTATGGATTACTGGGAAATAGATTGATTCCTGCAAAATTCAGGAGTAGGATTTTTCAAGAACTTCTATTTTCCTTGAAAAACAGAACACAGTAAGATCTGCAGAAATTCTGACTTCTCAGAAGTCTATCAATTGATCAGTCATCTGTAGCTACTGGCATCTACCCAAATCCAACCTGAAGTCAAACAGCAGAGCTCAGCTTAAATTTAAATGTGAGAAATAGAAAGAAAAATCTTTCCATTATTTGCTGCACATCACTGTAACCTTCACATTCGAATTGCAGCAAAGTAACCGATACAGACAAAGAGAAATCATTAGAAAAAACATTAGATAAGGACATAAATCAACAACCTCTACCAAAGATGGGAGTGCCAGTCACCTACCCTGTACCAGCACCCAAGAGTTATACCCAGACAGGAAGGCTCCTCAATAAGGATGATAATCTCAGGTTTACCCACTGATTTCTTTCCAAAAGATACCTTCTACCATATTCACAAGGCCAAACTTTTCAGACTTATTTTATCCTGTATTGATTTGTAAGAATGAAGGAGTTTAATCTGCCTCAATCTTAGCTTCTAATACCAAATATATGCAGTACATGACTGAGAATGAAACCTCCCTCTCCCACAGCCAGGGCCCAGTAGCAGCACAAAGAGATATATAATTCCATTTCCTCAAAACAGCAACAACGACAACAAAAATCCAGAAGAGAATTATTAAAAATATAAAATGAATTTAAACAGCCACAAATCGTAGAAGAATGCAAAATCTTCAATGCATGCTAGAAAGGAATTAAATCAAGAAAAGGTTCATAAAGAAAACACATTAAAAATTCCATTTAAAACTCAACTCATTCAGTGTGGTGCTGCCAGGCAGAGCCAACATTCCATCAACCAAATCCAGAGGGGATGGCACAGAGCAGGGATCACCCAAACCCAGAGGGAATGGCACAGAGCAGGGATCACCCAAATCCAGAGGGAATGGCACAGAGCAGGGATCACCCAAATCCATTGGGATTGGCACAGAGCAGGGATCACCCAAATCCAGAGGGGATGGCACAGAGCAGGGATCACCCAAATCCATTGGGATTGGCACAGAGCAGGGATCACCCAAACCCAGAGGGGACGGCACAGAGTAGGGATCACCCAAATCCATTGGGATTGGCACAGAGCAGGGATCACTCATAGCCAGTGGGGATGGCACAGAGGAGGGATCACCCAAATCCATTTGGATTGGCACAGAGCAGGGATCACACCAACCCAGTGGGGATGGCACAGAGCAGGCATCACACCAACCCAATGGGTATGGCACAGAGCAGGGATCACCCCTTACCTCAGTGCCACGTGTTTTCCATCGCTCCTCACACACCTGACCGGCCGGGTCTGGTACCCGATCTCCACCTCCCCGGCCTGGTGCTGCGGATGAGAGCCGGGAAGTGCGGATGTGCTTCGCTCTCCAGAGTCCGACCCCAAATCCAGCATAGTCCTCCCCGCCAGCTCCAAGTCCTTAGGATGGGGTGGCTGGCATTGGCCCCAGGGGCCCAGGCGGAGGCTGTAGGTGTGCTGCTCCTCCCCGAGGGGACAGGCAGGAGCTCCACAGGCCCTGGATTCCGTCAGGTTGGGGCACGGGGCTCCGCCGTAGAGCGGAGGGGCGATGACGGCCCGGGTGCGGTGCTGCAGGCCCCGGGCACAGCCCTGGCCACACGGGGACCAGGCCGAGAACTGGGACACGACGCAGTCGCGAGGACAGGGCACCAGGCAGGCCTGCTCGGCGGGCGGCTGCGGGCTGAAATACTCACAGATCTCGCTGGACACCACGGTCCTGTTGAGCTTCTGCAGGCAGCGGACGCTGCGGCGCTGCAGCCCGTGCTGTGCGGTCACACAGAGCTCGGCTCCCGCCTCAGCGCCCGCGGCCGAGACGAGCCCGCACCTGTCCCATCCCGAAACCTCCCACTGGAACAGTTCCAGGTGCCAGTCGCAGACTTTGAAGCAGCTCCGCTGGCTCTCGGGTTTGTCCTGCTGGTCGCAGTTGGCGTGGAAGGTGGTCCAGCCCTCGGCGTGCATGCACCACACGGCCCGGCTGCGAACGCCGCCCGAGCCGCAGTCCCCGATGCAGCGGCCCCAGTGACCTGCAAGGACAAGTTGGTCAGAAATGCTGAAATGATCCCCCATGGATCTGTCCTGAGAAGCACAAAGCCATAAGCTCAGAACAGTTTGGGTTGGAAAGATCCATAAAGCTCTTCTAATTCCAACCCCTTGTCATGGGCATGGACACACCTTCCACTGTCACGGGTTGATCCAACCTGGCCTTGGGCACTGCCAGGGATCCAGGGGCATCCACAGCTTCTGTGGGCACCCTGTGCCAGGGCCTCACCACCCTCTGCTTAAAGAATTTCTTCCTAACATCCCATCTAAATCTTGCCTCTTTTAATTTAAATATGCTCCCCCTTCTCCTATCATTATCTGCCCATGTTTAAAAATACAGATCATATATAAAATATAAGCCATATCCTGCCATGTATTAAAAAGCAAATAACTACCAGCTAGTCCCTAAAATTGTTTAAATGCTTCCTAAAGGCTGCAAGTCGCTTCTCCCAGTGTACTCATATCACTAAATCACTTGGAGAAATCTGGGGAAAAAAGAAAATGCCTCACAGTGCTTCAAATTAAAGGCAAGCCTTTAATTTCTGCAGCAGTAAAATTCGTCCCAAATGAATATTTCATTTCATTTGTACAAATTAATATAAAAATGATCATAAAAGAACAATCATCTAATAGGAAAAGAAAGTCAAGTTAGATAAGAGGAAAACAGTCTTAATAGAGCAATTAGTCAACAGAATAAACTGCACTGGGAAGCAGCAGAATCATCATCCAAAGGGATAAAACAGTGAGGATAAATACATGAAAATAATCACCCTCAAGGTACACTGAGTAAATCGTTTCCACTTGCAGCACATGGCTCTATGAGAGGTGGCAAAGCCACCATTCAGGAGGAGAAATTAAACCAAAATAAAAGGCAGCAATGTCACTTTTGCTCCCGTAGCACATGAACATACACATGTAACTGTATGAATCTTACTTGAGGATTTACAAGTGAAAGCAATCAGACAAGGCTAAACAGAACGATCTGACTGTGAAAATATTATTCAATAAAAATCCACCAAATCAAAAAAATAATGAGGGCTATAAAGTACAAAACTGCTGGCAAACTGAAAAGCAACGGTAGAGAAAAGCACTCAGGTTGAATCTTAACTATTAAAGGGATTTTGATGATCATCTCAAGGGGGTGTTATCTTGTTCCTAACTTTAAAAACTTTCCAATACCCCATAAAAGAGCCATTTTGTCCAGTAAAAACATTGCATATGTGATTCCTGCCTGAAAATACACTGCAATGTCCCTAACTTTTCTCCTTTTTCAAGGCAGAAAATGAACTTGCAACAAATAAGTCGATTTATATTAAGCAATGCTTCTGCAGTCAATTTTTTTTTAAATTGATTTTAAAACTACCGGAATCAGTTACATGTTCTTTCTACAAAACCAAACACACATAAAAACCAAAACCAGTCCTATAACAGCTGCAATTATAATCCCAGGTATTTTGTTCAGGCAATGGCGGTTTTGTTGGCAATCCCATTGCTCTTTCTCTGTGAATAGAGGAGTTGATTCTCCAGAGACAGGGACTTGACTCTGTGTAGTGAAAAATGAAAATAAATAAAAACTCCTGATTATTTTTTTATTATTATTTTTAGGAAAGGTGGGAAATCAGATAGGAACTGGGTTTAACTAAACTTTTTTTCCAATAGATCCCATGTTCCTCCTGCCCCATCCTCCAGGCCAGGGCTGCCCTCAGTCAGGCACCTTCTGCAGTGGACAGGCTGGGGCAAGAGGGGATTGCAGAGTCCTCGAGCTTTAGACAGCTCCAGCTTTTGCTGAATCCCTCAGGCTATGTGCAAAAATCTTTGTCCTTTTTATGCCTCTGTTCCCCTCTAACAGACATCAGCCCAAGGTAAGGACTCAGCCATGACAGGTATCTTGAATGGGAAAAGGCAGCACCAAGCTCTAGTGTGCTCTACAAGCTGTCCTACACTAATGACAGGCTTTCAACAGAATCCAGTGTGCTTAAAAATTAAGTAATAAAAAAAATGAATCTTTAAATATGCTTTTGAAGATCTTTTACAGGGAAGATGTCCATTGACAACTTAAACATTTGTTCTTGGTACTTCACCTTGATCTAACTGAATATTCTTTTCTAATGCCACCAAGATTTGAAACCAGACATCAGATTATGTTAAAACTGTCATCCAAAGATAATAGTCAAATTCAGACCTTAAGTTCTGGGTGGCTTTTTACTAACAGAGAAAAGTAACAAAGATTAAACATCATGGAATAATTGTATCGTAAATTTATTTATTTCTGTACAGCACTTGAGCAAAGGCAGTTTAGTTTTTTGAGATGTGGAAGTTTTAGTACATGAGAAGTTTCATTTTCACCAGTTTTATTCAAGGCAAAAATTTTTAAAAAATTATTTCCCTTTAGCATTGAACAGAACAGTATTTCACACATCAGTAGGACCTTGAAACACATTAGACCAATCAAGGATTTACTACTTCTTAAGATAGTGAATTGCATTAAAAATAGCATTAAACACCCCCCTCCCCTATGGAGGAATGCCAAGCAGTTGTAGCAGAGGAAATCATCAAACCCATCACTGCTCTTTCCCTACTGCACAGAACTCGTTTCTTTAGTACTTTTTATACACTCCTGGGTGCTGCTCATGAACTGCTCCACTCATGAACAGCAGAATGAGCTCTCCTCACATTAACAGAATAGAGAGACACTCAGCTGAAGCCAGAAGCAAGAGCTGGCTATTATTTAAAGTCAGACATGAATTTAGAATGAAAAATTACCAAAAAAAAAAAAAAAAGGTAAAACTTGTAAGTAATTACACTGTCATTAGACACATTACAATTTGCAACAATTTGCAATTATTCCCTGGCAAACATCCTGAAAACAGAGCCTGCTTTTGGCATACCAGAAAAAGCAACATGAAAAAAAAGGTCAAAAATCAGATGCAAAACCCATTACTATAGATTTTTTTCACATCCTGACAATCTCCTCAGAACATGGCAGTAAACTTATCCACAGTGTTTCACTGCTTAGTTAAATATCCCGTTTAGTAGCTTAAATGAGGAGAAAGCTGTAAATACTCAAGTCAATAGTCCACTTTGTAATTAGAATTTAATTATTTTTAGAAGGCTCATATTAAATTTACACTTTTCTCAAAATATATCTGAGTCAATTAAAAGAAACATCTCAGAACAATATGAATTATAATATTAACTGTGTTATAAACCCATTGGAATTTAGGCATCAGAAGCCTGAATTTCAGAAACATGCTTTACAACTCCCCATCTAGAATGGAAGGCCACTGGTAATTAAAGCAGAAGACTAAAAGGAAATTAATTTCACAGTGATCTGTCTGTAGAAAGTACAAAAATATGAAGATAAAGGGTTGACAGTCTGTCTCCTATGTATTGTAACCTAATCAGAGGCTGGATGGATGTTTGATCTCCTCACAGCAGGACAGGGATGGCAGAAACAGACTGTGGATGTACATGGAAACAGGGAGCTCCAAGTTGGGTGTAGGGGAAAACCTCCCTGCTGTGAGGATAACCCTGGGAACAGACTGCCCCAAACCTCATCCTTGTGATGCCTGGAAAGGCTGACCTGGAACAGAGACTAGACAGAGCAAAAGGAATAAAGCAGGAATTTATTCAAAGGATTCACCTTGGGCAGTGCTAGAGCCTGACCAGGGCTACATCCAGATCAAATCCAAGATGGATCCTGGTCACGAGTTTTACACTTTTATAAGTTTTGGTTCATCATCACATCTTGGGGTCAATTGTCCAACCACAGCCCAGGCTATGAAGTCTCAGCCCCTGCCTTGCCCCCTTTCCCTCACTGTTGTTTCTGCTTTTTGGGTACCAGCTGTCCTTGATTCTCGAGCTGGGAAGGGATTGTTTTGTGTAAGTACCCTGTGAAGAGAACTTCCTAACACCTAACATGAAGTTTCAGGATTACACACTAAGCAGCAGAGAATCTGAAAAATACAAAAGCTAAAAGCCAAGGCATCACTTGGAGGTTTCCAAGATCTGACTGAACAAACCCTGAGAAACCTGGTGTGCACTCAACGCTGAACCTGCTCTGTGACGAGGTTCAACCAGATGAACTCCTGTGGTTCTTTTCAGCCTGGGTTTCTCTACGTTGGAGCATCTAACTGACAGCAAGGCTTTCTCCAGCAGGATGCCAAAAAAATAAAGTTTATCACTAATAAATACCAGTGAGATCTGAAAAGTACCAATAAACACACAGCAGCATGAATAAATCCATTAGTCAATCAAGCCAAAGAGACGTTCAACCAAATCACTATTTCCAAAAATGAGAAGTGAAACAAAACTTGCTGGGCTCACACAAGAATTGTAACAGACAGATGAGGTGTCTTTGTTTATGAACAACTGTGAACAAAGACATCCCACTGCTTCTTCCAGGGCATCTGTAACACTACCAGCAATGACATGAAAGGGATTAATAAGTCAAGACAATCTATTAAAGCAAAATTACACGTTGTTCTGTTTCTAATCTTTTATCAGCCAGAAAGAGCTGTACTATCACCCCATACAGCTTCTCTAACCCCATTCAAAACATGCAATAACACAGCAAAAGGAGTTTATTTGAGGCACTGTGCACTGATTTGTTTTTCCTGCCTGCAAGACCTACCTATAACTGCACCATAATTGCATCTGAAAGGATGCAGTGGCATCTGCTCTCTGACACACAGGTCACACACACATAAGCAGACTATACAAACAATAATTACACTTTACAGACAAAATAAAACACCACTGAACACCAAACTTAGAAGAGGAATCCCAGTAAGAGCTGCTTAGTATGTTATTGCTTCATAAGAATTGCTGGAATAATTATGCTCTGTTTATTGCAGCATTTTAGCTTAATTGAAACCATTTCACCATCAGAGAATTCATTCAATAATAAGCATCTCCCACAATGACTCTGTCCCTGTTGCTATGCTCTGATTTGCAAACTTAGCAGAAGATGAGCAATCAGTAAAATAGAATATTGTGTTAGTAATTTGTATCAGATAATAGATACGCTCCAGTGAAGGAACACTGAAAAAATTAATGGAGAATCATTGGAATAGTCCCATTTTCTACCCATTTTTACCTTGTCTTTCAGTTTAAGTATCAAATTTAGGAGCAATTATTCAAGACCTTAACAACTTGCTTTTGAACAGAATCTCCTAATTCTTATCCATCATAACAAAGCCATACAACCTCATTTACTGAGGAGAAACTCCACCAGATGTGACGTAACTCCCCAAAATCCCTGCAGCATCCACTTTAATTCTTCTGCTCAAAACGTTCCAGAACCCCTCTGAATGTCATCCTTCCACCAGAGCATGGTTATGGGAAGTGCAAAGCTCCAACTCAGCCCATGAATTCTGAGAAAAGGTAAGAACTGACTCAGAGAACACATGAGCCTCATTCTTAATGGCACTACAGCTAATTAATCTTCATTATTAGTAAGAGACAAAAAATAAATTCCACTGAATACGTTTCATCAGAATAACTGGTTGCTTTATGAGAAGATTTTATGAGATTTATGTAATTTTAATGCAATTTTATGAGAATTATGCATATTTTACAAGATTCAGGCATATATTTATTCTAATATGCCAAAGCTCTTGAAGATCATACAAACCACAACATAGTTCCTCATCAATATCTTTATTCCTGGCATGATATAAAGGCATTGTGGTTTTAGGCACATTATGCCAAGAAAAGTAATTCTAGAGATTTAGATAAGGATCCTACAGCCACATTTTTTCTTGCTGACTAAACAGGCTAAAAGCTTTGGAGTCTAGGACACCAGATCTGGGATATTTCAGTATTTTACAATACAAAGTAATGTCAGTATAGCTGTAGTTGGTTGAACTGCCCATTCCCTTGTTCCTAAAAGAGCCTTCCCGTCACCTTGCCCTGCATCTACTACCACATCTCAAAATACAGATTATTTTCCATGCCTATTCTTAACTGTCTCAATTATTTTCCTATTTATTATTAACAGCAATTCATTAAATCTCTTTGTACTATAATCTGTATGAAAGATTCTATACAGAAGACTATTGTTCTATTTTCAGTATGTCACAAAGGGCATAAAAAATTCCTCTGATTCCTGGGATTAATTTTAAATATCTGCAGTACTTTTTTAAACTTTCATGACCTACACAAATGAGCAATTCAGCAGCTTAGTTATTCATCTTATTTCAGATCTGAATAAATGTGAAATTTAGTGACTTACAGCCATGCAGCAGTTTGTTCCAATTTTACATTTCAGGTTTCTCCCTTATTATCCATATGCTGTAACACTCAAGACACACTCCAGCAAGAAAGATATTTTGCAGCAGAATGTAATGAATACTGCTGTTTATAAAAATACAGAGATTTACTAACCCCTTGGCACTGGAAGGCAGGACTTCCCAATATACAGAACTAATGTAAATGGTATTAGCTGAGCTACTCAATCACGTGCCTACACCCCAGAGACAGCCCAGGGAAAAATATTCTTTCAACTCTCAATTAAAAATAGAAAAATAAAAAATACCCCCACACATTCCAAAACATTTCTGCCATATTCATCCAATACATTTTGAGGGTCTGTAAGAACAGATTTCTGGCCTTGACAGCACTGGATACTAGGAGATGAGACCATAATGTATATAAGCCTGTGTAGTGGAAAACACGAAGAATAAATAGATCTTATCAACAGATACAACTCTAAATTGTTTACTGCATATGAGATTAAAACAACCTCAGTACTAGATTATAAATAGCTATAATCAAACTCTGGCCTTTTTGGAATTCCAAACATCCATGGAAACCAATCCTTCTTAAAACATAATAGCCTTTGTAAGGTGTTTGTAAATGTAACCTTAGGAGCAAAAGAAATGTTTCTTCAGACACTCCACTCATACTCTGGGGTTTGTAATTCCTACAGGAACTGTTATCACTCAGAGAAAAAAAACAAAACCAAAAAACAGAATCAACACAAGACCAGTTACACAGCATCTCCTGTAACACAAACCACGGTTTGCCACTGAGGAAATCGTGGGCATATTGCTGGACACCCCTCTCAGCAGCACCTACTTCTAAGCCCCAGTTACACTTAAATCTTTTATCCAGTCCACAGGAAACCTCAGATCCCTTCAAGCACAATGAAACAAGAAGTTGAGGAGATCCACTCTGCTATTTGCAGGAAGAGAGAGATATTTGTGAATGGGGTTATTTCTTATTTAGTTCAGGTGATTCAAAGGTCTCTCCAGTTGGATGCAGCTCCTTACACCACTGCTTTCATACCAGCAAGCTTCACACAGAGTTTTTTCTGCTTTTCCCACACACTGCCTTCCCCCTGCTGTCCTTCACATAGGCAGTCACTCTGAGATATTTTTCAAGCATGCAAAGCCTGGGTTTCACCCCAGGTTCATGTTCTGCTAACAGCCCAGCTGGGATGCACTCAGCTCTGAGTCCACCTCATCAGCATCATCACAAGGAACCTCAGCAAACACCACTCACATCATAAAATCACAGAATGGTTTGGGTTGGAAGGGGCCATAAACATCATAAACACTCCAATTTCCTGCCATGGGCAGGGACACCTTCCACTATCCCAGGCTGCTCCAAGCCCATCCATCCTTACCTTGAATGCTTCCAGGGATGGGGCAGCCACAGCTGTGCCAGGGCCTCAGCATCCTCACAGGGAAGAACCATAAACACAGTGAAGACTGGCACCCATGAGGGAACCACAGTAAGAAACTTTCTGTCACAGGTTCAGTGCCTTGGTGGGACAGCCGGGGGGAGGCACTGGCAGCAGTTCAACATCTGCTTCTTCGAGCTCCAAGACTCACAGAGAATTCTTATTTTAGTTCTGCAATAATTCATTATCCAGCAAACACCAAAGACAGAGCCCAACCCCTCTTACAAATTGTGGCAACTGCAGTTTCTAATTTTCTTACTCTTTCGTGAAGCTTAAATTGTTGTTCATTGAAATAATAGCAAAATTTCAAAATTGTTTCGGAGAAAAAAGTTGTGAAATAATACAGCAATCTGCACACCTGCAAAACCTCTGTGAAGTATCCAAATTTACTTCACAAGCACATTATCACAGAAACACAAGCATCCCCCTCCAGACATCATTTTAAGGGAGAACTATAATTTTTCTGCTCAGCTTCATCCTATTTCCAAGTTCCACATTTTATAAGCCACCACAGCCCAGAAGCCCACACACATTTTCAGCTACTGTGGTGATCAGCATGCGATGGGAAAGGAATGAAAATCCAGAGCTGCACGTGGAGCTGAAACAGAAGAGCTGCTTTGCCTGTCCTGCAGAGCTGGTTCCTACAGATGTGTCCTCCTGGGGAAGTTCTCCAGGTGGGACCTGTGCTGAGCCCCACTTGGAGTAGCCCCTGTGCCCTTTCTCTGGAGCACAAGTGGGGCTGCCCACAGTGCTTGGAGCAGAAAAGGTAAAACATACATCATGGATCTCTACAGAAATACCTTCTCAACCACATGGGCCACTTATTGTTCCTAATAAACATTATAGAAGAGCTACACAATGGGCAGGAGCCCCATGGAGCCCAACTGCTGCTAATTAGTATTTCTGCAAAGATGGAGAACACCTGTAATAATGATTCCCTGGCAACAGTATAATTAATTCATGTGAAAAGTACTATTTTTAAACATGTGCATTATCAATTCTATAAAAACTGGACAGAGGTTATTGTAGAACTCTACAAATTGCTTTTGCTGGGCATTTTCACTTTATTTACAGTCTGTATTTAATTATCCCCTTTCAATTATTAATAATTAAATCTCCATTTACTCTAGACACTCCATATTCTCGAGGAAGAGTGTTTTGGAAAAGCACAACTCACTGTGTTGTGTGGAAATAGCTGTTCAGGAATAAACCAAGTGAGAAGCTATGCCAAAATGTAAAATATAAGTTCTCCAGCAGTGATTTCACTGTCCCACAGACACACTGGCTGCTGACAGGAGGGTGGCTCAGCAATCTAAGAGGGACCAAGAGCTCCAGTTTCCAGTGCATGGGGAAAGAAGAACAGGCATACAGCACATACTAAAACAAAACAAACAAACAAACCCAAAACAAACAAAAAAATACTCAAAAAAAAGCTAAATCCAGTTCACAGAAGTTCAGTTCGGAGGGGAAATAATTAATGTCATAGGAAAGCAAGAACAAAGACAATAATGTCCTAATTGAAATAAACATCATCACATCATAAATTCTGCTTCTTGACAGCAGAACAGAATACTAAAATACTTCAGGTTGCACTCAGGGAAGATAATCAACATTACCTCACTCCAGCTTGCAGGTGTTAAGATAAGAAAATTCTTGTGCCAAGTATTACAAAATATAACTAAGCACATCATATCTGGATGAGTATGTGAAGAAAGAAAAATCTCCATCCCATCTGGAGGCAGATTTTGCCGGGCATCATTCCAAATTACTGCACATGCAGGTAGGTGAGATCAAAAATATGATCAGATTAAGATCTGAACATCAGGCCAGACTGAGATCCAGGGATCTTTTGAAGGGGTTGCATTAACCCATGAAATTTTCTACTAGTTTTCATTTGAATTTAGTTTCTTCCTTTTCCAGCTGAGATTGATTCCATGGAGCAAAAGCTCTAAGGATAAAGAGAGAAGAGAGTACTGTAGTTTGGCCATAAATTGTGTCAGTCAATAACATGTGTCAATAACAAATCCTGCAAGGTGCCAACCCACAGTCCAGGCTGGGAACAGGCACGTTTAGGGGAAGGGGCAGAGTTTGGGATGCTTCTTATCAATAGCTGCACTTCTGAAATAAAGCAAGCTGAAAGGAGAACATTGGTTCCAGTAAATTAAAGATGAAAGTGTTCAAACATCAAACTGCACCCTGAAGTTACTTAGGGGTCAGCCTTCCAGACTGGTAGATCTTCGCTGCCTCTTTGGCAGGTGTTTTGCTCACACTATCCTGAATTTATAGTGATTTTGCATTTCTGAATAGCCTTCATCTATCACAGAAATCCTAACAGATGGACACCTTTACTTACATTTTCACAGCTTTGGCACAAGGGATAAAACCACCTCCTCTGAGATGTTTAGACAGCTGATGATACCTAATCCTGAGGCTGGGTTTGCTAGCACAGCCCCACATTTCTTTCAAAAACCACTACCAGATGTGGCAGGCAGCATTCAGGCTTTCTGTTTGCTGAGCAGAGATGAACAATCTTGAACTTGGAAATCTGGTCACTGTTGCCATAAAAGATCTCACACCCTGATTTTTGAAATAAAAGAATGGTGACATGGGAAAATATCAGTTACAGATGCACATATGCTGTACATTTATTTCACAGCCAAACAAAGGCATCTGCTATCACAATGTTAGCCCACACTTTGCAACTGAAGATTTTTTAGAAACAGACGTTCTTACACATAAGTAATCATTTAACAAGGCCTCAGAAAATGCAGCCCTTAATAGATTTAATTAACAGGTTAATGATGTGCATAGCATGCATGCTCTCAAAAGCAAAGATTTTCACATTAAGCTTGTTTCTGTTTCACAGAAGCAGCTTTCTGTAGAATATCTGTGCTAATGTAATTACACATCTGGCACTTCTGCTGCTTTCAATTGCAGAGATATTTACAAACAGTGCAAGTAATTTGCACAAGAGAACCTATCTGTTCTACTGTTTTACACTACAAAAAATATATTTGCATGAAAATCCAACTGCAAAGAGTCCTTTTTTGTACTCCTGAATGGTTCTATTGAATATATAAAATGATCATTTAGCCTGCACAATAAATCTAACACACTGATACCATGACTGCCTGAGATACCTGCATAAACTAAGCCTGCCTCGGGTTCACCTTGATATAAAAGGGTCAAGTAGAAATTTTTAGGTAATTTTAAATTAAACATCAGCCCTGGTAATCATCTCTGGTCCCCTGTGCCACCACCTGGCAAAACTAATGTTTTAAAATATAACTTCTTGGAGATGTTCATTCATCATCCTCACTGCAACTGGGAAATGATCAAAAACCAGGCCAGAATAATGGAAATCCCACATTATCTCTACCAGTATTGTCAAGATAATGCTGTGGTTATTAATTTAAATACGTCTCAAAGAACTATCACAACTTCAAACGCGATTCAAGGAGATAAAAAGCCATTCCTGCCTCAAGCTGCTTTCAGTTCAATTTAGGTCACATTTAGGTTCATCAGATAGCACCTGAAATCCCTCAACTTACTAAATATTGACAGAAGATGTTGCTGCCCTGGTGTTTAATCAAAGGAGTGGATGAGCCCAAAGTCCTGACTGAAAGGAGATGCTATCAAAGGAACCTTCCAACACCTGCTCAAGCTCAGGAATGGCAGAAAAGATAAGCCAAGACAAATATCTCTTTCCCCTTCATATCTTAAGACACATCTGATTAAGAAAAATCATTAATTATTTAATAAAAGAAAATGGATATATGTGTGAATGTGCATGATGTACATAAATGATGTCAAATATTTAAATGCACAAAGACACATAAATCTGTGCTGTGAGATATTTATATCCAAATTATCCCATTTTGCTCACATTTTGGAATCAACCAGTGTTTTCCTGCTCAGTCTGTACCCAACACACCAGAAGAATCTGTAAAATGTCATCACTGCCATACCATGGGTTCTGAAATACTGGAGCCAGCTCCTAACCCCCACAGGAGACACTTCCAGTGCCTTGGAGGTCATGATGGAGGCTGTGGATACTTCCGAAAATCAGATCATGACAGGCAATGGACAAAACACTGAAATCTGGTAACCTAATTATTCCAAATCTCCTGAGAGTAATGCAGACAGGCAGAATGAGGAGTGATTTTGGAGAACAGGGCAACAAAAACACTTAGCTAATAATCCTGAACCACACATTTCAAGTGGCTTTTAGTTTTGCTGATTTTATAAGAGTAAGCTGTTTCCATATGAACCAGCTCATTAGCATGCCCCAGCTGGTTCATTAACCAGTACATGAAAATTCAGTATCACCACAAGAAAACAATAAACTGCTACAGAAAGAAATTCCTGAAGAGATGGCAAGGGCTCTCCGGGCTCTTCCAGAAGGAAATCCAGCTCTTGGTCTTCTCCCCTGGTTTAAAGAACTGCAAAGTTCAGAGCAGAGTTTGTGTAACCACCCAACAGCCACAGGAAACCTGTCCACACCCTCAGCAGATGGGGAACACTCAGCTGCAGACAAATCAGACTAGTACTTCTGTGAAATAAGAAAAATTGGCTTTCCCACTAAGGATACTGACATAACTGCTGTTAATTGAGTTTTAATTCCACTAGGAATTCTTTAATTCTATGAAGCCACTTGGACACAGTATTTTATTATAAATGTCTATTCCTTTATCATGATTCCATAATAAACCTTATTCAGAATATTCTGAGGTAAATAAAGCCAATTTGATTTGGGATCCTTTGAACAGTAAGCGATATATTTTACATATACAAAGAAAAATGACTGGTCAAATGCAAAAATCAATGAAGAAAAGGGAGCTAAGAAAATGCAATCCATATTCATTACATGTTTAAAACATTTACAGTCTGCCATATCTGAAGTTTAGAAATTCAAGATATCAATCATCTTTGAAAATTGATCTTAAATGACTTGTATTCCTTTTGCCATGATGCAGAAAGATTTTTAGTTTATATCTAATCTTGATACTAATGCACACATAGAAAGGGTGTTCCAAAAAGCAGAAACAGAAAGCAGAAACAGGCTGTATATGGCAAATAAGCTGCATAAACTTCAAGTCTTTTTAAACAAACAAAATTCCAATTTCTTTAAACAATATTTACTGTTCACAGGATGTGGTTTTTTTTAAAACTCCTTTCTTAAAGCTGGTACAATAAATTTAAATTGTTTGTACTTTAATGCCTTAAGAACAGAGAAGAGGAAAACACTTCCTGACCTCTGAGCTTGGTCACTGTAAGGAAATGTAGGCTGCACTGTCACAGGTTCTTTTACTTAGAGACCAGGTTTTTTTGTTGTCCCATCACTCTTCCCAAACCACTTCACTGTACCATATTACCATTTTCCCAGGTATTCTAACTTAAACCAATAAAACACTCTTGACAGGAAAACTAAGCAACTAAATACTCTTCCACATTCATTTTTACTCATGCAAAAACACAGTATTAATGATTACTCAGTCACCATTTCCATTTATCTAAATTTGCCTGGCTATAATAGTTGCTGCCCAAAGAATTTTCCCCTGATAATGACGGATGTGTGATCACGTACCATATCCACAGAAAGCCTTATTTATTTCCTCAAGCCATCAGTTTGCACCAGAGTATGAAAGCAGAAGCTTCCCACCATGTGTCCAGAAAGCCTCACACCAAACTTTGCAATAAAGAGAATAAAATAACCGCTACATTGCCCTGTATCTCCTTGGCCCTTCAGGGCAGCCTCCCACATGATCCTGGAGAAGAAACCACCAACATGAGCATCATATTTCTGCTGGGAGAAGACTCCACACCTCCCCAGGGTGAGATCCCAGCCTTAGGATGCATGGGAGCAAGGGGACAGCAGCACCAGGAAAGGTGCACAAGGTAGGAACTGAGCAACAACTTGAACTGCATTGCTCTTCTCCACAATGATTAGATCTGGACTAACAATGGTGACTCTCTTACAGCTTCAGCCACATACACCAATAATTAACTGGTTTTATTTATCTCTTCCTCCTTGACCTAGAGCAAGAGAAGCATAAATTTACCTTACCTTTGATTCTTATTAGAGATGGACTGTCCTTCTCAGTCCATATAGATCTGTGTGTTTTTACTCCTAGGACTGCAGTCCCAAATCCTGCCAGAACTGCAGTGAACCAGGAACAGGAACCAGGACCTCCCAGGGCAGCCCAGGCAGAGCACTCTGCCAGAACACTGGCAAACACACTGTGCCTGCTGTGATGCAACAGATTCAAATCCTGAGTCTTGGGAATAAAGCAGCCTCACTAAGTAGAAATAAAGATGTTTTGCATCAGCCCTCACAGTCTTTACATTTATTAGGTACTGCAATGCCTTGGAAAAACAAGTCACTATGGCTCCCTGATTGCAAAGTTCAGAGTCTTGGGTATTGCAACAAACCTTAATCTTTACAAATAATTCAATTTATTTCACATGTAATAGCTGAAGAACACTATGTATAACAAAGAGACATGATAGAAACTGATTATTTTTTTTTTAATACCAACTAATCAGAACATTTTATAAATTCTTCCTTAGATTAAGGATGTATTAAAGCCCTTCTTAAGTTTCATATGTGAACAAACCCATCTATAACAACAAGTCTGTAAGGCTTTCTATATTCATAATTTATGGGAAAAACAGATTTTCCCTGTCGAAACTGGTTTGGCTTGACAACGCCTTTTAATGGTCACCCTAAAAAACCTTCCAAAATCATGCAATTATAATGAAATTGCTTATAGAAGCTACATTAAAATATTAACTCAGCATCAAGAATACAGATAGAGGGCATGCAGCAGTAACAGCAGCATGTGCCATCAGGCCAGCAGGGATTACAGCATTCAACAGCTGGACTATTAGAACAAGACACTGGGTGCCAATCACACTGATAAAAGATAAGGGGGGTTTACTGATCACCATGCCCCAGGGAGGAGGAAGAACAGCTGCTATTTCCTGTAGAATCCGTCATATTTCCTCCCCTCAGAGAATTCAAGCCCCCAAGAAATAAATTGGTTGGGCAGGCACAAGAATTCATTTCTTTCCAGTCTATTTTTGTGTATGTGTTTGCCAGCTCAAGAAGAAAAACACTTTTACAGCAAAACTAAACCTTTCTCCCTGCAACATCCATGTTCTTCACTCAGGGGGTTTGCAGTGTCAGGACCAGCAGACACTTGACAGAAGCATCCATGGCATCATCTTCCAAAGGGAAACAGGGACAAACTGGTCTCAAAATGTCAATTTGAGGTGAGCAGAGCCTGCATTCCAACACCATTTTTCATTTAACTCTGTCCTACATTTTGGATGCTGTACTAATTGCTAAGTTTCATTGATGAACCTCAGTTTGCCAAGCAACATTTTACAGTAACTTCTTTGAATTTCCAAATGGGTATCAGGCTGTTATATAATTTATTTTAAGAAGTCACAGGAAAGAATTCCGTATCGACTCGGACTCGCTTCCCACTGATGCCTAATCCATATTGCAATAATAATGTAAATTATCTCTGAGGAGTGGTTAGCCATTGTGGTCAGATCACATTGCAGGCAGACAAGCTCAACCAATATGTAAACTGTGAGGGAGAATGGTAAATGTGCTGATTATGTAAATGGAATTGTTTGAAGTCAAAGATGCAGGCCTGTATTTCACTGATAAAATGTGTAAAATAGGAAAAAAACACCGCGTAAGCAATTAAATTTAACTTTTTAATCAATACAAGGCAAACTGGGACCTAAATCCACTTTATGGGATTTAGGAATCAAAGTCTTCCTGAAACTCAAAGACAGCTGTGATGCCCATTTGACTAGAGGGGAACTCACTGTAAGACAAAAATGTCACATTCTATCTTGATATCACACACAAGAGAGTCATGTGTCACTAGATTAAGATAATTTGGTCTAATGATGCTCCTGATCTTTAGTTCTGGCTGGCATTCTTTGTAAATAAAGCTCAACACTTTTGATGGCAGCATCTCATGGGAGTTTGACAGATGAGCTCACCTGTCCCTGGTAACACTTTGGATTTATTTTTTGTAGGTTCAGTGTTTCTCCAAGGACTCCAGAGGTAGGAAGCATATTGTGCCCTTAAACCTGCACTTCATTTCAAACATTTCCATGTTGGCAGAGCTTGGGTTGGTACCAATGTGCCCAGAGCTGCCAAGCATGGATTCTCCCACCTTGTCCTGTGAGGAGGCCACACAAAAACCAAATGTGGTGGTCCAACAGAGAGTCAGGGCACAGCTTAAATACAGGTCCACTTCATTTTTATCTCTCCTCATTCATTCATGTAATACAGTCGTAGAATAGTTTGGGTTGGAAGGATTTTAAGGACCATCTCAATTCCAACTCCTGCCATGGGCATGGACACTTTCCAATAGATCAGGTTGCCCCAGCCTGGCCCACAACACTTCCAGGAGCATCCACAACTTCTCTGGCAACCTGTCCCAGTGTCTCACCATCCTCACAGGGAAAAAATCTCAATTCCCTGTATTGCCACTGAAACACGGCACAATCTGCCACCAAACATGAATTCCTCCACTTCACAGAACTCAAAAAAACTCAGCAGTTTCTACAAACTCTGCTTATGCCAAGCTTCTTCTTTACCATTACTTGTGAATTGCTGTTCTATATTTTACCTTCCATGAACTGCAGCTTTATCCATTCCTCTGCTTTGTAAATCACTGTGCAGGGTCACAGTCTTATTGAAACAACAAATATCCTTACTGGTGACATTTCCACACATAAAAAACAACTGGGAGCTACATGCAACACATGCCTATAAACACACTCAGAGGTGTCTACTGGAATAACTGAAAGAGAATTTTACAGCACACAGGTGGGGCTGCAATGGTCAGGCTGCAGTCTGAAAAAAACCAAACGACCACCATCTGCAAGGCCTCTGATAGTTCACTAATTAATAATCAAGATTGCATTTGCTTCAGCATAATTTTGTGCTTTTATATGGATATCTTATTTGATTATAATTATCACAGACTGGAGAAGTTTATTAGGGCCAATCATTTCTTAATGCAATTAAAACCCCAGGGGAACAATACAAAGTAATTTTTATTGGTGATGAGAGCTTATAACCAAAAGGGAGCCTACTTATTGATCACAATTATTCCAAATTATAAAATTAAAACAAATTGCATGAATTTTCCAACGTTTTTTTCGCTAATACCTGAGTTAAAACAACCAGTTTGTGTTAAGAGTGGCAGAATGAGTTGATCTTTGGGCTCCTTCTGGCTCCTCTGTATTCAGGATTATGCAGCCTTTTTCTCCTCCTGGATGAAATCACCCAGTCTCAAAATAGCTCTCTGGGCTATTGCCTCTGCTTCCCAACCCTGCTAACACAACACCTCTAATTCTTTCCCTTCCACAACACTGTGACACTTCCCATTAAAATGACTCCAAAAACCATTTCTCCACAGCACAAATAATTATTTATTCTTTCACCCAAAGGTATTAACATGGAGATTGGAGGGTAAAAAACAATAAGAAATCTCTATGAATGGATTCTATGTACATATACTTTATCCTGTTCTTTTATACATTTTTAGAATACCTCCACCTCAGTGCTAGTAAAACAAATTATTCTCTTTCCCATTCTGTCACTCTCTCTATTGTCATCCTAAAGGTGTTCCTTTTCTTTCTCTGCCCAGACAAGAGCCTTTCAGGGTTTAGTATGCTCCTTACTCCAAGACCTGCTTAAGAAAAGCAGTACATAGCACACTGATGGGTGCCACAATGTGATTTATTTCCATTGCTCGGTTCCCCACAGTTTCCCCTGAGAACCCAAGTAATCACTGTGAGAACATCTCATCACTGCCACTGGTTTAGCCCCATTTGCTTCCCCTTAAGAGAGCTTTTTGATTTACCATCTTGCATTTAACCAGGATAATATTATAGCATGTCCCAAATTCCACTATAGTATTCTAAAAAATGTTCAATTTTGAGAAATAATGTTTAGCAAGTCAATCTACACCGGGTGGTTGTCTGCACAGCAGTTTCCAAACAATACACACAACATCCTCCTATTCCTTACACCACACTATTTAAGCATTTTGGAGTTCTGATGAATGAGACCCAGTATCTGATATGCCATACAAAAACTGGAAAGAAACTACCCTAAAAAAAAGTTCTAAAGAAGATATTTTACATTTTCTTAGCAAAAACAGACCTAAGATAATAGTCTGTAAAGGAATAAAAGGCAAATCGGGGCAATACCAGCCAGCATTATCAAAGTGCTATAATCTTTCTCCAGGCAGCTACACCCTTCTGCTGGGATATTTACCCAGCAGGTACAAGCAGGGGCACCCAGAGACAGCATATTTACACCAGGACAGATTTCACACCAGCATGTACAAGCAGGGGCACCCACAGCCAGGACATTTACAACTGGACAGATTTTACACCAGCAGGTACAAACAGGGGCACCCACAGCCAGGACATTTACACCAGAACATTTACACCAGCACAGATCTTACACCAGCAGGTACAAACAGGGGCACCCACAGCCAGGACATTTACACCAGGACAGATTTTACACCAGCAGGTACAAACAGGGGCACCCACAGCCAGGATATTTACACCAGGACAGATTTTACACCAGCAGGTACAAACAGGGGCACCCACAGCCAGGACATTTACATCAGGACAGATTTTACACCAGCAGGTACAAACAGAGGCACCCAGAGCCAGGACATTTACACCAGAACATTTACATCAGGACAGATTTTACACCAGCAGGTACAAACAGAGGCACCCAGAGCCAGGACACCTTCACTGCCATCAGCCACCTCACAGGAACCAAGGAGAGCCACAGAGGCACAGTGGAAAAAGGCTGTCTTCTATATAAATCAGCTTCCTCTGATTGTTCTTATGAATTACATACAAGAAGTATCAGAAGAGCCAACTGTGACTGGCACTGAACAATTTTCATAAGTGTGCTTTATTGCACAGAACACAGGCATTTCTTCCTGCGTCAATATTCTACTGCAAAAGCTTTTCTCCTGAGGCTTAGAGAAATACTTCCTCCTCTAATCCTGTTTTCCAGTGACAACTTAAGAACTGAAATGGCAATAATTCTCCATCTCCAGTGCTAATTCAGTAACTGCCAAATCCTTTTTTTCCCTCTGCTGTCCTACTCATCCAGGAGGGCTCCATATCCTCACAGAACACGAGTTTGAACTGTTCAGCTCAGTGAGGGGTGGCATGGACAGGTAGAGAGGATGGGGAACCACTTCTTAAATTATAGGTTTGCTGACTTTTAATTTATACTCTTTGGAACGAATACCAAAATCAACTTGGATCAAGGCTTGGATCAATGCTTAAACTTTCTAGCCCCACTGGACACCCAAAACTGGGCACCTTGTGTCTGAGAAAAGTAGTTTATAGTCATTTGCAATATACAGAATACCTATTAATTTGAAATACTTATTTTAAAAACCCAAAAAAATAGTCCCTTAATAAATCAGCACAGCCTGTGTTTGTCAATTTATTTGCAGCAGCTCATACGCCCACCAAGCCTTGCACTGGCAGCAGCATCTGGATTAACCACTGTTGTGCTGTTAATCACACTTGTCAGTTATGAACTGCAATAATTAGAATTCTGCTTGATCTTTAAACATTTCAGAACTAATAAATTAGTGAGCTATATATTTATATATATATGAAGTGGTCTAAGAACAGAATACACACTCGCTTCAGACTTCAAGTCTCAGATAATTCTGCACAGCAGACACTTTAAGGGTAGGTTAAGTACTTTTTTTTTTTAATATATGACTGGTGCCAATTCAGAAACAGAATACTATTTCATCCCAAAATGGAACATTGTACAGTCTGAGTCAATGCCTGTGAAAGTCACTGGAATGTTAGATATATTTGTTCTGTATTTTTATGATAAAAAAGAAAAGGAAAATTCTGTGCCTGCAGTGTGACTCCATGTCAATTAGACACTAACACCTCAGGCATTTTCCTTCTGGTTTGATAATCAACTCCACAAATAGAAGTTCAAAGGGAAGAGTTTTTCCAAGCCCACATTTGGGCATATCATGTGTTCCCTATGAAATGGAAATCACCTTGTAGTAGTGGCTAGAGTGTAGAAACAAAACTGAACCAATGTTTTCAAAGGGCAAAATATTATATTTTAACATCCCCTATAGATATTTGGGAATTTGCAGCCACCTACAGCCCTGCAATTTCACTTTGCTACAGATTTTCTGTGAACTGGCTTAAATGAGAGTGCAGATGGAGGAAGAATCACACATAACTAATTTTTATTGACTAGATGTCAGGACTCAGAGACAAGCCTATGATAGATACTTGTGATATTTTTGTAGGAACAAACACTACTGCTGGGGTGGGTATGAACATGCACTGAGTGGATATAAAAGGCCCTCAAGGGAAGAGCCCTCAATGGTTAATCGAGAGCAATCAGCTTCTCCAGCAGCAAACTGGGAGCACCCAGGTCATGGCCACATGTGCCCAGAGAAGCTCCTCTTTCACTATACAGACACAGCTGAGGCTAAAGGTAATCTTTACCTAAAGCTCTGAATTTTCCCACTCTTTCTGTAGGAATATATACCTGTAAGTCACCTTCCAAAAAGTATTTTGTAGATATTACCTCAGAAATCCTTACTTTCAGGAGGCATATCCCATTAATTACCTGGAATGTTTTTAAGCCCTGAGAAGCAGACAACAAAATGGTCTGTTCAGCCACAAAATGCTGAAAACTGGGCAGGTTCATGGGGATAGATGGGTAAAGACTTAATTCACTACAAGATGGTAAACTAGGTTAAAAAGCAAAAGGAAAAGCATGCACATGCCTTCCGTTGTGAGCAGATTTCTGAGCAGAAAATGAAATGTCAGAGCCCCTTGAATCTGAGTTTCAATTGTGATTTTCACTTCTGCAATTTTGCCACTACCCACCCACACCAAACATCAAGCTTCTAATTAAATAGCAAAGATTTGATTCACAGTTCTGCCCTAGCAGTGCTATTCTCAGTCTCTCTTTGCCCCTCAGAAAAAGTCCACTAACATTCAGCTGTTTCTATCTTAACTGCCCCAATCTTGCAAGAAATATTCTACCAGCAGAGATCAACTGGATGCAGCAGTATAGCAAAATCCCTGATTCTCCATCTTAAATTGATTCTTTTCTCCTTCACACACATAATCTCTTAAGCCCTACATTCAATATTTTTGCACAGCCTCTAATGTGTTCCTAAGACACACACAGCAGCTCCCAACTCATTCCCAGCTCTTCACCATGAAGTGCAGCTCAGTACAGAGGAACAAACACCTCATTTTCACTGGAGACCCAGGGAAGGAGATCCCACATGGCCATGGCTGCAGGGGACTGCCTGGAACAATGAAAACAGCCTCAACAGAAAATTTCAACCATCCACAGCTTTGTGTTTCCATGTGCAGCCTCTGACCTGCAAAAAGTACACGTCTGCATCTAATCTGAGGCAGAAAAACCTAGAAAATATTTGTGGCAAAGTAATACTTGTATTGCTCAACCGAATTTATAATAAATTAAGAGATCATACAATATTCAGCCTTGTTTTGACTGCTGCTTAATGTTTTCTGACCAGTCCATAGCAGGAAATAACTGCACCCCCAAAAAGGTTGCTGCACTTTATTCTAAAACTAATTTTCCTCCGATTTCACTCAATTCCAAATTCTCCTGCAATGACAGGTGTCACAAGAGAAAACAGGAACCTTTGTTTAATTGGTCCTCCCAGCCAAGCAGGAATTGTCAGAGTGCAGGGAGTTTTTTTTCTGACAGCATTTTTACGTACAATAGTTTCATCATTTAAGGTCTGGAATGTTGCAAGGATCATTATCACATGACGAAGAATGTTAGGCAAAGCTTTTTATCTTGGTTGTTATTAAGTGCCCTTTTATTGCTGTATCAATCAACTAAATGATTTCCAAAGCCTGGTGTAAAATAGCATGTTGGTGGAGCAGGCAAAGCTGACAGTGGGTGAAACTGTAATCTGTTTACATCTTTGGACTTGATGGCTTATGCTGCTGGTGAGGCATTTCCTAAATCTTTCATTATTGTAATGACTGGAAGACAAAAATGAAAATGAGTAAGAGGTTGTCTGGTGTGCAGGCAACTCCTTGAAAGCTTTGAAAACCAAAAATAAGGCCCATAAAAACAGTACTAAAAGAATTTTATATGTTTGAACTGTAGGTATGGGAAAGCAAATGGGGGAGACAAGAACAACTTTGGAAATAAATGGAGCAAAACTGTGATGATGCAGATGAGGGGAGCCAAAAAGAAGGTGGAAGGATGATTTCCCATGAGGTTTTCATAAATTAGGTGGGGAGAAAATAACAATCTTGGATTTTGAGTTAAGAACTTCAAATTCAACAAACATAATTACGGTTTTCCATGCTAATAACAAGTCCCAGCACTGTTCCCTTCAAGCAGTTCAGTGCTTCTGTCACGACTGCAGTATGAAGCACAACCGGTTGTTTTTATTAGAAATGGTTGCTGTCTCCCACAAAAACTGAATGTTCAGCAAAAAGTAACAAAACAGTATTTATTAATACACTCCATGAAATGTTACAGTACAGGGGAAAAAAAACAACCCAGTAAGTCAGGTGCATTTCTTTAACTAAATGCATCATGCAAAACACTGAATTTATAAATTCACAAGTGCATTGGCTCTGGCTGAGATGCAGCACTTTGAAAGTTTCAAAGCAGTAGCTTGAAACAGATGGGTCACTGGTTATAAAAGTTTGCTACAGATGGAGAATTACTACAAATATTTTACCACTTTACACTTGGATCAAAACTTTGCATAAAATACAAATAATTTTCTCTGACAACATTGCTCTGTTCTTAAAAAGAGACTTTGTTGCAATTATTTTGCAATGTCAGAGAATAATTCTCCAAAGAAATGCCTTGCATATATAAAAATACACTCCTCTATTCAAAGCTTCACTTTCCATGGAGGGAAGAACATCCAGGATTTTCCATTCTCTGCCCACTGCATCACATATCTTGTGTAAGCTCAGGCTCTTCCACACAGCAGGAGTTTGCAGAAGCTTCAAGCAGCTGCTCCAGCTCAAGTGAAAATAATCTCCTGCTGTTGCAGGGCTGGTCCTACAGGCAGTGCTCTTCAGGCAGCTCCTCATCCATGGCAGCAGGTGCTGGAGATGTCTGTGAAGGTTTCAGCATCAGTCCCACAGCTGGAGCAAGCTCTGCACTGGGATAACCCCACCTGAGGATGGGAAGGCTTTAGGATGCTGCCATTCTGGAGCTGGATTTCTCCAAATGCTGTTCCCCTGATCTAAAGCTCTGAGAGGGACGATTGGGAGCCCTGAAGCGTGCAAAGCCCAGCTGCTCCTCACAATGCAGGCAAAACCCTCCTTAGACTATCTCACAAGCCACTATTTTTTATCTCTTTCCCTTGTATATATCAGAGACTACACGTTGCTTTTCATCAACTGCCTTTTATTAAGCCTACCACCAGTTTTATCAGGAAATTTTACTGTATATGAAAGTTTTCTGTACTTCACTGTACAGCAATTTTGTATCTGATTTTATCTTTGACTAGATGGGTTGTTGAGAAAATTTCAGATAGGACACCTGCTTTACAAATGAATTAGCAAACAGCAATAGCTTTGGAAGATCATGGGTAAAACAGAATAATGAGACTCAGAGGTTCAGTCATTTTACTGCTCCTAAAGGCAACTCATTCTCACCAGGCACTGGTTCAACACTGCTCATACCCCTCTGAAGTATGAAGGACTAAATGCCTGCCTTTATTTCCTGGACTTAAATGTCATGGGAACAGAGACAGAAATGATAGTATGTGCTTTCATTATTAAATTTTTACAAAATTACTGAGCTACAGGTTATATAAAAAGAAACTGGTCCCCAGCAGGTGCATCCTGCTGTAGCTTCTCCATCACCTCCTTACATTTGTGATAAAACAACTTTACAAGAGCTTGTAACACTGTAATATTTGTATGAAAACACCCAGAGTACACAGAAGCACATGCTACTCTCCTGAGAAGTCAAAAATCAAAATTTTCAAAGCCAAATTTTACTGTCTGCCAACTCCAAATTATTCCACAACCTGAAACAGTGCAGCATCAGCAAATTCAGAGTAAATTCAGAGGTGTGCTGCTATCAGAGGTGGGGTGACACACAGAGGTTCCATCCCCCTCATTTCTCCAAGTAAAGAAAAATCAGAACTCCCAGAGGCTGAGAGTAACATGAACCTCCCAAATCACATGGAACAACAGCAAGCACAAGGAAACCCCAAAACACCCAGACAGCCACACCCAGCAGGTGAGATGTGCTCTGACACTACCAAAGTCCCACAAAATATCCATGAAAAAATATTTCTTCACTGAATGTCTAAAACTAATGGCAGTAAATCAGTAAACATAATTTAAACTGTCATGCTTTAACAACCTTCATCCCCTAAGTGTTCTTCAAAGCCATTTTTGCACAAATTAACCAGGGCAAGGGTACAATGATGCATTGGTGAACTTGCAGTGGGATGAGTAAACACAGTAAGAGAGTCTAAATAAGAAAATGCTTCCCATAATGCTGTTTGAATTACAGGATAATTAGGTAGTTTTAAATCTATCTTGTCAAACTTTTGGCTCAGGCTAACATACAACTGTGGCCTTGTTAAAAGTAATTCAGCTTCGAAGGAGAAAGAGTCTAAAGTTTCAGCTTAATAATTCATTTGCAATTTTTAAATACTGCATATATATTATCAATATTTTAGCACTTTAATCACTGGGAAACTGAACACATGCTTAATTTGAAGTTACAGAAGGAATGATGTGAGGCAGCCTGTGGCTGGCACCTCAGCTCTACCCTTGGAAAACATTTCACAACGTAGCAGGCAGGGCTCTCCAGATCTGTTGGGGTGAAATGCTCACAGACTGGATTTGCAGCCTGCCTTCCACTCACAAGCTGCATGAAACAACCTGTGAGACATTTTAGCACATATTTGTGAGACTGGGTTGTTACAAAACTAAAATATATTAATGAAATAGTCTCAAAGTCACTGCACTTTAGACATAAATTTTGCTTGGTTTATGAAATAAAGGCAGCACACATTCTGAAGTACATAACTGCACAGCTTTGGGCTCCCAGGTACTGAAGCTTTGGGTCATAAAAGGCACTTTTGGTAAATACCAGTGAAGGCTTCCCCAAGAGAACAGTTTTAGCACACACTGGGCACCTCCCTCTGCCCAATCAGGGGAGCTCTGAGTATAAAACTGCTAACAGATGGCAATGCTTTACTTTATAAAGTTGATTCTAGTAATTAAAAATGTGAATTTTTCCACTTCATTTCTGCTGATGCACATCCATTAGAAACCCTGATATACAAAAGAAGCCCACTTCTTATGACAATTTAAGTGTGACTGCTCAAAATTTGTCACAGACATAACAAGTGTTATCTGGGCTTCATCCAATCTCAATCAGACTTGCTCAAAGAACTTCACCTCAACCCACACTGCAGCTCTTCTTTAAACAAAAACATACCAGATTCAGGAAAATAGAAAGTTCATATGACACTATTGTATCTTATTCTCTATTAACTGTTCTGAGGAGATAACATCAGCACCCACGTGTGAGCTAAGTGTCAAATTGGGGCTTTTTAATATATGTGCTTTAAATAGTACCTTCACATTTACGTGTCTATTCTATGACATACAATGCACAAAAAAAGAAATTTTCTTTATTACAATAGCATTACACATCAGTCACAAATTATTAACCAGTATTTTCTGACAATTCAGTCCAATTCAATTATTTATTATTTGGCACATGCTTTACATTTTTTCTTAGATTGTACTTCTCCTGTCTTGTCAATAGGAATTCATATTTGCTATTCAATTTACATAATGTGTAGGCTCTCCTGAATCATCAAAATCAGCTGAAGTAGTAGGGAAGTGACTTACATGAATATCAACAACGCCTATTTTTCACTCCTAGTGACATCCATACAGAAGCCAAAGTATTGAAAAATAATACCAAAAAGAACAGGGAGAGAAAGGCCAGAGGGCAGGCAGCATGGTAGGAAAAACATCTGGCATCAGGTAAAAGAGGGTAAGAAAATGGTAATTAATAGAGGAGAGGGTTTTCCTTGGAGCACACACACAGGCATGTCCTCACCAGTCCTGTACCCAGCCAGGGGGGCTCCTAAACATGATTTAATTTGGAGCATAGGGCACGTCTGCTGATCAGCAAAGGAATCCTAACCCAGCTCTAAACAGCTGCAAAGAGCAGACACTGCAGCCACAGGGCCAGAAAATAAAATTTATAGTTAAAACACCAGCCAAAGCACTGGGCAGCAACTGAAACAGGTGACTCAGCCCAAAGAGCTGTCCCACTGTCAGTAACACCCAGCTAAAATTACACAGATGATCACCACAGGGAAAGCCAACAAAGCAAAAAAAGTACTTTATCAACCATTTTCTGAATGACATGCTGAACCTCATCACTCCTACCTCAATTTTATCATAAGGAATATATTTAGGTAGAGAAAGACAAGCTCAATCTTTCTGGTAGGAAAAAGAAAAGTGTATTTTATGCTTCTCCAAATTTATCAGGAAATAATTTCTTATGCAATGATAAAAGGCACAGTTATGCTGAAGTGTTAAGCAGTACCAGACACAGCACATCTTCACTGGCAAGGAGAGTGTGTTCCACTTTTCTGCACAACTCATTACTGACAAAACCCCAAGAAAATCTTTATAATGTTCTGTTTCTCATTTCATGAATTTTTACAGCTAATGTGCTTTCAGTCAAGAATAATGTAGTGATTAGAACAGAGCAGGGTAAGAATATCTGGCAATGTAATACCTATAGAATTTAATTAATTTCTCTCCACCTAGAAGAAATTTATTGATCACCAATTTTTTTTCTTGCTTTAGATCAATTTTTACATCATTTAGCATAAAGTTTCTAGAATTAATTCATGAGAAGGTACAGATAACAAGCTTTGAAGGTAACAAGATATTGATTTGTGCGACTTTCTATGCTAATTTTAGGATTTGATCACAGCTAATTTAATTTGACTGGTGCTTTTTTACTTTTAGATATCTACAAAATAACTTGAGGATGAAGATTCCCTTTGACAATAACTTCAGAAGACTCCATCAGAAAATAAAATCAGGAAACTTTCCAGGGTTTTGCACTCACTTGTGCACACACACTCAGGTATGAATTCACACACCAGCTTGTTCAGTGGCAAAAATATTACCTGGAGTAATGTGCCAAGACACGAGGCCAGAGAGGTCTCAGCATGGAGCCACCTTTTGATTAGGAGTCTCCACTGAAATGATAATTTTAAAATATCAGGAGTAAAAGATGCATTTTGCTTGGGCAGTGTTTAGCACTATCTCACATCAAACCACTTTGTGTTACGCACTGTGTGCCAAATGAATGCAATTTCCACACTGCAATAGTTTAAGGTGTGATTTTAGTCACTGGAGCTTTCACATTCCTTGGCATTACCTCTGTGTTTCCTGGGACACCACAGCACTGGACAAGCCTCTCGGACAGGGATTTGGTGAAAGCACAACTCCTGATCTAGGGTAACTGTTTGGCAGCCAAATTAAATAAAATCTAGAAACCATCTGTTTTAGAAAGTTTAATGATTAATTTTAGGAAGATGTTCTAAAAATGAGATTATTTTTGGCATAGCATTTATTTGTAAGACATATCACTAGCAATCCAGCATTTTTCATACCAGGCTTATAACTACATTTTCCAGTTATCCATCTGGGCCCTTTTCAATTCAGTGGTTTAATTAAAACTCAATGGTATTATCAATCTGTTGCATTTTTCATTTTGATGGTTATTACATTTACAGTACAGCAGGAGTACAAATTAGAGTAAGAAGATAAATCTCATCTTAAAATTTCATTTCTCTATCTTCAGTAACTTTCCTTGTCATAATATTTTCTAGTTCATTCACGTTCATAAAACAGTTTTAATGATCTATTTTTTTTTTATTACAATAAGGGAAAACAGGAAAAAATTATTTTTCAATAGCTTGACACGTCTCACAGGGTATCTCTCATCATTCATTCCATCAGTCTGGTCAACAGATGGGCTTTACACAGCAAGGTTGGGAAAAGGTCCATGACAGGGTTGATATTAAGTTTGCTTTTCACCTCTTAAACATGTAATTTGGCAGCAGGCAGCCAAGTACATATTTAAGAAACAGAACCAGAGATAGAGATGCACGGAAAATGTAACAGAGTCCCCAAAGAAGAGAATGGGGAAATAAAAATTGCAAGGTTGCAAGTTGCCAGTAGATTCAATTAATATTTAAGAAGAGCATAGCTGTGCCTCCAAACTACCTACACAGTCCTGGAGGACTTCAGCTTTAGGATGCAATATCCTGGGCCTTAAGGAGTCTATTTATCATCTTTCCTTTGGCTTTGTGCAGCATTCCCAGGGCATCCTCTGTTTCCTGGGGAGACAATTCCCTTTTTCATTTCCAGCTCCAAGCCTTGCAACAGAGCTCCTACCATGCCAGTGCTGCTTGCCTGGCTCTGAAAATGGCAGGGCATTTGGAACAACACAGTTAAAGACTTATTAAACCAAATTTCAGAGCTGGTTTTGGTACTTATGATCACTACTGAGGTTATACAAAAGAGGGGAAAATCCATCTTGGGGTCCCACGTTCAGTGTCACTGAATGCTTCAGGTTTTCAGGGTGAAACATTTCCAATACTGCTTATGGTATGCAATATGAGAACCACCAAGAGAAAAGCGGAAAAAAAGGAAAAGAATATTCACCCTTTATCACTAGCTGATAGGCAGCAATCTTGAAACCTTACAAAAACACAAGGCATAATTCAGTTAAAAACCAAGGACTGTAAGGAAATGAATATGATTTATTAGCCCAAAGGACACAGTTAGCAAAACCTCTCTTTCAGCCTTGCCACAGCAAGGTGGCAATGAATTAAATTTTGGGCCTTGCTGCTCTAAGATGGTTGGATGTCAGAAGTACAAATTGTTTCAAGAGTCATTTAGACAGATTCATGGCAGAGTTCATCAGGGCTATGAAGGTTATTATCCCTCATAATGCTGCAGCTCAGGGCTCCCATCTCCTGCTCAGGGCTTCCTAAAACTCCAGGCTGCCAGAAGTGGAAGGGGACACCAAAAAGTCTCTATATTCTCCCCATTTTTACAGAGCATGAGAGGTAGCCAGCGTGGGCACTGCTGGGACAGGGACAGCCACTAGGACACTCTGGGCTGGCCACTCCTTGGACTCACTGGGAAGAAGGGAAAACCAAAGTTTGCTGAAGGTCAGTAAGAAACACACCTTTATTCCCACATACATCATCTTCTGGCCTTACACCAACAAAGAAACTACTAAGAAGCATTTATCTGATTAATGTTTTCCAGCAATCAACCTGTCTGCTGGGACACCATTTGTCAGAAGTCGTGCCTGGATTTGTGGTGTTCATCATTTTGTTTCCGCAGACCTCACACAAAGTCATTGGAAATTTCTGCTGACTCAAACCTTGGACCAGAGCCAGGGTATCCACAAGAAAAAGTGGTTATACAGCTTGAGGGAGGAAAAATTATTTAACTGCTTGGTCAAATGAGATTCCAGCTTGGATACTGATCTTGATTACTGAAGGAGAACAAAGAACAACACAGTAAACTCTGACAGGCATCATGAAATCATGAAGTCCAAAAAACAGCCTGTATCATAACAAGGAATGTCATCCAAGGCTCAAAGCCTGGCTTTTCCTCTTACTGTCAGCAGAGTGTTCCTTTGGCTGAGTCTTTATAACAGCACACTATTTTAAAGAATAAAAAAGTTTAGATAACACTACTTTTGAAGAAACACACGCAAATAGCAATTTTGCAGCTGATCAGTTTTGACACACCTGGCTATCAAAATGTTCAGCCTTCTATGAAAAGCCTGCAGTTAGTTGAGAGGAGCTACCAAGAGTATACATTCAAGCTGACATTCCCAACAAGGATTTTAAAAGCACCTTGGCAGTGACTGTACCCATCACCCCCAACCCAATATCCACATCTTACTCCACACACACAAGTGTCACTCACTTTAGCCAACTCATGTACATTTAACTTTGAAGAAATGCTAAAAAACCAAAATAGAAATTAATCTTAAATGTACACATAACTGCTTCAGGGTCATATAGTGGGAGTATTGACTAGTTATCTTTCTGTATGAGGTATTCAGAGGCACGAAATGGGCTTGGCACTCAACTTGCATTAACTTTTGATATGAGTCAGACACCCAATTATCCTTTGTGCTGTTGCAAAAATCCACCCTCGTCTAATTCTTGTATTTGCATAGGAGTTGACATCTATTAAAACATCATTAGGTATGCAGTCAAAACAACATAACACTTCAAAAAATTACTGGTAGTCACGGTTAATTGCCTGTAAAATATTTCTTTAAAAACTCAGTAATTGGATTCAATATTTCAGATATCTCTTCCACAGATTTTGGGGTTGGATATTTATCAGGAGAGCCTCAGCTACTGGGTTTGCAGCAGGATGAATAGAAGGAAACTACAACACAGTAGTAGCCTATGCTTTATGAGTAGTTCTGACTTAATTGCAAAACCATAAGTAAAAGAACCGAGGTGCCTACCAACTCAATACCTATTTACACTGTTGTTAAAAGGGTGATGTCTATACACTTGAACCCAAATCAAATAGAACAAAATCTTTACAAGAGATGTAAATGATCATTGCAAAGTACTTTGTGAAAAAGCTAGAAAGAAGTACAAACTTGTTTAAAAGGATCACAGAAATCCAAACATGCAAAGCATAAAAAAGAAAAAAATTAATACAGATTAGCCTTTATAACTCACCACAAAATGAAAAGAAAAATATGGAAAAGCTGGTTAGAATCAAGGCTAAGAAACAGATGAGGCTTCAAGCATATCAGGAGCTAAAGGAATCACGCCATCAATACGATTAAGTGCCTCCTGGGACCCGTGAAGTTGCCATTAGACAAGCTCACCCCATCCCTCTCGGATGTTGAGTGATCCATTCCCTGCCCTGGATCGAACTTGGGTTCCTCTGTGCCCTGAAGGACACCCCAGTGGCAGAACACACACAGATATAAAATATTCCTGAGCAGTGCCCTGACTGCAGCCTGTGCTCCATCCCAGCACACACACATTTCTGGTTGGAAACCCCAGACACCCTGCACCAAAAGCTTTTTTAAAATTTATTTTATTCCTGCTGTCCTTTCTGATGTGGTCTTGTCAATGCACAAAGAGCAGCACTGGCAAGACACTGTGAGAGTTTCAATACCACACTTCCTTCCCATCAGCAACATCTCTGAGCACAGAACTGTGCTGCACTGTGAATGTGGAGAATACAAGGGGAAAAAAAAGGTAAACTGGCAACAGATCAATAACCTGCCAAGAAATGATCTGTTCCTTTAATAAGCCATAAATATAAACTAATATCCAGAATAATATTTTGGTTTGAAACTGAGAGACTGGAGATTACATCAACTAAACTAAACAAAACACCAAAAATTTATCTGACTGCTCCATCACTCTGAAATTACTGCAGACAAAGTGCATATTTACCCAGAGGAAGCCAGCTATGGACATGAGTAAGTATTTCTTCTTTGTTAAAATGAATATAGTATTTGGTCTCTTAAAGCACGACATAATACAGCAAAAACTGCAAGTGTTTTCTCATCTATTCTTGAAACCCTTTATAAATGGAAAGGCCACTTAGCAAATAACAGAAATGGATGCAGCTGTAAAGTGAATGGAGATAAGTGGGGAGATGAGCAGTCACAGCTGTACAACATTGCTTAGTACATTAAATTAAGGTAATCCCAAGGCTGGGATTTAAGTATCATCTGCAGAAAAAGCAGTTCCAAGAACCACTCCAAGATGTAGTTTATCAAAGTTTTGTAGGGCATTGGGAGCACCCAAAACTGCCAAAAAAGGGGCCCGTCCAGAGCTGAAGAGGATGACCATGAGTCATCAACCACATTGAACAGCAACCAAAAAACTACACAGACTTCTGAAACAAAGAGAGAACTCTGCTTGAAAAGTATTTTAAAAGGCATGATTCTTCTTCTTATAGCAGAGAGAGAGCAGTGGGAGGCAGATACCACAGGGCACAACATCCACATCATCTGTGGAAAAAGGACCCTGCATCCCCCACCCTAACCAGGTGCTGGGATGGTGATTAAGAACTTTTGGGGATTTTAACTTGAAAGGTGCTTGTAAAGTTATATTAAACCTCTTGTACTGCAGCTCAGCTGGTGCATTACTGATACTGGCCCTGAACATACAGTTCACTGCTTGCTGGTTAATTATGTCCCATTAATAAATCAATGAAGTGCTTTGATCCCGATTTGATTCCTGTTAGGTTATTTGAGCAGTTCCTCACTGCAGCAGGAAGGTGTCACAGCCTTCCCTGCCTTTCTGACAAATTGAGAAACAATACACTTCACGAAATTTGTACTCACAAACATTTTATTGCTAATTCAGCCCCCTGAAGGAAATTACTGATCAGTTTGAGGACCAACCGAGAAAATTATTCCCCGTGTCTTTAGAGGGAGGAAAACATCTTTGCATGAGCAAAAATAATGCTATGTTGACTTCAAGTAACCTTGACCACTCTTCAGATATATAGAAGTCCACTGTGGTTTTGGACAGCTGATGTATTTTAATATCAAGTTTATTATTTCTTCCATTAAACAATTTATCTAAGAATAAGCAGAGGCCTGACAAAACTATTACAACCACAGATATTCTCTTCTGTCTCAGTCTGTTCATTGAATTTCCCCCCAAAGCAGACAGGCATTCACAACAGCACAAAGAACACCTGGCAGGTCACAGTGCAGGAGGACGCCTGCCACAACAACAGCAGCAGCAGTTAGCAACTCCCAATTTGTTATGTTGGATTTTATTGTTAGTTTTCTGCTGTAAATTCTGTTTTCCTTCAATTCTGCTAAGCCTAGGTGAACTATATACCATTTACCAGAGTTTAACTCTCTGCTGACTGGTTCCCATAAACAGCATTTGTTGTCATAGCTAGGAATTCAGAGAAATGGGAAAAACAATCCAAGGGAAACTACTGTAAAAGAAAAGTGACAATTACATTTCCTTTTATTGATGACCCTGAGCACAGTAACATGCTGGCAAACATCCTTCTTCCCAGTCTATCACAGCCCTCAGCACAGTGTGTCCTACATGACCACTAACCTTCATTTCACCCTTTTTTTTTTCTTTCTTTCCTGATGGATGCAAAGCTGCACAGGGACAGGACAGGTCCACACAAAATCAGGCAGGAAACAGGGCTTGGGTTGGCAGTGCAAGGGGCAAGAAAGAGAAAAGAGAATGTAGCTCTAGGCCACTCTCACTCTTTCTTTAAGAGCATCAAGAAGCTAAGTGGTTGCACTAAAATTAAGAAGGATGCCATCTGCCCTCAGTAATTAGTATCCTTCCAAGGAGCCCCCAAAACCTTCTGGGAGAGATCTCTTTCTGGAAAAAGATCCACAGGAGTTTATATGCTTGAGAAGGTGGAGCCTGACCTGAACGGAGAGAAGTTGACTAGCAAAAGGTATTTCCTGGAAGGTAAATGTATTTATTCATTCTATGGCCTTTCTACCTTCTGTTAAATTTATGAGCTTTTATGTTCTGTTATATTTTCAGCATTCAGCTCAAAAAACCTCAGTCGTGGCACAGAATGAAAAAATCCCATAAAGTCAAAAAGCATAAAGAGAGATTTAACTGCCTCTTCTTAATTTTTTTTCAGCACTGGGATAAATCTTTGATGCAGACTGAATGTCTCAGTTACTCTCCAGTGGGGGCAGAGGAAATGCACACCTGGAACACCTCCCAGCTCCTGGGCTCTCACCACAGCCCAGTCCAAACACATCCCAAGACCAGGGCTCACAGATGCCAGGGATGGTGCCAATCCCCTGCCCACCCCACCAGGATCTCCACAGACAACAGAAACAGGATTTCTCCAGAGGCTCCACACTGCCTGTGCTGCTGCCATGCATAAACTCACACGAGTTCTCTACCCAAACACATCAGCCCTGTCTGATCTGCCTTCAGTAGCTGCAAAATGCTGAGCGCTGATAAATGACAGCAAGTGGGGTTAAATCGTTCCAATTTTGAGCTGTCACACACACAAAGCTTTGGATGAGGCCAGACCAGTCTGCCAAACATATTCTGCCACAAAATCTTCTCAAATTAGGAAGAAAAGAAAGCAAACAACCTCTTTTATTTAGCTTTGGTTGTTCTCCTCCTCTCCTAAACTGTGAGCTATAAATTTCCCCAGAACAGAGCCCATTAACACAATTTCTAACAACCAGTAACACCACTGCTACCAGGCAGCTGTCACAACCATACCTGTTAAAGCTTTATAAACTGCTCACAGAAAAAAGCTGGAACAGTACCTGGGGTTTTCGTTTTACATCAGAAGAATACAAGACTGAAACATAATTATTATACTTAAAAAAATTACACAGGAGCTACCCAGAAGATATTTTATCTACAATCCCACCTGGTTTCCAACTGAAAGGAAATCATCCAGCTTTAAGAAAGAGACTCCAGGAAGGGTCACAATAAACTGAACCGGAGAAAATGAAGCTCTGAAAATTAAGCTTTAGAAGTTTGTAATCTTCCTCCACAAGAACAAACTTCATCCTTCCTTACTCCCATAATTTTAGTCTAAACAGCTGTGATAGTTGCAAAAACTCCTTTACCTACACCTGAAGCTATGCTCATTTTAAGAACATGCATTTCTCTGGGGATTTTATACATAAGTACCTAGAAATATACATATCACTTGGGTTGGTGGAGAAAACAGAAAACACTGTCAATATTTCATTTTAATATCACAAAACAAAATTCAGGGAGCTTTTCAGAAACTCAATTCTTGCTCTTCGAAAGGAAGAAACTTGGAAAAGGAATTTCAATTTCCAAAACTCCATTCTTATCCTCCTCATCACCTGCATATGGAACCATTTCATTTATGGTGTTATATGGGAAATTCTGCTACTCTCATTTCTAAGCAGAATCACTGAAATACTGATTAGCTGTAGGATTTTAAACTGAAAGTGTTTTAAACAAGATGGACTATATACAAGAGTAACCCAAAAGATTGGATTTTTTGGGGTTTTCCTATTTAATTTTTTTTGTCTTCTCCTCACATGAACCTCTCAGATCTCTTGGTGCTGTGTACAGTCCAGTTCAGCTCCTTTCTCACTGAGAATTAAGTTGGGCCAAGAGCACCTCAGATGTATGGTGCTAATGCAGAGAGGTTTTCACTGCTGTGCAGCAAATGGGAAGCAACGTTTGAATCTTCCTGACTCTTCTAATGTCACCCAGCAATACAGATAATGGCATGAAATGCACAGTCCTCGAGGTTGGCAGAACAGATGGAGCCTTAACCTTTACAGGAGACTCTGGTTACACAGCTTCTGCATCTTAAATAATTTATAGGATCTGATCATATGGGAGCTTCAGCTGTGGAAACAGACGATGCTGAAACAAGATCTGATCCAATCTGTTCCTCTGCCACTGTTCAAAACCTGGGAAAGGTGAACAGGTCACCCTGGAGCCCATGGCACCTGCAGGCATGGGATTTCCAGCCCCATACACTTGTTTATTCCTGTTTATTGCTATCAACAAAATCCAGCATCAGTTTGTGGTACACCACATTTGCTCTAGCTAATCAACTTTAATCCAATTTTGCTCTAAAACCAAGCAACTCTTCCTGAAATTACAGTTCAGGTGCATTGCAGGTGAAGATGCAAGTTAGGCAATCACTGCATGTTATCAAATATTTAAGCAAAAAATAGCAGCTTGCTCTTAAGGCAGAATATTTACAAATGGGTACAGTGGTTCTGTGGGATTGAAATGGTAAACAGGACCTCAGCTGTACACTGAGGAAACTTTAGCCTGAGAGCAGCATTTGTGCTGACCCCCAGGTAGGCAATGCTGGCAGGGACACTCAGGGGGCTGTGGACACAACTTAGAGCAGAGCAACCACATAAATGTGCACATTTTGCTTCCACAGAGCAACAGCAAAGACAGACAAGGGAGGAAGAAGCACAAGCACGTTACCCAGGTCAGAAACACACACCACAGCCCATTTTTAGCATGCCTTTTCAAACAGCTGGGGCAGTCTGAAGGCTCCCCAAAACCATTTAGGAGAAGCAGATTAAAGCAAACCAGCCCCAGTTCAGATGACTTTAAAATTCCAGGCTAGATTCTGGTTTATAAAAGCTGATTCACAAACAGACCAAATATTGCTGTTCTGGGATGCACAACAAAGAGTGGGGCAGATGGTCTGGGGTGGCAGCAGCTTCACTCATCTGATTTTAATCCATCACACAACCCTGTCAGAGCCTCAGTCACGTGTGTTTCACTTAACTCACTTGTTGGGTTCGCGCAAGGCATCCAGAAAAAGCTCACTGAACAAGATGTACAGCTCATATTTACTACCCAGCCCTGCCAGCATTCCTGCTTTTTTAAACAAGATTGGAGAAATAAATTTGCTTTTGGCTGCAAGAACCTCTGCCAGCTCTTCCATCCTAACTGTGTTTTAATCGGATCAGCCCTTAAACTTTTCAAAAAACAGTATTTAATGAAAACAAACAGATGTACAACTGCCGAACGTCACTGGGAGACTGTTAACATGTGTCATCACCGAGTTTTAATAGCAAAGCTAAAAAAAAAACAAAGATTGAGAGTTATGACAGGGAAATATGGTTGCTATAGAAGTCCAGCTTCCACAAGCCAACACTCCCAGCAGAGAGGGGTTCCGACACACAGCCTGAGCAGGTGCCTGTGCCAGAGCTGGGTGCACACTGCAGCCCCCCAAATCCCACAGCCCCCCAAATCCCACAGCCCCCCCAAATCCCACAGCCCCCCAAAATCCCACAGCTCCCCAAAATCCCACAGCCCCCCAAATCCCACTGCTCACCCCACAGCTGCTGCAGGGCAGCACTTCTCACACTGCTGATTCAACAGAAAATCCATCCAAATATAGGGGGAAATCTAGTTTCATTCATGTCAGGCTTCAAATCGACTGCTCCAGCTCCTCCTGAGCCCCTGAGGAGTGGAGATTTTGGGTGAAACCTGTGCCTAGGGAAGGAAACATCTCCCTGTGGCAGCAGTTCCATTCTGCAACCTCCTGCATAAATACACCCACCTGAACAGGTTCCAAGTCAGCTTCTCCAGAGGATAATTCCACTTGCAGCACACTCAGAAATATCCCCACACACATTATGATCCCTATTTCTAAGAAAAAAGCTGAATAAAATGGTTTCTCCCTTTACTTCCCAAAGGAAAGCAAAGCAAAGAGCCCGTCTAAACTTTCTTCCCTTTTCTTAATGAAACTTTTATTGATTTTTCATCCTTGTGAATCATTGCCTTGGAGCAACTTCTTTTAGCTGCAGGTTCTCACATTTAATTTGTATGTATGCTTAAGGGAAAGTTTATCAACAGAGTCTCCAGAAAGATACTAGGAGGGTTTTATGAAAAAGCTATGAAATTTTACATATGGCATTTACCAGCCTAGTTTAACAAAAAAAATCCCAGAATAATGCATGACATTAACAATCAGCAGATTCCTGTGACATCCTATGGCTCCTCCATGCAGCTGTCAGTACACAAAGTATACAGAAGTCAGGCTGAATAAATTTGTTCTGATAAAGAGTAAAAATAAAAAAACCCCAGCCATTCATTCAGATGTATGGATAATCCACATGTTAACAGCTACCCAAAGATAAGGAGAACAGAACACATGTGTGTTCACAGGATAACAGGGCAGTTTCTGGCACTAAAATGTGTGTTTGAGTTGGGCATAAAGAAACTGCTAGGATTTAGTGAATAAATAAATGAAAAATCCATCAGCAATACATTAACAGACAAGACAGCTTTGCCAATACCAAAGACATAAAAAAGAACAAATATCTGATAATTTATTCTTAAGCTAAAATTTTCCAGCTGCTTCAATTGCTATTTGCATGGGGAAAAAACCAACTAAAATGAGACCTTTTAGTTCTCATCCATGCAAAATACATTCATTTTACTGGTCTAGGGAGGAAACAAATTTATGGGCCAACAAGTGGCATCCAGGGTACAGTAATTCAAGTAACTATTACTCAAGTTTGTCTCTAAGGAAAGGAGGAATCCTTTTGCTTAAAAGTTAATCTTTTGCATTGTGACTAATATTGTCTAAATGGCACTGTCCACAAGTAAAGTACTGGATAGATTGGTTCCACAAGACCTGAAAATAAGGATCGTTCATGAAGTATCTAGGTTTCTGGGGGAAAAAAAAAAAAAAGGAAAACAAATCAGGACCTATAAAACTTTTAGAATAAAAGTTAAGAAGTTGAATAATTTGTTACTTTATCAGTCCAACACCTGTTATCTTTGAGAGGTGAAGCAAAAGGAAAGTTTGATGGAAATATTTTCCCCACTCTCTCATGTCCGTCTTTGCACTGAAGTGTCAGCTCACTGTCCTAATGATGATAACACAATTGTCCTTAACTACTTCCCAAATTACCTGATTAAGGAAGGGATTCAATAGTGTTTCCTAGGTAGTATCAATTAATAGCCACCAGCAGACATCCATAATGCAGCCTGCAGTGTGCTGCCCACACAGCTGGAGTGAAGTAGAGGAGGGGGAGAGGAACCACTGCTGGTCACAGGAATGACTCTGAGCAACAAACTGAGCCAGGCACACTCCTGGCTGGATTGTCCAAGGGAGAGAAGTCCTTGAGCTGCACAGAACAAGCCCAGGATGAAGCCAGATGAGATTACTTATGCAGGATGCTTATTCCACTGAAAGAAGCAAAAGGGGGATTTCATAAAGATAAACAGATCAAAAAAAATTATCTTTGTTGATCATGACAATTAGGTCTTCTATTCCAAAAAGGTTTAAGACCTGTAAAAAGTTAATGGGATAAGAAAAGGTTAGGGAAATTTTTTAACTCTCACTAAACAAGTCATACCAAAACACTGAGGATAGAAGAAAGAACATTTATAAAATCTTACATGAGGCAAACATGAAAAGGTTGCTCAGCTGCAAGATAACTGAGTAATGTAACCTTTCAAAGCAGCAACGAAAAGCGATTAGACCATCCCTTGGATTGAAAATGATTGATCATGCTGCTGCTATTGGAATTGAAGTTGACTATAATGCTTTTTATGTAATTGCTTTATTGAATGTAGCATAGCTTTATTTGGCAGTATGGTCAGAACACTGCAAGTTTCACCAGTTCTTTAGCTCCTGGTACACCACAGGCACACAGTTACAATACATTTATCCCAGTGACATTGGATTAAATGGCACACACTAAGGTTGCCTCCTGACCTTTCAGTTAAGGTCTGTGGGGAATCTTCTGGCTGCAGAATCATCTAGTTGATTTGAGCACCAGCAGCTTTCCATCCTCTGCATCTGTTTGCTGGTTTATTCCATAAACTATATAAAAAAAAAACCTTAAATCTGATTTGGGGCCCCGTGTGCTGTAATAATTAAATCATTCTGAAGACTTTGAAAGCTGGCTCATCCATTTAAGAGAAAAAAATCAATCAAGGACGAGTAAATCCCAGTGAAGAAGAAGAGTAAGTAAAACTTTCTTTTTTATATTGGAGCACATTGAAATATCTATGGGAAAAGCAGTGGGGGTGAGGAATTGTTTGACTTTAACCTTTGTTTTTATTTTAAAAAAACAGCTTCAAAATTTAAATGTAACTGCATAGAATTACCATTTCTCACCTGCTTTTCAATTTCTTTGATTTACTATCCCCTGGTCTCAGTCCCTGTTATTTGAAGAAAGTCCTGGCAAAGGTCAGCAGTCAATTAACCACCAATAAATACCCAACAGGAGAGTGACAATTTTGGGTTGCCTGAGCTCCTATTACTAAACCAAGCAACATGTTAGAAAGCTCATAACAAAAGGCATAAAGTACTTTGGAGTGTCCTGAACATAAATATAATGTTACCTTTAAAGCAGTAAGTATGAAAAATATCAAAGGAGGTATGTAATACCAAGTTTTATCATCTATTGCACACGTATATTGATTTAACCGAGACACGCTCACTTATCTACAAAGCAAAAAATTGGGTTTTAAGTACTGTACTCTGCCAGACCCTTAGGGCACAATAACATTACTGTCATCATTTACTCTGACTTCCCTGTCTCTCATTTGATCCATCCCCAGTCTTTTCAAACCATTGCCCCTCAGTTTCTATTTCTGCCACCTTGGCTGGATGGTAAGACTGTAATTATGCACAGGTTACATAAAACACAGGCAAAAATTAATGCATAAACACAGCACAGGCACTGACATCTAACCAACATATTTAACACTCAGACACACAGATAAAGTGTTGTGCAGGCAAGGATGTATTTGGCATGTTGGGATGGTTGTTTTGCACAATTTCTCATGTTTGAAATGGTTTGGGGACAATCCTAAAAGCAAGATCATCTTGGCATTTTGCATAGGAATGCAGAAGATAGAGGATTGATATTTCCTTGAGAGAAAAGTGGGATCAATAACAGAAGTTTGGATAAACCCTCATTATCAGATTCCTACAACTTCAAAACGAATCCAAGTGAGCCTCCTGTTAAATGCAGACACAACCTCCAATCTGCAGAATCACAAATTTCACACTAACAACGTTTTAAAATACATCTATATCAAAATACATCTATACAACAGCTATGAAATATTTAATGCCAACTGAAAAACAGATGTACTGAATTAGTTTAACTGAAAATACTAAAGTTTAAATAAGTTATTCTAGTGATATACCATATGCATTTAACACACAGAGCTGCAAACAATTCACTGAAATTCATTTCCACTTCTGCTTGGATACAGCATTATTTTATTAATGCAACCAAGAATATTAAGGCAATGTCAATAAAAACACAAGTGCTACCTTATAAGCACTATAGTTAATAACAGAACTTCCAGAAAGTTTCTGGTGTTTAATCACTAAAGCCTCCTTTTAATCCTTGTCTGTAAAAACTCTAATTCTGTATCCCATCCAGACAACTCCTTCAAAACTCTGCAGCTAATTCACATCTAAATTTATTGAATGCATAAGAAATTAAAACTATAGAAACAACTTTTTCTCTACCCAGTGTCTCCACTGTGAAGATCTTCAACAGAGAGAAGAAAAGTTATTTTGCTTAGAAGCAGTTGAGCAATATAAATGAAACTAATGGGTCAAAAGATGTTAAAGATGTCCTAAGTACTGAAGTTTTCCCTTCTGCAGCTTCAAACCTGTTAAAATTATGGTTATAAATGTCACCATGTAGAGAAGTAAAATGTGCCTCACATGTAGGTGGATATTATTACACCATTGAAATTTGAAGGTCTTTGGATCTCAGAGGTGACAGAATAAACTCCAAAAGACACCAAACATTGAAAAATTTCAGGTGGTAACACAATAAACACGAGATATCCCCTTATTTAACCACATGGGTGGCAGCCCAGTCATGTTTCATATTTCTGTTGACTTGTTCAATGGGTCAATAAAGTCTTGATAAAGACATTAAGATACCTACCTTGCACATTTAATTTTTAAGCATATTGAAAATATAATGCCTTAAATGTCAGAATATTTCAGAGTCATACAGCATGAACTATTCTTGCAAATGAAGCGTAGGAACACTTTTAAAGCTGCTGTTGACTAAGCCAGGGAATAGGAACCCTTCATTACCACTTAATTCTGTGCAGGGTATAAACACAACCCCGAGCTCGCTCGCAGTGACTTCAGTTGTGCTGGTGACATCAGGCCCTCCTCAAAGCCAAAAAATCTGACAGCACTGCTTTGCAAAGCCATGAAGAGCTTTTAAACAAATCCTGGGGAAATAATACAACAGCCAAGCAGCAAATAGATTGCTCGAGGTAGCTGAGGGAGGTTGCCTGGTGCTGTCCCCAGGATCAGCTGGGTACCACAGCACACACTCTCAGCAGCGTGGGCTCCACGTTGGAGGCGCTGGGGGCTGGCTCCTCTTTGAACATATGCCCTTTCAAGTGAAATTAATCACTCTCTTTATCACTCCTGCAGCATCTGGAGCCATAATCATTACCCAACTGCTGGGAAAGAAATGAAACCACTAATCGCACAGGGAGCAGGGCTTAGTGTTCAGAGCAGGAAAGTTTTTATTAAGTTCTCATTTGAAAAGTGATTTTTCATGGCTGGCCTTCCAGGACATGCCACACAAAAGCTGGATCTGCTTCACAAACTGTCTACAACTCACCCCTAGCATACAGAACCAATGTGTTTAGAACCACTACAATGAGGGTTTAACACGCTTTTCCAAACTTAGCTCCATAATCCTAAATCAACATTACACGCAAGTACCACACAGAGACACATTCAACCATGAGCTTTAAAAGGTCTCTGGAAGAAGGAAATTCTGCAAAGAGGTAGAGACCAGACAGTGCCTCTGGAATCACACACCACTCAGACTGGTCTCAGCCCAGGCAAACAGGAGCTCTGACATTCAAAACTCCTGCATTAAGTGGTCATTTCATCATATCTATTGAATGAATTGATTGAATTAAACTATGTCAAGACTATGGAAATAACCTGGATTACCATGAAATATCCCTTCTAATTTCTCTATTTTGTGTTCCTTCCTTTTGCCATTCAAATTTTTTGAAACCAAGAAAGAATGCAAATAAATTATTTTTTTCTTTTTAGAAAGAAAAGGAAAAAGAATAAAATGATGATGGCAGGGCTATTCTCAAAAAGAGCAGAAGAAGAAAAAACAATCTAGGGAATAAGGCTATCAGAGGGCAGACTTCCCAAACCTCATGAAAAGTCCCTGGAAAGAGCAGCATCACTTGCATACTGTGAACAACAATGTGTATTTTAGGGATTTCTAATACAATTTTCTGTTATTTTTCACCCACAATTGTGCTCTACAAAAGAGCTGAATGAGGAAGTGATTACCCTTATATACTGAAATCATTCCACTAAGTGGCGAAGTAAAATCCTTAAGATACACTTATTTTAAAAAAACCTGCAGGGCTCTGAACAAGGGCAGCAGAATAATTAAATCTGGTACTCCGTTAAAACAGGCTGAAAATGTGATCATCCATTTTTAATGCTCCGCCTATACATAACAACAGAAATCTTTCCAACAGCTGCATTCAATTAAAAAAATATTAACCCCAAGGAAAAACTACAAAAACACACCCATCTGTTTTTCTTGCCACTCACTGTGCTTCTTTTGTGACTGAAATATGTACAATACAATCCAACAAAGTTGAATGAAAAGTACCACAATTCCAATAATAAGCTATCTTTTTATTTTTTAAAATGAACTATTTAAAAGAAACCACTTTTGCAGATTTTCCCCTGTGACCCCCAGCACTGTTCCCATAGTAACCACTGAGGAAAGAAAAGGATAAGAAGCCTAACATACTTTTCCCAATACCAACAAAAAACAGAAAAAAGCACCTTATTCTCAAAAACTATTATTCTCAAGAAGGGAAGAGGGACATTAAAAGATCAGTGTGAATCTCCTGTGTAATCTAGTTTAAACCACCACCTACTGAACATCTGATGCTGGTTGACAAAGATGTTTGGTAAAGCAGGCAGCCTGACTGTAAAAGCACTGCTGAAATAGTTTTGCAAGCCCAACAATAACAAAATGACCATGCTGCAAGAGCTCCTCCCTGAAAGCAGCCAGCCCACAGCCAGGCTCAGCCCACAGCTCTGCCAAGGAACTCCTACTCCAAGCACACCAAGTGTTAATTCAGCCTTTATTTCAGGGTTATTTCAGTTCCTCCTCTGCTTGCCTTTTTAATTGGACTGCTACTCTGTGCTGCCTGTTCTGCTTGCTGCATGCTTTTCTAGGAAAATATAATAAGCCAAGAATTCCTTCTTTAAACAGTGGCACCAAGAACCTCCCTCTGCTGTCTACAGTTCCCCACAGGAAACCACAGCTAAAAAATCAAATTTTACAGACAAGGAAAAACAGCACCACTTTAAGTATTCCTGAATCTCTAACCAGCACCCCAAACTCCTCCAGGAGCTATTCCAAATCTCTGATGCTGGCTGGCACTCTCTGTGCCACTGGTCATTCAGCCACATCCCATACACTGGTGGGATAAGGACAGCACAGATGGATGTGCCATGGGCTGCCCTGGGATTTATCCAAACCTCAAGCACATGGAGGAAAGACCAGGCTGGAAAATGATGTGCCAGCATAAGAAAGCTTCTCCAGCTTTTCTGGGATTCTTCTGGTGTAGATTTGTCTTGGTCTCTGCCAAACTCTCCAATATTTCCTGGCTGAGGACACAAGGTCTCCACCAACTTTGAAATGTCTCACCCACCTAAACATGAATTGAACAAACCCTGCAAAGAGTTATAAAATAAGGCAACAGGTTCATCTCCACAATTCCAAGACAAGCTGGATTCAGCTGTTGAGAAAACAAGATCAGATGATGATACCAATATCAGAAGTGGAATAAGATGGGTGAAATGGAGCAGCAGAACCATCTGTAATAAAATTTTAAGATTCCTGGAACAGAAGGGTGGAAATGTGGATAGGAAATGGTAAGGAACAAATAAGAAAGAAAACAAAATATTTATCAATCTGAAACAGCTGCACTTCTGTCTGAGGAAATGTGAGATTAGCTTTGAGGCAACCCTTAAAGCTTCTCAAATATCAGTGACTAATATCAACCAGCAGATTAAATTTTGCTCCTAATAAAATTTTGCATAACAACCTCCTTTGAATCTTCAAAATTTTTTTAATGTTTTGTAGAAATAGAAGCATAATTTGTGCTGTCACATAAAGTATTATTTGTGAGTAATTATTTTAGACAAATTTAGAGCTAAAGTACTATTTTTTATTTAAATCACTTTTTAAATGTCTACATAATGAAACTATGCCAACACATTAAAAACTACACTGCTTCAAATGAAACTGTTCATTACAACATACTTTTTCAAAAATTCTTCTGAGATATTTTAAGCCAGACATTTCTAATTCAAATTAAATACAGTAAAATATCAGTAGATTAAATCTTAATTGAGATTTGATATAATTCTGAGGAGCAGTGCTAAGAAAAGATTTCATTTGACCAGCCAGTTCTAAGAAATAAGTTTACTCACAGAGGTCCAGAAACTTGGTATCCTCAATTCATAAATACATTAGCAGCAATGACCAAAAGAAGAATTACTTAAATTAAAGCATAGTCTGGCTCAGGAACAGAGGCATCAACTGATCAAGAATAAAGTTAAAGGTAAAAATAAGAAGATTTATCATTTTAGAACAAACTTTCATTATCAGGTTTATGGCAGTGTCCTGGTTAGTTTGAGAACAGAATTTAACAGGGTTTTTTTAAATTGCTTCTGCTGTTAATACTACAAGACTGCAATCTATAACCCAAGAGCATCACTTCTCCTCCAACCTCTTAGCATAGTGAAGATCCTTTGAATCATACAAAGCTGGATTAAATCAAGGCTAAATTTCCACTTGAAAAGTTCAGCATTTAAAGCTCCATCCACCAAGGCAGTATAAGAACAACCCAATATTAGAATATTTACCACACAATGAGAAGTTTGAAAGCATCAGTCAGACACATCATAAACCTTCCAAACACCACACAAAGATCACCAAAAAGCCATTTGTGCTTCATTCATGAGCTGTGGTCCTAACAAATAACGAAACCATTTCATTTAGGACAGATAATCACTCTTCATTTTGTCAAGCTTTCAGGAAAACTTCACTTGTTGCAGAGCTATTTTTGAGTCTCCCTTCAGCAGGTTTGAGCTCTGCTGTCCTTTGAAGACTTGGACTCCTTTTAACATTGGTCTACGTAGGTAAAAGCTTGTCTTTTTAAGACATAAGGTCAGAAGCACTTCCAAACCAGCACTTGACCTTCCTGGAATTACAATCTTGAGAAAGGGCATTTTGTGGTGGTATTATCAGAGAACAGAGAACAAAAGACCCTTTTTCATCATAGCCAGGGCTGGCTCACCCACACTCATGGGTGGTTCAAAGGTTCCTCCACATTAGAAGTTGTTCTCTGAAAAGTTCATTTTGTCCCTTTTCCATTATGGATTGTTTCTGAAGAACAACTAAAGATCAAACCCCATTTGCTAACCCTATTTTAAGGACGACTTTCAAACACAGGTAGGAACTCCAAATTAAAGTTTTTATATGCTCACCTTGGGCAGGAGTACTTACAGCTCGCACACCTGGCTCCCAAAAGCCCAGGAACTCCAGACGTTTAATGGGTTCTTCCTCAGGTAAAAATCTCTCAGCTGTGATCAGAATCATTACAAACCCATTTCCCAGTCTGATACCTCACTTTCAGTGCTCTTCCACTCAGATCAGGGAGCATGTCCCTGCTGGGCTAAATAGCCATCCTGATTCATTTTTTCTAGAGAAGGAAAACTCACTGGGACACAACATTTGGGTTTCTAACAGTCCCCTTCTTCCCTCCATAGTCGACAGAGGATTATTTCCATGATATACAACATTTTTAACACAATTAAAGAACCATTTTTCTAAAAATCAGGGAATTTTCATCTTAGAAAAAACGTTTTTATAATATTTTCCTCAATAAAAAATAAACCCACGTCATTGCTTTAGTTCTAAGAGTCTTTTATGAGCTATGTCTCATATCTTGCATTGTTTGGATTTTGCACATACCTGAGGTGCAGTTTATGGAGGAGCTGAAGACACCAGAAGAGAAGGGGAGTCAGAAACCTGTGCATGAGCTACAAAAAGATTATCTGGAAAGAGCCACTCTAGCACTTTGTAATTCTAATTATCAGCACCTTCCTGTAAAGCACCCAAAATATTTGCATGTATCTTACACTTAATTCTGATTTTGGAACTAAATTTTAGAGCTTCACCAAAAGAAAAACAACAACCAGAATTATGCTGTGGACTCATGTATGTGTCAATATTCTATATACAGTTTTAAAATCCTGAAAGGCCATCACTAAAACATAGGCATAATGGCATTGCAGAAATTCCAGGAACTCTTAGGACTACCCAAGTGTTGGAGAAAATTAACATGGTGAAATATGCAAATTGCTAATTGGCAACTGCATTAAATACTATTAATTTACAAGAATTTAGGTCCAATTAAATTTAGCAAGTGTGAGAAAATTATTCAGCTATTTGATGTTGCTGAGTAATTTAGCTGATATGATTATTGCTTTCATGTTTAGTGGCCACTAAATGAGTATCTGACAAGAAATGTCTGGAAACCAGAAGATACAGGGTACAGATATTAATTTATAACTTCTAGAAGCCAAAAGCTCAAAATAAATGGTTTTAGGACAGGCCACAAATAAGCAACATGCAAGTGACAGCCCTCTGAACAGCTGAAGGAAGAGTTTGTATAAAATACCTCAAACTGCCAAGTCCTCATGTTGTAGAATAACAGAGCCTAGGGTTTTTTTAGATGCAGAGATTTCATTTACTGTTGCTTTCCCCTAGACCAAGACCACCAAGCACAGCATGAAAATGTACAAGGCTTCATTAGACAGCGTCAAGGATCTAGATGAAAAAAAGTCTGTACTATAAACTCCAGCAATGAGATGATTTTTTCCTTTTACCCAGCCCCATCCATATTAAGGATGCCTCCCTGGATTTGTGCGTGCTAGGAAAATTTATTTCACTACATATAAATTCATTTTCATAAAGCCAGAGCTTTCAGTAGCATAATCTTATTTAATTATAAAGCATGACATTTCAATAAGAAGTTGAATTTCTCCCCAGCAGGTAAGTAACTTGCCATGCTTACCACACACAACTCAAGATTTAAAAACAGAACAGATCATCCCCTTTCCCATTATGGATTGCTCATTTCTCATCAGATTGCTTTATTAAGAAAAAGGACAACAGCTGCAAATTTTTCTTTCCATTGGAATGGATCTGCTCAGCTTTTATTTTGAAAGTTACTTAATTTTAAGTTCACAGTGCTGTTCTTAATATTCACTTTTTATTATTTTGTATTGGGCACAAAAGTCCTCAAACCATAGGATGATTTTTTTAACAAGTATTATACAAGCCACAGTTCTCAATAGGTCAAGATCTCCATGACCTACATCCCAGAGTTATTTTATTATTAATATCTTGCCACAAGGGTTATGTTAACCCTTCTGCCTCTCCAGATCCACCTATTCCATTTAAGTCACCACCCCTTTCTTCCCAAAACACTTTATTTAATCTTCTGAAAGACTCCCCTTTCTGATTAATCACACCTGAAAAACCTTTTCAGGTAAGGTATGGAAATGCTTACAAAACCAAGCCACACATGCCACCCTGACAGCAGACTGCCATTTACTGCCCATTGAGTTATTTCTTAGGACAACTGCAAAAACACAGGATTCAGGATTAAGAAATGCTAATGCTTCACCACTACTGAAGAAGAAGTAGGGGCTTCACAAATTATACTTAGTTTCTCAGCAAAACAAAATGTTTTGGGTGAACATACTATTCATTTCAACCTGGAACTAAACATTTGGGGCTTAGATGTAACTTTTATCTAACTTTCAACAAAATACTTCAATGGGGAAAGAAAAAGGGACGGGGGTAATATTTACAAATATTGGAGAAAAATCTTTTTTCCTCAATCAGGACAATACATTTAGCTGAAACAAGGTATTTTCATTTGGAAAACATATCAGTCAAAGTTGTTTTCTACCTCATGTCACTCCATAAGCAGCCAAAATACATCAAAATACTCTCAGGACTTAAAGTTTTTAAGATGACTCTCAAGAGCTCAGGTATTTTTAATCCACTGTGGGAGTCACAAGAACTGACAATTTTCTTGTGCATCTGGAAGAGGAACCTTTACAACAAGCCCATTGTGAGACTTTCAGAGCATGGTGCCCACACAAACCTGGGCACCACATTTTCTTAGTTTTAATTACATCTGCCCCAGATGCTTTGAAGCATTGAAAGCTCTTTATTTTCAGCTGGAATCATCAAGACAAATTAAAGTTTTATGATTTCCAATGCGCAGCCCTGAAGACTGACAGTACAACACACTGTGGAACTGAAGAGAAGACAGCACTGAAGGCTCTAATTTGTCTTAAGAAAACAACTCTACCTTTCAAAGCTTGTTCAAAAATCATGTAAATAACAGTGAATTGGAGAAAAGAGAGTCATTGTTTATTTCCTCCTCACTTCACATGCTAGACAGTGTAAAGAAAAAGCCTTTAGCAATACAGTATCATGCTTTACTTTACCAGCCCTTCCCCAGCTCCCCAGACCAGGAGCCAGGCAAGAAGTTTGTGTTGATTCTATTAGAAGGACAGGAGCTATCCCAGAGAAATTGTTTCATTATTCCACTAATTCAGTCTATTACCTTCTACAGAAATGTAATTAAAAAACAAATAACCAAAATACCAAAGAACCTCTCAAAAAAAAAAAAAAAGAAAGAAAAGGAGAAAAATTATTTTTCCATCACATTTATTTGCTCAGTCACAAAAGGCCAAACCTCAAAGGGATCCTGGGCAATGAAACCCCTGGTTCAGTTGGGTATTTTTGATTAAGCACTTTAAGTAAACATTTCCCAAATCTGCCAATCTTTCCATTTCATTGAACATTCTCTGATGTTGTGTGCTGTGCTACAAAACAAGCACCCAATGCACCATGTTTGGTTCTGTGCAGCTGCACCACCCATCTGCCACCCACCCACTCCAGCACCAGGAGCTGTGCTGCTCCCAAAGCACCTTCACAGGTTTCCACACCTTGTGCTTTGAACATTCAACCACTGCATGTATCCAACCTGACTGAGGGACTGAAACAATTCCCTAAATGTACCAATGGAATTATAAACAGATAGACCAAGAGCATGGACTTCTGACTCAGTTCATCCTGAGAGATGCTGGTGCGCCCTTCCATACAAAAATTAAGAGAAAATTATTAAATATTTCAAAGAAAGCAACACTAGGATGATAACCCAGTAAAAATACTTTTAGATGGAAAAGCATTAAGGACTCCAGAATTATGCTCTGGGTGCATGTAGATTACTAATGTCAAACACAGATTAACCCCTTCTATTTTTCAGAATTAAAAAAATTAGAATACAAGACATTATCAGACTTTTAAAATTTATCATTGAACTAGAACATAATGGAGAAAGAACAATCATGCCATCCTTTAACACAGCAAATATCTAGTAGAGAGGCTAACTCAACTTTTTCCTACCTGTTTTCCAGACAAACTGGTGACCTCTCCTGGCTTCCAGATCAGCTGTTTGCAACATTAAGAAAACAAACAAAAGGAAGGGCTTCCCCAGGCTCTGCCATGCCCAATGAGGAGAAACCCAGTTCTGTTGTAGAAGCATAATTCAGATAATTCAGTCTCTTGTATTCTTTGGTCCTAGAATTAACAAAAAAAAGAAAAAAAAAAAAAGAAAAAAGAGAAGGTTTGTTAAAATATTTAAGCCACAAAGGCAACAGGCTCAGCCTGAGGATAACCTGGTGGCCACTGAGGGTTCACCAGTCCCTGTGTGCCAGATTTGATGAGGACAAGTCTGTTACAGATGCTTCACTCAGAGAGGGAGGAAAGCATAGGAGGAGGGGAAGAGAGAGAGGAAGGGCCAGCTCCCAGAGGACTGCAGTCCCATCCTACAAATCCACTGTAAATGCTTTTAGCAGGCTCTTAGAAGACATCTGCCAGTGCCAATAAATGGCAAGGGATCCAGTGGCAGTGTGTGGTGTGTCCCTTCTTTTGTCTCTCCAGTTTTAGCAGGACTGTTATCTTGATACAGGCAGATTAAACCAAAGTGAGAATGGATTCCATGTACAAAATTCAGCTCCATATCCAGACCCCAGCCCCTACATTTAAGACCCAGGCCTGGAAGTTTTTTAGCTCCAAACCCTGTGTAAACATGGGATACACAAGAGCAAACCAGAAATGCAGCAGGAAAAGCAGGGAAAGAGAGGTTGCTTATTAGAACAGGATGGACCAGCTTGAAAGGGAAAACCAGACACCAGACAGGCATTTCAATGGAATTTGGGACACTCATACAATCCCTTTGGATCTCTGAGCTCCAGGTCAGCAACAAGTTACTCCAGAGAGGTCTCTACGACTAAGAGATTTTAATTAAGCTCCCCAACACTTCAGACAAATACCAGAGGCACACTGTGAATGAGACAGAAGTGGATCAAATCCTGCTGCTACAGCAGTTTTTGACCACACAGTTCATTAAAATAATCACTGAGTGGTGCTGGAAGCAAGGAGGAATGTTTCCGTGGGTCTTCCATACAGATCAGGAGACCAACTCCTAAATGCCAGCTTCAGCAAACACTCACATTGTTTATACACTACAGAAAAGCTCCAAACAGCAGAGCTTAAAAAACTCATACAACAAAATTCCAATTCAGTCTAGCAATTCCAATCTTTGTGTCTCTCATTCCACAAGACGACCAACTAGACACTTAGGCAGATTTTACATGAGTTTCAAGGTATTTTGAATTCATCCATATTCAGGTGGAAACAAGTTAGAAATCTCAAAAAACATTCATAGTACTTCCATATCAAACAAGTTTCTGATGTAAATTTACATATTAATTTTTCTGATGCAACAGCTTTTGTATTTATACCATGTATTTACATCATGCTTAAATTTTCCACATAGTTCTACTTATTAGTGATTAATCCTACTTTTATAGGTAAAAATGTCACATCCATACTTGCATAAGGATGGAGATAACACCTGCCTTCCAGATTTGTCTTCATGGGCATAATCTTGGTGATTTTCATTAAAATTATCAGATATTAGAAGTTCAGTCCAGAAAATTCTATTACATTCCTAACCTTATGAAAAGCAACATTGTCATAGCACATAATACACAGCATTGTTCTTGATAAGAAACTGAAGATAAATTTGGACATTGTACACACTGAATACACAGTAGAGCTTTTAATTCCACGCTGTATTCAAATTACTTTGAAACAGTTTCTATCATGATAAATTCATGCAATTACATTTAATCAGATATTGACTGACTACAGTGGGAGACACAATGTAGTATCTGTTATCTGGTTTCACTCATTCTTGCGTTTCAGATGGACAGCATCTCATGTACAACCTAAAATCCCATCAGCCAAACACAGTAATGTGGGCAAGGAACCACATTCATGCTTTGCTCATGTCTTCTGGGTTAATTTTATTCAGAGTTCACATTTACAGTAATTTCACGTCTATAAGCCGCACATCCGGCTATCGGCAACTGTCTTGGGTTACAATACAGAGTGTGATAAAAGGTATCTGTTCTATCACCATCTGTTGAGGGTGGGGACAGTGATCCTTATCTCCGTGTGAGATATTCTGCTAATGGGCCATCCATTGAAACCAGGCAGGGCATTGTTCTTTATCTTTTCACAACCCACCCTTCCTCCAGCCAGTCATTTTCTGCTCATGGCCATTGAGTCCCACTGTGGGACTGATAAAATTACTGCATCCCATTGGGAGTTGCTCCAGCCAGGGGGAAGAGCCCAACATTTCTCTACCAAGATAAAAACAGAGGTTTTGGGACACTAAGGGAGCCCCTTTCTCCACTGGACTCCAGAGGAAAACCGGATTTCTCCACATCACCACTGGAGCTCCGGAGGGAAACTGCACCTTGTACAGGAGCACTGCTCCAACTGAGCCACATCTGTCACTGCAGGAGGATGCAGCCACCATGGAATGGGACTGCTGCCAATACCCTGCCTGATGGGGTGTCAGGTTGTACTCTGACTTTGTCAGGGTTTGGAGTTTGTTTCTTTGTAGTACTGTATTTCTATTTTAATTTCCCTAGAAATGAACTGTTATTCCTAATTCCCATATCTTTGCCTGAAAGCCCCTCGATTTTAAAATAATAATTTGGAGGGAGGGGGTTTCCATTCTCCATTTCAAAGAGAAGTTCCTGCCTTTCTCAGCAGACACCTGTCCTCCAAACTAAAACAGCAACTTTTCGTTCTTGGTCCATATATAAGCCACACCTGATTATAAGCCGCACTTTGGGTTCAGACCAAAATTTTAGTCAAAATGGTGCGGCTTATAATCGTGAATTCAGCCCACCAAGTCCCAACACCAAGCAATGTAACACAGACCACAAGCAGCCTCATAGGAAGCACACAAGCTCAGGAATCTTGGAGCATCATTGAGAAAGGCAATGCAGCAGGGGAGTCCTGGTGTGTGGGGAAGAAGGGCCCTCAGAAATGCTGCCATTGAGCACTTTTTGCCCATCAGGATGGCTGCTCACCTCACACAGAAGAGCTGAGGAGGAGCGACTCGCCCAGTGCCTTCAGCATCGCAGTCACCGTCTATGACGGTCGGAAAACGGAGTCACCGACTTTCTGTCAAGGGAAGCAGAAGGAATTAGTGACACTGCTCCAACACCAGCTTTGTACAAAACCACAAAACCAGGAAAGAAATTCTTGGGATGCTCAGATTTCAGCATTGGAGGGGAGCCACATGCCCAGCCCTGCGCAGACAGCACTCACTGCACTTGCAGGGCAGCTCTCCAGGGCTGGAAAATGCCATGAAAACAACACAACCCAAACAGGCAGGGGCGTGAAATGGGCAAATCCACGGAAACCTCAGAAAACAGCTGATAAAGATGCTGAGATTTTTAATGAAGCACCAGTAGTGCTCATGAGTTGCTTTCTCAATGCACTGCCTTCATCTCAGCATTCAAAGGGTCAGCACACAGCAGCACGTCCCTGGGAGAAGCAGCCTCCTGCCCAAAACAAGGAGTTTCACGTACGTTCATTCTTTGGGCAGGACTACAAAGATACCTGGCTGCTGCTCCCCATGGAGCAAGAACAGAGATTACATTAAGTCAGAAAAAACAGAAATAAATTAGACACCATGACATTGATTCTAATCTCCTCCACCCCAGCAGTGCTCAATAGATTCCACTGATTTACACCCCAGCAAAGCACAATAAAAATGTGTCTGTGTATCTAGGTTTGTGTAACACAGTTTGGAATGGTAGCTGCTCTGTCCTGATATGATAAAAAATTATTGCACAGGCAACATATGCTATCTACAGAAACATGAATAAATTATATTTTGAAGGCCACCAACACTTCACATCAAATTTAGTTACATGATATCTCAGCTCCCAAATGTGTCAGCATGGCTAGCTGTAAACTGCCAAACACAGAGAAAAAAGGAGAAAAAAATGAGATTGATATTTAAAAAATTGATTTAATCGAGACTAGTCATTAAATTCATGGAATTGTTTAAATATCATAAAAACATAAAATGGTTTGGGTTGGAAAGGACCTTAAAGCTCATCTCATTGCAACACCCTGCCATGGGCAGGGACACCTTCCACTATCTCAGGCTGCTCCAAGTTCCATCCAACCTGGCCTTGGACACTTCCAGGGATGGGCAGTCACAGCTCTGGGAAATCTGTGCCAGGGCCTTACCACCTTCACATTAATATACTATTTCCTAAATGTGTTCAAGGTATGTGTTTTCGTCCAAAAAATATTTTGCTCCTCCAAAATTATCTGGATTTATTCAATATCCTTTATAATCCAGGCCTAGATTATAAATAGTTTGCACTAATGGATTCTCTTGAAATTAAATAATGAAGTGTTGTTTCAATATCTGGAGGATTAGTTATAAGCATCCTTGTCATTTTGTTAGGTTTGTGTGGAATCTTGTTTGGAAAAACAAGGCTATCATGCCTTAGCTGGAATGGCTGGGAATATGCAGGCAGTCTTGAAAAAGACATGTGCCAGTTTTTTAATGATCATAACAATGCATTTACATTTTCTAATCCACTGCTAATTCTCTTAATGACAGGATTGAATAAAACTAGTTTTTAAAAGCAAACTTATTTTAGAAACCTGCAATTGTGCTGAAAGCATGGCATTCCAGTGACAAAATATTAGAAATAAGTAAAGGTGTGTACAGCTGACAAGTATCTCATTTCTGAAGTGATCAAAATTTAATTTAATTTTTTGACCTCAATGGAATATCCAACAGCCAAATTCCAGTCTAATCCCTGCTCAGCTAGGGAGGGGTAAAAGCCTCTGGGAAACTTTTACCGTTTTCCAGCCACTGCTGAGCAGTCAAAGACAGGTTCTTCCAAGTGACAGGCACTGTACCAGTCCAAGACACTTCAGAGTCCTCAAAATCACCCAACACTGAAAAATAAAAGACTGATGGACCAAATTTGACTCTCCACTCTCACATAACGCACTGTTAAAGAAGAGACCAGCCGCTCTTTCTCCAGATTTCCATGGGACAAGGGGCTTCTCCAGTCCTCCTGCTCCATTTCTGTGGTTTAGGCAAGCTCAGCCTGGCTCTGCTCCAGCATGGATTTACAACATATTTTATACTGAATTCAGAAAAAGATCAGTTTAAACTGATCCAGGCCTGAGACATGATTCCAGCCTTGTCACACATCAGTTCAATTCCCCCTGACTTCACTGGGAGTTGTGACCTTTCCCATCATGGTAAACCTGACCTACTTCTTGTTGTGAGATGGGAATGCTGACAAGGACACCTGGGGTAGCTCTCCCAACTGAAAACACATGATGCAATTAGAATAATCCCAAATACTTTGAAAAGCAACAACAAATAAGAAGAGCCAATGCAGATGATATGTGTGGGTATAAATCATTTGGCAGGTGTCTAGTACATCATTAATCATGAATAAATTTTCTTAATACAAATGTAAGCAGCAACTGTGCAATCATTTGCCTATTATCACACAAACCTATTTTGTGTGATATTCCAAGATAATCTGGATGTTTATATCATACTCTTTATCCTCAGATAAAGTCTGCCTTGCCTGCTCAGAAAGCTGTTATCCAAAAAGCTAATTCTATTCTGTTCTAAAGCAGCAGAATGCCTGGCTTGTAGCAGCAAAGGCTGATCAGCACAGACAAGAAGTGCTGACCATCTCTGGAGAGATTTAAAGAAAAACACTAATTCTAGTGTTACAGGCATGGAGTTTAACAAAATAGAAGTGTTTGGAAAATCACATATGTCAAACTAGGAACAGGCATTCAAATGTAAGTACCTATGTGCCCAGTCTTTGATTTAATGATGAACACAGTTACACTAAACTTCCCTTACACTTCCATATCTAAAACAAACCCTACATATTTTCCCCTTTACACATTGCAAGGGAAACATCTTCTGGTTAAAGCAGAGGCACCCAAAGTTCTCTCCACTTCCAACTCTGTCAGAAACTTCCTGTATAAAAAGTCACCTAAGGTCACGCTCCAACACTAATACTCAATTCTGCAAGTGCTCCCCGTGCTTTCAGCAGAGTGACTTTGCATATATGAGAATGGTAGCTTGATTTTCTATACCTCTATTGCCTCACCTCCAAACCTTAACTGAGAATATTTGCTCTTCTTCCAGGAGCATTTGAGAAAATCCTGGTTAAAAACATACAGAGCAAATGAGTGAGATTTATACATCAGGCTGACAACTGCCTGACAGCACTTTTGTCCTAAGTGGTCACTTATTGGGAATGCAAATATAAATCTCCACAGCTCTTTGGTAATTTGCTACAATAACTGTAAGGGTAAATAATGCCTGAAAAAGTATTTGTTGTTCACACATCTTCATAGAGAAAATAATTCCAAACAATGAGCAGACAGTCTCAACCAGCCTCCTTTGAGTGGGAAAAAGCCTGGACAACCTTCAAAACAGCAAAGCTTGACAGAAATTTCATTGTCCATCTTCAGATATAAACTTCAACAATCTTCCTCAGCACTCCATTGCTGGACTGCTCAGTAAGTCATCACTATCATCACTAGTTATATTTGAAAGTTTGGGTATTTTGGAGCTGTCTGTAGTCAAAACAGTAAGAATATATTAATTATTATTTTTTATTCTTCTATTCAACTGCATCCAATTCTAGTTCCAAAGCTATAGAAGATCCTGGAAATTATAAGCAAGCCTATGAAGTTACTGTACTGCCAATTAATTGCTTCTTAACTTACATCGACTTGTTTGGGGTAAAAAACACGAATGCTAAGTTTTCCTGCTTCAGTCTCTGTACATCCTAAAAATGTAACAAAAGCAGGTTTGAATTTAGAAGCTTAATTATAAACTTAGCTAAGTGGATTATAATGAAAGATGTTCCAGCAAGGGAGCTCAGACTGATGCATTATGACTACATTAAAGAAAACACCAGAGAATAGACTTTCCATCAGTAGAATGACTTTAATTACAACAGTGCTGGAGCAGAACTGTTCTGTTAAACAATGCTGCTCTTACTTCTCCTTCACTCTGAGTACTTCCAATAGACTCCACGGGAACACACTTGACTTTCAAGAATATAAAGTGAATGGGGTTTGCAGACTCTTCCCAAGAACCTGGTTCAGGAGATCAGTTAAATACAGCTGAAGCAAAACTTGCTTCACTGGCACACAAACGTGAGTGATTTACACCCCCAGAAGGGCAGGAGACTTCCAAGCCAAGGGTTCAGGAGTCCCCAGCTGTTCATGACACAGCCACCTCTATTCCCCACTGAGAGCAGAAGAAATGATGCTCAACAACCAAGAGCTCCCCAGTATCTCCCTCCACAAACTGCACTCAGTGTGACCCAAAAGTGAAATCCAAGCCCTGCACTTCTCAATGGGATTTAAGAGCCACGGACCTTTTGGTGATTTTGGTGTCGTATTTTAGCACTCAAAGTAGGGTAATTTACCTTCACAAATGTTCTTCAAGCCATTATCATACCCCTTGCAGCAGGAACAAGTACAGAGCAATTAAGATCAAAATGCTCAAGATTGTCAATAGGCTTCTCTGGTGAACTCAGGCATTGATTTTTTCTGAGCAGCAGAACACAGAAAGTGTCCAACAACTTTTAAGTAACCTTTTCAGGCTGCTCCTGCACTTTTATATATATATATAATTAAATACAAACAAAAAGGCTGTAAAAACTCAAACCAAGCAGCTCATCAACACACCAACAGTCACCTTAGAAACTCAGCAAGTCCCATTTTTGGGGGGATAAATAATTTTGGGGGGTTATTTTATCTAGGTTATGTATACAACCATTATACATTACAGCTGAATGCCTCATGCCAGGCTTCTCAGCCAGCACAGCAGAACACAGCCTGGAATAAGCTCAGTGATTTCTTCACATTATAGCACATCCTTTCTGTAACAACAAAACTTTATAGCTTTGAGGGACAAAAAAGTTTCTTTTTGTTTATTTTTCAATGGATAGAGAAAAGTTTGAGTCTATTATCAATACACTGCTCTGTAGCTTTTATCATTGGCAATGGATGAACTGAAGGTCCTTTGAAACTCAGCTGTATCTAAGAATTGCTGTCACAGTTGCACAGATCTTGGATTACTGTTAAATTGCAATTAAACAAAGGCAAAGGGAGCTGGCACTACTTCCAACACCATTTCAGTAACTGCTATTGCAAGTTTTTGTTCAAAGAGGATTACTCTCACTTCACTGGCAAAGCATTGCATATAATGCACATTCAGCAGTATAATACCATTTGAAAACTAGTATTTGAAATTATTTTCCTTTAAAAGGCAAACCTGGAAATCAAACTCAGTAGAGAGCCATGTCCCTACTTTAGCAGCAGGACCATTCACATGGAAAACAACAGAAAGGTTCAAAGTCACCAATTACAAGGCAGTAGAGTTTCAAAAAAAGAATAAACAACCTCATAACCTCTGCTGCTGGAACAATGGCAGATTTCCTGAGCATTCCCATTAAAGTGCTTTCAGTTCAGAAATTAAATTGCTTTACTGCAGTGATTTTCTTCTGCATTCTGATATTACTTTATATTATTTGACATTAGTACAGAATCACAGGCTGTAGGTCAGGGGTTTTTTCTCTCCTCACTGGAATATGGCCACCACGTAGAGTTTATCAATCTTAAACACAAGGTCAGAATAATACAATCAAGTACCACCAGGCATATGAGCTCAGCAAAGACTTGGGCTCTGCTTAGCAGGGAAGGACCATCTGCTTCCCTGCCACAGGACTGGCAGAGCTGAAACTTATCTCCAATTTAAATTGGTATATTCTACACTTCCACACATCAACCAGAGCAACTGGGTGCACACACTCAAACCCCTGACCAAAGAAACAACTGCAAATAGGCAGGAAAATCTTACCATTTTAGCCTGTTAATCAGTTCTGGGGAGAGTATGTGGGTTTCAGTTTTGAACCTCTAAACACTGGTGGCCTCAGCTAAAATAGTGAGCCAAACATGCAGAAGCCACCTTCAGTACTTCTGAAATGTATAATTTTCCTTCTGCTGTAACACACACACTAAGAATTATTTCTTTTCCACAAGATCTGTGCCTGTATTTGTAGGTAGTCATTATAATTTTTCCATTTGCCCTACCTAGCTGTAGCCCATACCCAAATGAGCTAATAAGAAGAGACACACACAAACACACATCCACAAGATAGATCCCATTTCAAGAAACTCATTTCCAAAGTGCTGAAATAAACGTTTATTCCCATGCATCCTCTGCCATCAGCAGTTTATTTCAGTGCACCAAAGAAAAAACTTGTAGGAAAGGAGAAAATAAAGAGCACAATGCATGGCAAACACTGAGGCACTCCAGGAACACACAGGCTCTACAGAGTTCATCAAGACCTGACAATGTACCTCTTCATTTCCTATCAAACATCATCCATGAAGTCTTGTGAGGAAGTCTCCTATAACCAAGGCTTCATCATTCATAAATCAGGTCCCATGTCAGAATATGTATTTTAAATAATTATAGCTGGATTTGTTAAAATAAATTAATTAAAAAATATTTTTTGATTCCTTAATACTGATTTGTTGATTTTCCTTCTGTTTACTTTCCAACATTGGTGCCAACTGGCCCAGGTAGACAGTATAACAAAAGGGTTAAGAAAAAGCTATATTGCTTAAATAAAAATATAAAGATACAGTGAAGGCTAAAAACACATGGAAAAAAAAACAAATATTGGTATAAAGATCCTCTAAAAATTGCTTCCTGAGCACACACACAGATGCCAATGTGCACACACTACTTCAAATTCACTTTTACTGATTGCCTCACAGACTTCAAGACACCAAGAGCAACACAGTGCAGTGGTGTAAGGCTTGTACTCAAAAGCAGCATCTGCCTTTTAGCTGGAATTCATTTTCAGAAATGCAGAAGCTGCTCCTTTTACCAATCTGCCTCACACTGCCCCAGCAGGGACTCCAGGGAAGGTCTCCAAACCTCCCTTCCCTGCCATGGCAGTGTCCAGCAATAAGCTGCCTCTCCAGAAGACACACCCAGCAGCCAAGTGCCACCCCAGCACATGCCATCACCTCCCCCAGACAGGGAAGAACACCAGGCAAGTGCTCCAGCTCAGCACCTGCCCTGGGATGTGTGCCCAAAACTCAGGCATTCTCTTGGCAAGAGCTGCAGAACCAGGTGTAAAAATGTGGTTCTTCCTATGGAAACCCATTCATAATACCTGCACATCTATTTGAAACTGAACTTGCTTTCAGGATTAACTATACATGACAGCAACAAAAACTCCAAATTGCCATACAGGCAGTTGGAAAGAATGACACTACCTTTTAAAGCAGTTGGAGCAACCAGCTGAGTAAAATCACAGTTCTAGTCAGGAATTCTGTGCTTCTGCTACCTTTCCCATTCCCATTGCTTTTCCCCTGTTGCTGGCCATAGCCCCTCACTGTATTTTATCATGTAAGAAAGTCTAATCTCTTTAGGGTGAAAAATATATTTGCCCTGAACACAATATAATATGATATGCCCAGGGGGCCCTGGCACTGTCGCAGTCTTGATACAAAAAAATAATCATAATTGTATGAACTGCTAAAAGACCTCATTGTGACATTGTTTAAGCAAGGTCAATTGCCTGTGCAGGTTGTTCTTACAGGAGTTCACGTTACATCACTGGTCCCATCATCCTGACCTTCCCTGCTGTCATCCCCATCACAGTTCAATTAACAGAGGAGTCCTGCAGTGGCTTGATGAGCATCTGCTGCCTCTACCCGGCAGTAATTCAATAAGGACACACCATAGGAAGAGATAATGAGAAGTCAGCCCAGTTGTTCTGTCTCCCTCCAGGAGAGCAGATGAGTTTGGTTTATGGGAAAGAGCGTGACCTATGAAAATTATCAGTTAATTTTATATTTCAGAGCTTCAACATGCAACTTAAAGTGTTGTCTGCTTTCTCTGGTGGTGCTGCCCACAAAGATCCAGAACCACTCTTCCTGGTGAGTCCCTGATTAACAACCCTTCCCACACCAAAAGGATTCATCTTTTCAAATTTTCTCTCTGCCAGTTCCACCAAGAGAACGGTTTCTATTCATGCATTCAGCAGTGGTTGGTCTGAATTAAAAAATTAAACACCTGAGCAGAAAAAAAAAGGCCAAAACTACTATTGAAGTAATTTACAGAAACATTAAACCTGGATGAAACACTTCCACAAAACCAAATCTCCTACACTAGACAGTGTCAGCCTGGGTCTTCTCTCCCTGCCCCACAGGACACACTGCTCACTGGTGCCCAAATTTTGTTTCTCCCTCTATTTCCCTTCTGCACCTTCCCAACAGAGACTTCCTTTAACTTCCCCCTATCCTCTGCCTGTCTCCTGTTGCTTTAGGAACATCTATTCCCCTAGTAAATACTCAGAGCCACCTACAGTCCCTTCATCTCCTCTTCCACCACTGGATGTCACAGGGACTGTGTCTGAGGGATATGGCTCTGTTTGGATTTATTTTTGCCTAGTGATTGTAGTGTCCTTACGAGTTTTGCAGCTTTATTTCAGCAATTTTATTCACTGAAATAGGGCATTAATTTGATTTCAAACACAATGTTCTATTTTATGTCTCCTTAATATTATTAAGGCACAGATTTACTGAAGATGATAGGCATGAGAGGAGAAAAAAGGAAGATACATTTCCTCCCTGAGTTCTGCAAGGTGATCAGTGAACCACAGTGAATTTACACAGCTGCCCATTCCCACAGCTCCACATTCACAGCTTCATTTCTCTCAAGATCAGCTTCATTTGAGCCACATCCCTTCCCATCACACAATTATCTGCACTGCCCCAAAGACTGCTTGCCTGCTCTGATCACTCTCTCCCATGGGTGCAGCCATCAGGGCAGTTCATTCCTCACTCCCAGGACAAGACAGGCTGGCACATCCCAACCTGCTGCTCAAAGTGGGACCAGACAGCTTTTGAATCACACAAAATACTTGACATTGTCTCCACATTTTTTGTTTTGAGAGCTCCATCTGCCAAGCTGATGCAAACTGACATGAGATGTGAAGCTGTGGTGCATCCCATCCAAGTCCCACAAGCAGGACTTTCTCCCATCAATAATTTCTCCTTTCTCCATTCAGTTCTGCCATCCCTTTACTCACCAGTGTCATCATTTGCTGCACATCTCCTGAGTACCTCGTCCTTAATCCTCAAATCCTTTCTATCCTTTGACCTTAATTCTCTCCCATACTAAACTAGCTGATTTCTTCCAAAAGGCAACAGATACAATTTTATTACATCCACCACCTTTTCTCAGCTTGTTTTCTTATCCCTCTTCTCACCCTACAGCATTTTGTTTCCTCTCCTCACTAACCCTTTATTCACTTGCATTTCCCTGGGACTCATTTTCATGACTCTCACATATTTTTCTCTATTGTTTTTGGGTTTTTTTCTTCCCCCTTGGACACATTTGGAGAGGAAACAGTAGACACACTGCATTATATCCAAAAGAAGATACTATAACAATTTTACAGTTACAAATAATCATCATATATGAAATCCTGGAATTAAGGTTGCCTTGCAGGAATGTATTAAGATAGTCAGGTTTCGTGATTACATCTATTTTTACCTTATTACTAAAGTCTATATTAAAATGCAATTTAAATCTATCTTTGACTTCTTTTGCTTTTATCTATTCATCACCCTTGCTTTCAACCCTCTCTTAAAGCCTTACTCATACTTCTCTTTGAACCAGCCAGAAATTACCTGTAAATCCAATAACTGCAATTACAGAAAATGTTATTTACTGGTTCTGTGCACCATTAAAAAAAAAAAGGCTTTTTATTTAAATATATTAGGTTAAATAACTCAAAATTTGATAAGCACAGTATGCACTAGCTTCCATCTGGTTAAAGAAACAACAGACTAGGCCTATGCAACAAATGCTAGCAGAGAAGTTAGTCATGTTCAATGGCTACTTTTAATTTAAAGCTGCATCCCAGCCTTAATAGCAAATTAAAACAGATCTATAACATATATATAACTATATATAGTCAGTCATACAGGGCACACAGCAGTAAGCTGCAAGCAAGGAATATAAAATACTGTTTCAGAAGGATGGAAAACAACTCAAGTGCCAAGACAGCACTACATGGGTATTTTAGGAACACAACAGTAGGAGGAGCCTGCTCAAATTCCTCAATTCCAATCATCCATCCTTGACTTGCATTTTGTCCACTGAAGTTTGGGATGGTTACAGCAGAAAGATGTTCAAAACACATCTGTCATACTAGCCAAGGTAAACCCATCAGATTTGTGCAGGTTAATGTATTTCCCTGCTCATTTTTTACACTTTTCCCAATTAGCTGAATTAATAAGTCAATTAATGCATAAAGCCTTCTGTAAAAGCACACCCAGATGGATGTTTACCAGACTTCAGCCTTCTTTTCCATGTGTTTCAGAATTTAAATAAAAATTGAGCCAACCTTCAGGAGAAATCAGTGCTGGCAGGAGCTCTCTTTGTGAGGTCACACTAAGACAGACTAACAGCTCTGCAGAGAAAAAGCTGTGCTTATACCTGAATTAAATCTTCTTGCTAACTGAAAGTATTTAGGTGCTTTTTTTACAAATACTCTCAGTATTAAAACCATTCCACATTATTTGAACTATTTTACATTCCTCCAGCATTTTCTTTCTTCAGAAAGATGGGAGTCTGAACTAAATACAGGACTTGATGGCAACAGTAATCCAATTTATCTGATTACATAAACAAATCTAAAATTAAATTAGAACTTAAATGGCAAGAATAAATATATTGCAAGCCCTGGGCATTTCTTTAAAAATTGGCCTATCAGGAAATATTTGGCAGAGAGGGTACAAGAGCTAGGTCATAATTCTACAGATATTTGTTTTTCTTTATGTGGTAAAACTAGCAGGGAACTGGGTTATAACTAGAGTTAAAACTCCACTTACTATGTAATTTTTACTCAGTACCTGAGTCCCTTTTTAAAGGACTGCAATTGCTTTGAGTTATACAAAAAGATTGATCTGTAGAAAGTGGAAAATGTCTCCTGTCCTACTTTCAAGAGTGGGATTTTGTCATGCCAGCAATTGTTTCATAGGATCATTTCAAGTCTAAGATAAAGGGGAAAAAAAACAGAGGATTTTTTTGTCCTGTGGGAAGAATTTCCTCCGAATTACAGGAAAACACATATTTGTAAATACAAATACACTTACAGCAATAGGCTCTGCTTTTCCTCTATTTGTTACTTTTCCTGCTAAGCAAATTGAGCAGTGATTTGGATTTGGTATTAAAGAATGCCAAAAGCAACTTGGCATCCCCTTGCCAAGGACCTGTAAACTGCAGTTCAGCAAAACAAGACAATCTTCTTATCGTGTGTAAGAGCTCAATTAAATCATCATTTCCACATAATCCTATTTAGTGGCTCTCACATTTTCTGTCCTAATGCTACTGATGCTAATGGCTTAAAAAAACAAGGAAAGTAAATATAGAGAGATAGAAGGGAAGGACAGGAGACAGGAAAATGAAGCTTCTGTTTCACTGAAGATCATTTGATGGCAGAAAAAAATAAAACAACAGCAAACCAGATCCAAGGAACCCCAAACTCAGAAGCATGGAACCAGCTTGCACAGAAAGTAGAATCAACAGTTTCCCTGCACCCCAACCCAATCTTTCAAACACAATACAGTTGTGAGTTGAGAGAAACTGCTCCAACCAAAGACTTCCAATCAATTTTCCAAAGTTTGCCTGCTTCAATCTGCAATATTTATTTGGAGGTCAGCACCTTGCTAAGGAAATCAATGATTATTACAACAAACATTCAAAAACACCACACAAGAGGGCTCCAGAACCCCCCTGAAATGCACGAAGCTCTTTATGCAGAAGCTACTAATCTCCCAGAGTACTATGTAAATTGGCTAAGCTTAAAAGTTGCATTTAAAATTATCCTCAATATCCATTACAAAAGAGAGGTACCTACCCACTGATAAATTAGCAATTGTAATAAGGCACTGTAAGGCTAAGGGTAAATTGATTGTTGTTCCTAATTTTCCCTTTATTTTAATCCAAAACTCTCCAAATTGCAAGAAATAAAAGTACAGGCAAGAGGGTTAGCAAAAAGCTTTTGACTGCATATAAAACATCTAAAAATAGTGCATCAGTGTATTTCCATATGCTGGAAGCAGCAGTGAATATCATCTATATAAATCTATTCCTAGCAGAGGTTTTTCAGCACCATCCAAGACTTGAGAATCAATTGTAAATTTGTATTTTAGATTAATCAATAAGAAGAAGCACAAGACACACTTTAAACAATATGCAGCATTTAGCAGGCAGGTAGAGCTATGCACCACCTCATACAAAATAGATAAAGACATTATTACAAGCCATATATTTTCAATCTTAAGGAATTTATTTGGGAAGAACTTAAAAAACTGCTTTTAGAAAATCTCTTGACGAGGTTTGTTAGCAATGTAAGACACTGCCAAGGCTGTGGGTGCAGGGTGATCTGGTTGTGCCAGTGGCTCCCTGGGCAAGGCTGGAACCCACACACACAAAAGGGAGGGTTCCCCACAGATCCCTGTGATGTGCCAACACCTCCAGCAGCTGAGGAGCTGCACTGGAATATCAATGCATTCCCTACCTGCAGATGAACGAGCTGTCAGCACCAGGGAGAAAAAAGGCAGGTTCATAACGCCATAGAACAAACATAGAGAAGTTGCAGATTCCTCTGCCAAGCCCACCTTGGGAGGAGGTCACCTCACCAAAGCCAAGAGGGCTTTCCAAGCTCAGATCAGTGCTGCCAGGCTCACTGAAGCAGTTGTCACTCTCAACACTCGATAGTCCACAAATCCCACAGGAGTAAGTGACAGATGTCACATCTCCCAAGAGGGAAATGATGATAGTATACACTCAGGAACTGATGGCCAGCTCAGGGGTGTTCCTCTTCTTTGCTGGCAAGAGTGATGTCTGGTGTATCAACAGGGGAACAGTACTTAATCCATGAGGGAACATTATACAGACACTGATAGCCTGTCTTAAACCAACAGAGAAAAAAAAAAGGAGTTTTTCTCCTTTATTTCTGGATTAGGCCAATTGCTATCAGATATTTGAATGATGACTTGGGATATTTTACCATCTCTAACAAAACTTGTACCAGCATCAGAAGTAGGTTGAGCAAAACCATCTCATTCTGATGCCAGTTTGTTGAACTAGCACACCAGGATCAGGGTACCAACAAGACCCAAAACAGGACAGTAGCATTGATCCAGGCAAGGGAAGATCTCTGCATCAGAGGCAGCAGGACCCTCTCATCAGTTCAGATGAAACCTCTCAAGGCTTTTCAGGGGTGGAAGTGCCAGTAAATGGTTGTGGACCAGCTCCAGTGAATCCCCTACACATTTAGCTGAACAGTTTTGTGATCCCTTGTCAGCCTAACACACCCTTGCCATGCCATGCACCAGCAAACACTGAACCTCAACATCATCAGTGATTTCAGACAGAACAAATGTTTCCATTTTTGTGGTGTTTCAGTGCACACTTTTTGCACCCAAACTGATGTACAGTCCCTGGAACACAGGGAAAACACTGCTCATCTCCTCCCCTCACACATTTGCTGTATAAAATATCATTGCTTATTAATGCAAAACAACTTGTAGAGAGAAGTAAGTCAAAAGTACCAACCTGCCACTTTATCTCACACAGAATTTCTCATCAAAGAACCAAGAGCTGCTCTCACAGCTAAAAATAAACATAATATTCTATGAAAACAGGTTTAATTAGGAATGAAGTTACAGCAGTATAATTCTTTCTTTTTGTGCATATACACTTCTCTAAGTACCCTCATGCAAGTCTATACCTTAACAGCTCTTCAAACACACCCACAGAATCTGCTCAACATCCCTGCTTGTTTCCATTCAATACAGAGGAGTTTCTGTAAATTCAAAATCCATTCAAAGGTTGTTTGCTGTTTAATTAACTTCTGAGCAAATAGAGAGATACAGGTTTTCCTCCAAAATTTGTAATTTTATTTTCTCTAATAAATACTGACACCATTTAAGGAGATCACTGTGCACATCCAGTCTCACTTCCTGCATTAAACAGACCAAAGACCCATTCTGAAAATACATGTATCCAGGCCAAAACTTTTACTGAAGCTATGATGTGGACTTTAAATACAGATATCACCTTGCTTTGAAAGTGTTAAGAGTAAAGAAATAAGAAATTGTGTATTTAGGTAAATTCTTCTAGCAGTTAAGCACCATTTATAGCAAAAAATTTGAATTTTAAAGTACCAAATTAACAAACAAACAGGTATGTAAGCAGTGAACCCTGTCTCTTCTGTATCATTCCATTCCAACACAGCAGCATGAGTCTGACTGATGGAACAAAAATGACTGCGGAAAAAAGAAAAAATCATTCTAACCTTTTTAGCAATACCCTCAAACGTGACCAGTGATTTCAGGTGCCCCTTAAGGACACAGCAAATGGGCTGGGATTGCAGAAAGCAGGTGATGAGAAGCTCCAGAAGCCAGACTCTTTTACAGGCATCTTAGAGAAATGAAAAAGAAATGTATCCAAAATTATTCACATTACATACACTATTGCAGGCTCTCTTCTGATTGCCTTAGGGGGGTTAAAACAGCAGCCTGTGAAAAATAAGCGTCCATCAGTCTCCTTGTGAGTTCCAGACACGCTCAAAAAAAAAGGTTATGCTTATATATAATCCTGACATGCCAAGTGTTATTTGGGGATTTAAAAAGACATTGTAAGGATCTTAATAGAAGCTATTATATTTTGCTATAGGATATGAAAAATATTAAGATAGATTAAAAATGTTTTTTAAAAACCCAGCTTGTGCAAACATCTAAGCTTTTGTAAAGAAGTGACACTCTTCTGAAAGGATCCAGTTCAAAAAGTCTGCTAGACTAGAGCAAAGAGAGGCTGAAAAGAAAGGAGAAAAAATATATAAAAATTATGTCTAGACAGATTTGGTGCATACACTTCTTCATTAGTGTAATATATATGAATTTTTCATGATGAAAAATTCAATTTCTTTTAAAAAAGAAAATCAGTATGAATTAAAAGCTCTCACTAAATCTTTCTTTAGAAGACTACAAGGAGCACTAGATAAATCCTGTATCAAAGGAATTTATGCCATTTGATATGAAGTATTACAATACTGGACCTGAGTCTGCCATCTCCGAACTCAAATGAAATTTGTTAGCAACTTAATCCACTTCAAAAACAAGTTCCTTGGTTAAAATTCATTTCACTATATTTCCAGAAGGAAAACTGCCTTTCTGGATAAAGCCCTGGAGCATGTAATGTATGCAGATGTGCAGTCATATACATAAAATACACTCATTAATGTACTTACTGAATGTGTTTATTAATAATCCCATTTCCCACAGCCTCTTAGAAATATCACAGCAAGAAAACACGTAAGTATTGCAGCAAAGTGCAAAGATGGAAGGAAAAAATCCATCAGAAATCAAGCTCACACATTTCTTTAGCATGATTCATTAGTGCTCCAGTGCCTCAAACAGAAAAGTGGCCTCTTGCATCTCAACCTGGGTTTCTGATGTAAAACAATGTAAAATTACCAAAATGAAATCTGAACAGTAGCTACCCATCCTCCTTGCTAAAAGTTATGGTCTCATTTTAGAAGCAATTAACTCAAGTACAATCCCACCAGAGAGAAAAATGTAAATCTTTATTTCCTTTATGGTTTTACCTAATTAAGAAGGTGTCTCATGGATGTACTGAAGCCTGGATTTGTATGGAGGCTCCCCAGACACTTCCCTCCAGTTTCCAACACAACCTCAGCTGTTCCATCAGCTCACCCAACTCCTGCTCACACTCCACCCTCCACACAGGCAGCAGCAATAGCTGGGATGCCCACCTGACATGGATGCTCACCAGCACAGGATGCTGCAGCCCTCCCATCCGTGGGAGAGTGAGTTTGTGTCTGCCCCAGGCAGACACCAGCCCCCATTCCACACACAGAAATGTAATTGCCTTGGACACACCCACCACCATGAAATTTGGTTCACACCATGCAGCAGAACACAGGCATGCACAGTCCAGGCTAAAAATAAAATTTAATAATACATTACACACAAGCTCATAATCAATTAGCATACATAATTTGGCAACACATTCTGTATTATTTGATACAAAATTGATTGTCTGCAACTGGCATGGTACAAGACCTACAATTTAAATTAATCACTCCTACTACAACAGGAAAAAATTATCCTCCGTAAATATTCCCCTTACAGCACACCACTACTTTGTTTCTTTTCCTTAAGGACCCAATCTATATATCAGAATCTCCTTTATCTCAGAAGAGGAAGTTTTGTCTCTTTCATGGTGGCAACACAAAATCTGCAAGACATCACCTTGAATGGATCCTAAGGGATGCTCAGAAACCCGACAGAAAATTAAAAGCACCTCAACACATCTAAATGCTTTATAAGAGCACAGCATGGGGAGAGGGGGAAAATCAGTTGATGCTTTGCATTAAAATATAAAGTAGTATAGTACAGAATAGTATATATAGGTTATATACTATACTACACTGTAGTAGTAAAGCAGTATACAGTACAAAACTACAAGACAGGACAATGGCAATGAACCCTGAACGAGCATCCAACCCAAGGTCCAGAGCCCCACAGAGCCCCACAGGCACAGATGGTTTAAGTGACATCCACTTCTGGATCTGCTGGTGCAGGGGAAGCTCTACAGAGACAATCCAAGCCTGGGTGCTGCTGGGTGCTGAGGGAGGTAGCAGCAAGAGCCCAGTCCTTGGGCACCTAAAGGCACTCATGGGGTGGATGGTGGAGCTCCCCAGGCTGTCACCTGGACACCTGCAGCCTCCTCACTGAAGGGACTGCACAGATCCTGCTGCCACCCCAGAGCAGGAGCTCTGTGTGTGAGCCAAACCCAGATTCTGTCTCTGATTTTGTCTGTGCCAGCCCAGCTCTCAGAGTGCCTGAGCACAGCAGCTCTCCCGCACGGCCGCACCAAATCGCTCTGCCTTTCTCCTCACAGCAGTTAAGCAGCACACAGAAAATTGAATCATAAGGGTAGACAAATAATACATCATGCACCACAGCACTACGAGATCTTCCTGTGCTTTGAAAGAAACTTACTGCTGAAGCCTTAATTTGAGGGAATTGAAAGCCTCGTAACAATTTATGTTGGATTAGGGTTCCTGCCCAGTTAAATGCCAATACTGACAGTCCTAGATGAGTTCCCATTTTCTGAACAACCATCAGCCACATGCTTACAGGCAACATGCCAGAGCACACTGTACTCTGCCTTCCCTCACTGCAGATTATGTTCCTCAAGGGATGCAAAATCTCACAATCCAACTACACCAGTTGAAAACTACTGAATCTTCCAAGCACCTCGCACCTCCACTCCTCTCAAAGTCTATGTGAACACCAGTTTCTTCAACTTGTGGGTGACAAAAATTAGCATGTCTCTGGAGTCATTCTTGAGATGGCCAGCTAAGCCACTGGCCATCTTCCCACCAGCCAATTGCTGGAAGACCACTGGCTCACATCAGCTGGAGCAGAAATCCTTCAGCCTCATCCATTCTCCCAAGTTCATATAAAAGTTCTTCCAACTTTTCAGAGTCCATAACCTTGGTGTGAGATGCCATTCACTGTGAAGGAAGAGTCCCCCTGCTCCCTGAGCCACCCCTTGCAGCAGGATCTGCCCATCACCACTCCATCAGGCAGGGAACAAAGTGTCATGCTGACACTAGTAAAGGTTTTGTGCTTAATGGTCACATTTGAAATGTGTCACAAAGGAAAAATATCAAAGTGTACCTGAAATTTTAGTCCGTCTTTAGCTGCAGATTCCTTTCACAGCATCTTTGAGTTACCAGCAGTGAAGATGAATTCAGCAGCACTTGTGCCCTGCAGAGTTCCATTACCAAACCAATCCCTTCCCACCACTGCCCACATGTCAGAGCTGGACACCAGGACATGGGGCAGTGCCAGGGTTGAGCACCTGATGCTTCTTTCCTGGGGATGGAGCTGCCCAGAACAGTTCTGGCTTTTATCTCCACTGCCTCTCTCTGATCAAAGCAAGGCTCTTCATCCTCACCTGAGCCTGCTGCCGAGACAGCAGTGCTGATCAGGAAAGCCTCCCTTCCCCCTTTTGCAGAGCTGGATTACACAAATGCAAATGTTATACAAGAACAGCCTCTTCTCATGCACTCTCACAAATGTAGGTATCTCTCCTTTTCCTTCTAGCCTTCTTCATTTCCATTTTACTTTTAATTTGCATACTTCTTCCAGCCTGGTTTTAGCTCATTTACCTCGCTACAAATGATTTATAAAGTTTAACAGCAATCATGTATCATTGTCGACATACATATGTTTGACTAGACTCACAGCACAGAGCTTGTTTTAGCTACTCAGAAATTATTTGCTACATAACAACACAGATGATTCACTTGATATCAGTGTTTCTGATAATGTATTTGCTGCGTTGAGAGCAAGGAACCACAAGACAAATCTGAAGAAAGATCTGGCCACTTTCACTGATAACTCAATGTTTCTTCTTGCAGAACCCCAATGTATTTAGTGTCCAATCTCTGACACCTTTCAGATGTTCTGTCTGAGAAAGCCCTGATGGGCAGAACCTATATTCAACAGTTCTCACCAGGTCCTTCTTCCTGTAACAACACAGACCACCTAAATAGGCACAGCCAAACTATGACACAAGTTTGCCAACATCAGTTAGTCCTTGAGGAGACCCAGGCTGCTCCTGGGATAAAGTTCCACTCCTGAAAATCAGCATCACTGGAGAACATATTCATTTGTCTGAGTTGCATTAAATCCTCAAGCCTTAACATTTCTCATTTCAAGTTATCAGAGCTGTGGAGAACCCATGAAACATCAAGAGCCATCACCTGTGCTCCTGCAATTCACATGTGTTTATCACCTATCACGGCACAGCACAGAGCAACCATCTCCTGTGACCTTGAAGTTACCTCGTCCTCCTGAGAGACACAGAGCATCACTTTCATAAAGTGGTGGCAACTTCTGGAACCCCAAATCACATTGATTTTTTCATGTCTGTCTTCATACATCTCTAATCCCCAATGACTCAAACATCAGTATCAGACAGCACAAGCATTCATCTTTCAGTTTGCTGTCGAGTGAAACGCCAGCAGCTGACAGCCCCTGCTTCATGGGATCTATCTGCAGTGTAACACTGCTAAATAGAATCTGATTCTGAAGCTGTCTCAGTTGGCATTTTTTTATTTCAACACTTTTTTCATTACTTTATTGGTTTAAAAATAATGGTGACTGCCAATGACATGTCCAAACTCACAATTCTCTGCAAGGTCCTTAAATTCATCTCTAAAACCATGTTGTACTGCTGGATGTTCCTGTGTTGGTTGCACCTGGGGATCAGAGGCATTTTTGTCCCTACAATCCCCTGGTTAGCTACAGTATAATCCAAGCTGTGTGGGGGAAATGAGAGCAGTACTACAAAGTGTGTACAAAACTTTCCCAGCTTTTTCATTTGCTTAAGGGTACCAGTACCTCCAGTACCATTACCAGAGCCCTGGGCAGTACTGGATCTGTTTTTCTGACCTCTGCAAAAGCACCAACATCCTCTGCAGTCACTGAGCATCTGAGGCAGCACAGAATGTTCAAGGCTTTTCCTCTTGCTGCTCTGGGCCCTTTTGTGACAATCCTGACACATACTATACATATATGATAACAAGAATATGATACCTCTGTGCTCTCTTATTTTTGGCAGTCTCTTTTCAAAGTACAGGTCTACCAGCCACCATTCCTTTCCCTGTCATGGCTCATATTTACTTTCTCCAAACTTCCTAATCTAACCAAAAAAGAAAAACAAAAAAAAAAAACCCAAACCTGTATTTAATACAGACTGAAGAGCCAGCTGCTTGCACAGTCATGGATGGGAGCACTCTGCATAGCAGAGCTTGGGAAGCACTTTTCAAGGAGACTCCATCTGCAGTAACTAACTCGTTTAGAGCTCTACAGCAGCTTTTTCCTGCACAGGAATACAGGGAAGTGTTTGTTACACAGAGTCTGAAATTGAGCCTGATGGGCTTACTGCCAGTTTTTGTACAACATGTGTAACACACCCCTGGTGCCCATAGTGCAGTTTTAGGTGTCAATCATCCCTGATTCATGAGATAAGCTGTGGCTCTAATACCCAGTTCCTCAGTCCAACCAACACAGCACCTCTGCTCCAGGATGGAGAGGAGGAGGGCCAGGAGGAAGGACAAGCCTTTCTCACCTCTTACTCTGCCCACAGCCCAAGACTTTCTCTTCAGCAAAATCAATTCTTTTCACATAGGTTTGACAGCAGCAGCCTGAAGGCAAGGACTCCATAATCCACCATGCTCAGATCTGTGTTTCAGTGCCCAGCCAACACCCAAACCCACCCATCATCTGGACTTCCCAGAGCTGCCACTAGTGCTGGGACACTGCTCCACAATTTCAGGGAGCTCATGTAAAAATTGATTCAGCAGAAGCATAGATATCTGTGTTTGTGCTGTCCATAAAAGATAAGCTGAATGATTTTAGATGACCATCTGTTAGGAATGGCTATTTAACATTCCCATTTCGACTGTAATTTCAATCCATTATTTACCAGATCCTCAGCTGCATTTGCCAATGGTTAGAAACATTATTTAAATTACAATACCGTATCACAACCACTACACTGCAATGTGGCATTTTGTAACATGCAGCTTTGATAGGAGAAGACAAATTCAAGCTTAAAAACTATTCTGTACTGAAGTACAGCATTAAACATCTGACTCAGCAAGTAGAGACTGACAAGTAAGTGGGTGAACAACCATTTCCAAAGGGATAAGAAACTGAGCAGCAACCAACCAGCACAGGAAAAAATCAAATTCAAAAAAAGGCACATCCTTCCCTTTTCTTTTTCTCATTTGTCAGCTCTCATCTATTATTCCTCAAAATCCCATTCGTAAGGGTTTAAATTCTGCTGCATTACTTTTTTGTCTCAGTATATGTAAGAGAGCTTGCTCAATATCTTCTACTCTCTTTCTTTATAATTTCTTTGTAAAAATATTAGCAAATTTTCCAGGGAGAGGAATAACTGTCAGAGTTGGAGTGTAATCTGACATATTCCCACCTATTAGGATTAAACTATGTTTGACCCCCATGTGGTGGGCTTGATGTGGTTAAGATTAATGAGACAATTATTTCCAGCCAAGGTACAAAGCCCCCAATTGCTTCACTGTTTCAGTATTAACCACCACACTCCTCCTGCAGTATTTGATACCCATAAAATAATTGTGAGCCATTTTTCAGTAAGACATCATGAGTATTAGGCTTATTCCAAAAAAAAAAAAACCACAAAAAAATCCTTGAGATGAAAAGGAAATGGGATAAGTTAGAGCCATTGGCCTTAAAGCTTTTCATTTGACAAAGTTATGTTCCCACAAGATATTGTGCAGTACAGCATCATCAACTGCTGCTGTTCAGCTGCCCTCCCCCAGGGATCTGGGCTTACAGCTCCAAGCACTGGCACATTAAGGCACAGACAAACCCCACAGACCTCACAGAGAGGAGAAACCCCACACACTTCCACACAGTGAGCTCTTCCAAGGTTTGCAGGGCTCTGTTCCAAGAGAGTTGTCACAGCACAGTTCATTATTTGTTAGTACTGAATACAGACATGGCTATTTTGGAGCAGGTGCAGCCTCACAGAAGTGCACAGTGAGGGACCAGGTCTGCTCCACCACTCCTGAGCAGAGCCTAACAGCTGGTTTAGGAATTTAGGTGCTGTGACACCTAAGCTCAGCAAAACTCCTGGCAGAGCCCAGCTGGAGGAATTCAGCCATTTGCTTAAGGTCAAACCACAGGGTTTTTAAGCTCTTCAAAGCAGGGGCAGCAGCAGGTTCCTCTGAGTAATGTGTGTCTATGAAACTCCATGTGAAACCTCTATCCATACAAAATAGGGTTTATACCATATAAAAACCTTGCACCACTGTGTTCCTTAGGAGTTGTTTAAGGGACAGGACTTCTGGTCTACAAAGACACCTGAAAGAATGTGGAGACACACATCTTTGAAATCTCCACATCCTAAAAACCCAGAGTGTAATCTCACTTTAAGAGCTGGTCCAAATTTATATTGAAAAAACCTTTTATGTTCTCAATATATAAGCTTATGTAAGATGGACATTAAATCAGAAGCTTTTACAACATGCACTTCAGTTCACCAGAGATAATTAGTAGACATTTCTAACGAAGTTCATTATAAAGCCTTTTAAACATGAACTACATTTGAACTTCCAGATCTTATAAGGCAATGATTCGCTTCAATTATGCTCTTAATCCAAATAAAGAAAATGGATCAGCCATAAAGACCTCCAAAGACCAGGTAATCAGAGCAAATGCTTTAAATTGAGGTAGAGCTGCAGAAGTTAGACTTTAGGCTTTGGTTTGATTTGAGGAAGTTAGTTTTGCTAACAATTTTACAATTTGTAGAATTTTAGCTGAAAATGTAAAACACAGAAGCATGGCTTGCTCTAGTTCTGGTCCCCAGCCCTGGAGCTGGTTGCCTGAGCTTCACTGATGGACATGACCAGCCCAGGAGCAGGACTGCACACCATGGGAGCACGTGCCCCCAGAAGAATGGGTTGTTCCACCTCCCCAGCCCCACCTGCACTCCCCTTCTGCTCAGTTCACCAACAGCAGCACCCATGGGGATGCTGCACAGCTGTCACAAGACCCAGAGCAGAGGCAAAGGAGCAGCTCCCCAGGATGAGTCAGGCACACTGGTACAGCATCACCAGCTGCTGCACAGGGGCTCCCCAGGCCCTCTTTTAGTTTTATGGCAAGTGAAAAGCAGCTCAGTGCCCTACAAACCTCTGGCACATTCACCGGAGCACAAGGGTGATAAAAATGACAGAGCTGTTCTTGGGGAAAGATTCAGAGAAGCCACACACTGCTAAGGACCTCTGGGACTACTGTGTGGGAGAGGTACAGCTCAAATTCAACAAACCACACCACCCCTCACAATCCTCTGCCCTGATTTTGGGAGGAAAGGCCTTGATTCCCTATAAATCAGCAATCAGAGCAAACATCACCTGCCCCAACTACAAGAACTGCTGCATTCTGGAAAGTTTTGCCATCATCTTCAACAACAGCAGGATGAATCCTATCAGATGTAAACTTCCTGGAAGAGTGGTAACCACAAGGTGACATTCCCTAACTGACATTGCACAAAGCACTTTGCAGTAATCATACTGTGAAAGTGAATAAAAATACTTCTAAAAGTTAACAACTTTTTCCTTTTACATCAGCAGTCTTCAGAAACACCATGATTATTAAAAGCCAATCAGACAGCTATTACAAGAAGAAAATATGTGGAGTTTAGTTAACAAATTTCCTTAGGGGAAAGAGTTAGAGATTTTAATATGAATTCATCTCTTACTTTTAGTATTGAATTCAAGATTCAATCAAACAGAAAATAAAATGTAAGCTCCCTATTACTTCCATAGATCCTTTAGTTTAAAGAAACAGTATTTAAAATTTAACAGAATATAAAACCAGCCAAGCTGGAAACACACACACCCTGCCAGTGCTCTAGCAAGGGGTGGTTTCCTTCATTGAGCTCAGTAATGACACATTTGTGTGGTCTCTATGCCCACCACTAAGTATGTGACAAGTCAGTGAGATTCTGCTGAGGATTCAGCCTGTGGCAGAGCCTCTGTGTGTGAAACGTGGCTGATGTGAACTTGGCACCTTATCCCTGACTGTGGAAATATCCATCAGGGAAACAGAAGGGAAGATGCACAGAAACTCCCCACAGCCAACTTTAGCTATCAGGAACAAGGTAGAAAACACTACATTAGAGTTAATAATCAATTCTGCAGAATTTATATTTCATCAGTCAGGGAGTGACTGGATCGTGTGCAACTGGGAAACTGAAGCCTGTCTATAAAATATTTTGTTGACAACAAGAAGGAGTATTTAGGAAAATTTCTTAAATCTTATCATCTTGCTTAGACTAACCAAAAAAATGCATTTATGTTGTTTTGCATCAATGGCAGAGGAGGAAGGGCAATCAACCAGCACAACATGAAATACAGCAAGCAGAGGTGGGATAGCATGGATTGTGCAGGAGCAACAGCTCAGCTTCACAACCATGGTCCTGAGCTCCTGCTAGTCACCCCAAGAGCAACCAACAACTGCAGTTAAAATTCCCATATCAAGGAAAACCTAAATTTATTTGCATCTATTCATACCTGCTATCTGCAAAATCTACTACAAGTGTTTAACTTACTACCCTGTTTATAACATGGCTTAATTAGGCCCCAAGGGTGACTTTTAATCTAATTTACACCAAATAAATCCTAAATCACCAGCGTTTACTCAGATATACTCCAGAGTAAACACGATAAGAAGTTACACAAAATGCCTCACATGAACATTTTTGTTTCCTGGGTTTGTAGTAGCCAAAATCTTCTATAAATTCCTCTCAAGCAAAGTTTTAAATCGTTTTTTCTCCACAGACTCAATTCACCACTTTGCAGTGCAGTCTACAACCTGCTGGTTTAACCTACAAAAACTGCAGGTACAGGGCACTGCTGCTTTACAATCACAGAACCACTGACAAGAGGGAAAAATTAATCCACATGGAGTGCCATGCTGCTGCTGACAGACTGCTCATGGTTTAGCTGGCTTAGGTTAAAGTTTGTGTAGCTGTTCCTGTCACTGAGCACAGGTGAAGCAGCGCTGTCCTCCAGGGCACCTCCGACACAGCCTCTGCTCAGGTGCACAGGGCAGGGCTTCCTCCTGCTCAGGACTCATTAAAGAAATCAGTTCTGGCCTGATCTGAGCTCACTTTGGGAATGATTCCCAGCTGTAAGTGAGATCAGAGCCCTGCCTTCTCTCTGCATTTTGCTTGGGGCAGATAAATGCTGCTGGGCACACAGGGATCCAAAACCTCCCTTCATCCCTGCTGTGCTTCCCTGGCAAAGCTACAGCCTCCTCCAGCAGCACTGCCCATCACCTGGAAAGGCAGGAGAAGGTGTCTGACAAGCTCTCTTCCTGTGCCCCAGAGAAATGCATTATCTGCCCAATAAACCTGGTTATCTATTGAACAGACAAGCCAAGAGTCCTGCGAGCCTCCTCAAAATCAGGTTGGGAACATCCCGGCAATTGTATTACACAACGCTGCCCGATTCATCTTTTTATTCAAAACCACTCTTTACAGAAGACAAATGAAAAGCTGAAACAACAGAATCCCTCATTGCTCCAAGCATTCTTCACTGCTAGCAAAACTGTTCCGGTAACAGTGGAAGACAAATGAGATTATTTCAAGGCTGCAGGCATAAATTATGAATATCAATGCTTCAGAGTAAGCTCCTTCCCACTGCCCCTTCTCACATGCGGTCAGGGAAGCAAAATGTGTGCAGGGAGATGAACAGGATAAAGCCAAACAGCATTTGAAGTCTTGCCCTCAGCAAATAACACTTGGTGCATATATATATGTGTGTGTTTATTTCTGTATTATTTTATTTATTTATTTTTAAGATTGTGCCCGGGAAAAACCCCTGCTTTCAAATTTCTTCTCATTTGTCAACACCTGGGCAATTAAAATTAAAGCAGAGGTTCACTTTACAACACTACAGCCCTGGAGTCCCTCATTTTTTAAAAAGTTTGCTCTATAAAGCCTGGAACACACAGTGCTCTGAGGATTTTTCCCATTATCATTTTTCAAAGCTTGGCTTTGGGTTTGGTTTGGAGGGGTTTATTTGTCTTTAATTTCTATGCTAAAGTGCTGACAGGTACAATAAGAATAGGTGCACACTGTTAATATTGCGACTTCTCTGTGGATTTATTTGAAAAACAGTAGAAAGGCTAAAATGAGTAAAGACTCTACTTTTCCTCTTCATTAAACTTCTCCTCATCCATGCATAAACACCTAATTCTCCACTGAGCTTCCCAGAGTATTAAAGTCATTCGAGAAAAAACACAGACAGCATCTTACTTACATTTTGTTTTACAAAAACACAGTTACAGCTCTGCAGCAGGACAGCAGCAAGAGGCACTGCCACCACCCTGCTTGGAAAGGAAGCTCACAATCAGGCTCCAAGTGTTCCAGAAGAGATGACAAGATAACAGGTGACCTTATTCCAAGAAATCCAGTCCCAGACTTGTAGAAGGGTTTGGGTTGGAAGGGACCTCAAAGCTTATCTTGCTCCATCCCCCTGAAACAAACTCTTTCTCAAGACCAGGTTGCTCCAAACCTCATCCAACCTGGTCAGGAACATTTCCAGGGATGGGGCAGCCACAGCTTCTCTGGACAGAGTCTTCCAGTGACCCTGGTCCTGTCACTCCATCCCTGTCCCCAGTCCCTCTCCAGCTCTCCTGGAGCCCCTTTAGGCACTGGGAGGTGCTTTAAGGTCTCCCTGGAGCCTTTTCTTCTTCCAGCCTGTCTCTGTAGCAGAGGTCCCCAAGCACTCAGAGCATCTTCATGTTCTCCTCTTGACTCACTCCTTTTTCTTGGGCTTGCTCCATAACCTTTGCAATCCCTCCAGCAAAAAGCAGCAGGGCAAGGGTGTTAATGAACCTTTGTTGGAACAGCACACCCAGCCCTTTTGTAGGGTAGCCTCTGAACACTGAGCACACAGGGGAAGCTGGAGGAGACAGAACACTCCAGTGAGCACAGGGACACCAAGCCAAGGCATGGGGACAGAAATGAGCTCACAGCACTGAGAGTCTCCAGAGTTCACTCATGAACCCATCCTAGGGGATGTCCTACTGCACGAGGGGCTCCAAAAATAAATTGTTTTGTGATTGCCAGTATAAGCTTCAGCTCTTTTTTATTTTTTTTTGCTTCCACGGACCTGCTGTCAAGTTTTCCTCTATTACAGCCAAACAGCGAAATCACTGCAATTATAAAGTTGTTTTAAAGTTGCAGCTCACTTTGGAATGCACACACTACTTTGATTCTGACAACCACGGTAATCACAACTTTCTGCACTTAAAATGTATCCCTGGATTTAACATTGTAGCTAGAAAAATAAAGCAATAGTTTAGAATTAGGTTTAATCCATCAACCCTTTAGTTCAAGGCTGGCTGAACAAAATAATGAACATGTGGTTATGAAAAAAACAATGCACTGAATGATTATGGATTGAAACCTGAAAAAAGCAGTACTTTCAATAAAATATTACTTCTTAAAATCTATCAGTTGCATTGATTATACAATCTCACAGCATTTTTTCCTACTTAAATATTAAAAATCACATTAAAAAGTTGAGTCATTAGTTATGGATGTAGATTGCTTTGTTCCAAAGTCAGCAACAGTTGCTCTGCTAAGCTTCTTCAGCCTCAGGAAACATTCACCCATTTGACTTTCACCACGCCATTTGCACAGAAAATAACAACTGTCATAGAAACAACTCTACAAAAATAAATTCTAAGAAATATTACATTTGAGAATTTTGTCTTTTATGTGACAGCTGGAGTGCAACCACGTTTTGAATGGAAGCAACAGTCAGTGCCTTTATCCAGATATTCTGCTCAAGGATCCCAGCCTTTCTCAGGTAAAAGCATTCCTGTGATTATTTTAAGTATGGACTATCATTAAGATAAACCAATAAAAGCCAATTAATGCCACAACATACCACATGTGGTTTATATGCAACATTTCTTTGGTGGCTACACACAAAGGTAAACTGTTAGTTCTAGCAATTAGCAATTTTCATGCTTTGTTAAGGTAATGGCACTAACCCAGAGAGAGAAAGATAATTCATGAAGGAAGGTCCCACCAGGGCCATTAGAAATCCAGCCAAGAAACTGCTGCTCTCCTAAAAAAAAAACCCACAGCAGTGCACAATCCAGGGACACCTTTTCAGTTGAATTTAAAGTATGAGCCAACATATTTAAGATAATGAGGCCATGCCCACCATCCCACACCACCTCCAGCTTCCAGTGAGCACATGAAATACTCAAGCTTTGCTGATATACTTCATATTACCCCAATATCTTACTAAAATCACATCTGTGACTCTGAGTGGCTCATTTATCTAAATTTAATAATTTCAGTGCAGGTTCTGTCACCAAAGTTTTGCTGTTGTTTTAGAGCAAAAGTTCAAAGCAGTGAAAATCCAACAGTCTCCAACTCGCACTGTGATCTGTATTTAAATAATGAGAGACCAACTTAGAATCACAAGATGCTTTGGGTTCAAAGGGACCCTAAAAACCATCCCTTTTGAAATCCCTTGCTATCAGCTGGGATACCTACAACCAGACCAAGCTGTTCCAAGCCCCACCCAGCCTGGCACTGAACACTTCCAGGACATCCACAGCTTCCCTAGCAAACCTGTGCCAGAGCCTCACCACACTGACAAGAAAGGATTTCCTCCCAACATCCCATCCAACCCTGCCCTCCATCAGTGTGAAGCCATTCCTCCTTGTCCTACCACAGCTTGCCCTTGTCCCAAGGCCCTCTCCAGCTCTCTTGGAGCCCCTTCAGGAGCTGGAAAGAGCTACAAAGTCTTCTAGAGCCTGAGGATCAATCATTAACCTTCTTCCCAACAGTTCAGCACTGCCTCAGCACAGCTACCATATGAGATGTTAACAGTCATGGTATCTTTGCTAAAGGTTAATCACATCAATTCCTTTTTTCTAAAGCAGAGATAAAGATCTATTGGACTGTTCATTGCTCCTCTCTCAAAACAGAGGGGAGATTGCTGAGAAAAATCTGTGGTTAATCACCTGGAGGAATAAAAAAGCAGGGAATTTTACATTATTAACGAAAATCCAGGCAATTAGATAAGTAATAGCTTCCTTCCATTGCATAATACAGTAAAAGTTGCTTATAAGGCTTCCTGATGGAGCATATTTCAAGCCAAATTAAAGCAGCTTTCCCAGTTAAAAGTCTTGTCTTATGCACTCAGGAGCTGCAGGGTTCATCCATGACTGTCATTAAAACTGAACTGGAGTGGTTTATTTCATCCTGCAACTTTTTATTATTCTGGCAGATTATGAAGGTTATCCTTCCCACATATATTTTACATCAAAAACATGGGAGAGATGCACCTCACCACAGCTCTTTATTCAAAATACTCAACTGAATCCCTGAATATTAACCCAAGTCCTAGATCTGAATGAAGCCAAGAAGAGCTGATCTGAATGCAGGCATCCCTCATCTAAATCTCCACCCCCATCCTACCAGCTACAGACTCTGGTGAATTACCAGAAATTCTGCTGGGAACATGAAAAAATTACTGAAGAACTTCAATCAAGCCCAGAATATTTCATTAAGCTGGCTCAAGTTGCAATTAGAGTTTTCAGATAAAAAAGTATTTTGCATAAGGATGTTGGAAAAAGTTTTAGACATTCAAAAGATGGGATCTGTCCCTATGGGTGCACATATGCAATTCAGAAACTGGGAGGAAGGATTCATCTGTTGTAAAGTCACAGGAAGAACTGAAACTCACTTTGCAATATAAACAATCTTCATAGAGTGAAAGATCTCTTTCAAAATAATATAAATCTTGGTAGACTTTCCCACTCAGTGGACTTGGGTTTCCCATACAAGAAATGAGCACAAGTTTCAGTTTGCTGTGTTAAACAATTCTTCTCTCTGGCACACAATAATCTTCACTGAATATTCCTTGGTCTGTGCTATGTACCCCATACAGCCTTGTTCACTGCAAGTGACAAAACTTAGATAATTTGAAACATAAAAACAATTATCACACATACACACTGATAATATTCAGAGGGAATATATGATACCTGGTGGGGAAAAAAAGGACAAAAAAGAGTGTGCAAATCTTGTACACAAAGTACCCTCAAAGTCACTGGTCTCTAACGAAAAACATTTTATGTAGTTCTCATTAATACTCTTTGCTCAGAAATGACCAACAAACAGAATAATGAAACTACTAAATGTCAGGATGTGACATACTGGCAGAACTTACAGCATGCCAGCACACTTGAACAGCATTATGTTCATGGTTAGTAAGTCTTGCTGCTTTTTACAATAATTCACACTTATTAAAAAATGTAGGTTTATGACATCCCAATGAAATCTGGTATTTTTAGGTTTCACTAATTCAACCACAACATTTATTCCAGCAGTAATTAACAACAGCTCCACTTTTGGAAATAAACTAGCTAATATATTCAAGGAACACGACAAGGAAGAACTGCCTGCATCACTGAGCTCAATCCCACTGCCACAGAGAGGTGTGGTGGATGTTTAACCCACAGTTAAACCATAAAGCATCTCTGCATGTCCCCTCAAACACTACCAGCAACTTCAAACACCCAGTTACAAACCAAACCCAGAGTAAAACAGAGCAGTCAGGGCAGTAGAGTGAAACAGAAACACACAACAGATCATGGGCATCACCATCTGTTTGGTCTAACACACAAATGATCCAGGAACATGCATGACCCCATGTGCTACAGAAGAAAGCAAAAAAATCTCATCTTCCTTTGCTCAAGTTGAACATGCTTTCCATTCCTTAAGCTTCATAATCCAATTAATCCAAGCCCAGAGACACCAGCACACATCTGCTGTGACCTAAATCTAACACACTGTAGACAACATAACCAAACCCACAAAAATCCACTAAAGTTATATGCCAAAGAGTGAAACTCCCTTGGGTACAGCAGCAGAGAGAGAGAGATTTCAGATACAAAATTTCTCAGATTGAGAAATTCCATTCCAAGACATCCCTCATTATTGTTTAAACCCTCAGTTTCCAGGTTAAATAACTTTTGACAAATGTGTGCCCAGGTCAGCTGTTGTCACATCATTTATCTTGGGATGTAGAGTTGATTTTTCCATCACCTAATCAGGAAAGAAAGGGGTTGGAAGAAGGAGGATAAGCAAATAGGGCAGAACCATCACATCACCTCTTAGGATGTCTGGAATGACACACACAGAGTTCCCAACACACACATTCCCCAAAGCATCTTAGGAACAACTGCTATAATAAAGTTTTTGCCCACAAAAGGGGGGTTGGACCAGGAATTCTTTAAGGTCTCTTCCAACCCAAAACCTTCTATGATTACTGGGACACAGAACTTCAGCTTGTGACCACAAACCCTGGGGCACTGGACCAGCTGATGACATGACACAGCCTCACACCACATGAACATTTTGGTTTTCTGAGGCCTTATGGGCCCACGACAATTTCACAGGTGTTGTCCAACATTTCAATGTCTAAAGCTCTGCCTTGGCATCTTTTACAGTGCAGTTACCTGTCCTGAACTGAATCTATGGAGTGTTCAAAACAGATCTGAGTGTTTTATCTGACCCATCCCTTATACTTTTACACCTTCTCCTCCACAGACAAGGACTACTGTACACATTGTAAACATCTTTCCTTCTTCTGGTAACTGCTTCAAAGTTGTCTGTATAACTGACAAAGATTCTATCGACCTACACCATTTCAATTTTGGGTTTAATACCAATTTGCATACACACTGATCACACAGAAGGAGCATCTCCTGCTTTCCTCTGCCTTGCAGACTTTCCAAACTTCCAGGACTCCTTCACAAAACAGAAGTCAGACACAGGTCCTCAGTGCACTTACATATAAAAAATGGCTCAGAAGAGCCTGGTGTAGCCACATGATTATCAAGGGCCCTTTTCCTGGATCAGCAGTGGTGGGAAACACACTGAAAGTATTTTTACTTATGTCTCTTCCTTCCTTCCAATTCATTTAGCAACAGGTCACTTGACTGCTCAAAAACAGACTTTAAGTGCAAATGCAGGGTTTTATCATTTCTCCACCACTCCAGCTGGTCAATTAAATATTTAATACAAAGTGCTCAATATTTAATTAGGGACAAATAGCACTCTTTTGCACTTTCCTTGAATTTGAAAACAACCTTTCCCATTCTACCTACACATGAACACTTAATATGGCAAAGATGTATTTAAAGTTATTAGAAGTCTGTTGATAACAATATTAAAATGAATTAACATCTTGTCAGACTGCTGCAAATTACAGTCTTACTACTTTATCCAAAAATGGATTAAAATAATAGTTTTTCTGGTCTCAATCAAGTAACAAGGAAAATACACTTGGCTATTCAGGAAATTATAGAAGAACTTTGAAACAAAATGTTAAAGATGTCATTTATTCTCTTACAGCATATTTAAACTGAAAGGTATCATTGAAAATACTTCAAATACTTATTAAGTAACTAAATCTGCCATAGTACATTTATAATTAAAGGTATCATTTAAAAGACTTTTAAATAAGTATTAAATAAATACTTATATAATAACCAAAATATCACATAAACATTTTTATATGTCATGGCTAGTATTATTTAGAGATTCCTACTTATTTTGATGACAGTGCCCAGTGCTGTAACAACAGGAAACAATTCCATATTAAAAATGGTAGCTTCCACCACACAAAGCTTTAGCAGCATAGACTGGATATCTGTTAGTGTCAGAATTCATTGCTGTTGGGCAAAATGCTTCCAATAATGTTGATTATGCAACTAACACAAGCAGCCAGCCATCCAAGGTATTTCCACACAGAATCAGAGGAAGAAGAAATAATTCCAGGGCTGCTTCACCACCCTGAAATGTATTTCCAAGGATGAATACCTGAACCTTCACTATCTTCTATAAAATCAAATTCAAAAGAGCTTCTGGAGGCAACTTTATTCTAAAATTATAATCCCACACACTGGAAAACACAAGTAATTAGTAAATTATCTAGTACTAGTTGCAAATCAGTTATCTGTTTTTCCCACACATATTTTAATTTACATAGTTCTAAATGAAAAAAAAGATAACACAGGCACTTTGCAACTCTAATAAGCCCTGGGGATTTTAGTATAAAGGGAAAAATTAAGTATAAACTCCCAAAGCACTCAATTTTTTGCTGTTTCTCTGTGTTCATGTGACATGTCCACTTATGGTACTTCCACCCACCAGGCTGCCAGGATGCTCTGCAAATAGAATGACAGCCAGAACTACCAGGAAATGCCAAGAACTTTGAAGACATCTTTTCAGCTCAAGAATCAATTATCTTCTCTGAATTCAACCTTCACAACATCAAAGACAACATTAATTTCAACATGAAATACATGTCAAATAACATTAGTGCATCCATTATCATCATCATCAGTGTATTATCCTCACTCAATGTCAGGCTGCTCTGAGGGAAGGATCCCTGTCAGAGGTTACCAGGATGGAGCCCTGACAGAATAATGAGAGAATTCATTAAGAAACACTTGAAGGTAGCACAAGCTTCTTGCCAGGGGCTCTTTGAGGTGGCTCAGAACAAACTCTTAGGAAGCCAAAAAAGCAGGTTTGGCAGTAGCACTTTGTAGGCAGAAGAAACCAGGGCAGGAGCAGTTTCTCTCCAATGCCCCAGGAGAGGGATGTGCCCTTAAATGCATCTCCTGACATGTCCAGCACTGCCACCAGCACAGTGGTCACCCAAGACATCTCTGCTGATAGTGAGCCCCACCTCCCTTAAGCTCAGCTGCTCCTCTTGGCTCTGCTATCCATGCTTTTCTTTTCATCCTGATACTTACTACATTATTCCAAACAAGAACAATCTCAAAAAATGTCTGTAAAAACAAACAGCTTAAATATGAGGTGATGGGACATGGGACAAGATTTCCCAAGTCAAAGTAGACAGCTATCAAACATTAGGGTTTGTTTATTTTCAGGGGATTTTTTTGGTTTGGGATTTGTTAGGGGGAGTTGGGGGATCTGTTTGCTTGTTTGTGGTATCACTTTCATTTGGTTTTGATTTAATGTGTGAAGTAGAACATGTACCCATGTCCTAATGCCTCTGAACAGAAATTGCCTTATAAGCCAACATATTGTTTATACTATAAATTATTAACCTCTTCTTCCCCTTTCTCCTGTTAACATGGTGAAATTACAGAAAGAAAAGCTTTGATTTTATTAAGTGTTAACATTTACACAGGGATTTCTGCCACCTGCCTTACTGGAGTTGAAGACCAATCTTCCACACTGCTGAGCAGCTCTCCTTTTCTTCCATATAATCAAAAACCATTATTTAATCTCCAAAGCCCTATCACACAACCATTTACTCCTTCTATTAAAGAAGGCAAGGCCGAACAAATATTCCCAACACTTGGTGGAGAGGTTTGCAATAACCCTGAGCTCCCCACGGGATCTATTCTAGGGGTAGCTCACTAAAACACTGCTCTCCCACACTGACAAATCTCTCACAGAAGATGCTCCAATTCTCAAGTTCAAAGTCATGTGGGGCTTTTAAATTCTGTTTACTACCTCAAAAGATTTCTCTGAACAATTTTATAACCTGCTTCAAGATCAGCAATGGCATTTAGCTCATCCTGGACTTTTAGAGCTATTTTCCACTTGTTTTTAAACAGCCTAACATTACCTACACCTACAACACAGCGTGTGATGCTTGTTGCCACATAATTGCATGTGCAGTTGCTTCTGCAGAGCTGAAGTTTCTTTCCTGTAAATACCTTATACATTATTTAATAGTATATATTGATACTCAAGTACCTATATATAGTATCCTTATAAATATATTATTAACTCCCTGCCTTACAAGGGCTGGCTTCAGTTCATTCTCATCTCTACAGCTGCTGCCACTCCAGTATTGTCATGGTCAAAGTCTTAAAGTAGCAAGAAGGAACCAGGAATGAGAAGGTGAGGTGGAAACATGAGCAGACAAATTCCTGAGTCAGACAACTCACTCCTTTATGGATGCCATTAAGCCTCTGTAGAAAGGTACTTAGACATTAATTCTTTTGCATCCAAAACAATAGTAATGCAGGGCAAATGATGACAAATTAAACTAAACACAGTAACAATTCGTATCTATTAGATTATGCAAATTCAGTTGTATTTAATGTTATCACACCTCATTTGTTTCAGTTACTTCAAATATTCATATTTTAACAGAATAATTACTCAGAAATTCTGGCACAAATACAGGCATATATTTAAAGAAGCTAAGGATTTGCAGAAAGAACCTTTTTGGACTAATGTGCAGCTTTGTCACAGTCTCTGCTCGGGCTGTTGCAGGAGAGCTGAGGATGTGGCTGTGTGTGCCATGCCAGCTTGGCACAGGGAGCAAAGCTCCTCCAGGGAGCACAGATTCATCAATCCAGTCACTTGTGACACCAGCAGCAATCCCAGCACACAACAGCAGCCATCACTCCCCAGTAAACACCGAATATTGAGACATAAAAGAGCTAAATAAGTTAGAGATGCTCTGTTGAACACCGAGGGCAGTCTGCCTTGCAGGATCCTGTTCACTGCCCACAGCATCCCTCACTGATCTGGCTTTGTTCCAAGTATGTTCCACAGATCAGACAGAATAGTTCTCTTTTTTTTCCTAACCAGAATACCAGAAGTATTTCCTCACTGTTATTTCAAGAGAACAGAATTTTAGTGTCATCCTGCAAAACAAAAATACCATGTACTGTCAGAAAATGTATTTCTTAGACTTCCTTACTCGCCCTCACTGAGATGCTGGCTGTATTTTTGTAAATGGAACTACTACTGAAAAAATATCCAACTTCCAAGGCTAGTCAAATGAAACACTTTTGTAATGTAAAAAACATTTCTCTTATAGCAACAGTAACTTCAGACCAACCTAACCAGGGCAATTTCAAAGTAGGAGAACACCACAGCGGAAGATCCACAGACTGCAAGAGGAGAAACAGGAGCATGAAAGTCTTTTCCTACTTTCTTTTGATTTGCTATCAGTTATCCTTTTAGTTTCATCTGCCTCAGGAAAACAGATTTCATCTGTTATTGCTTATAAAGTATATTACATTTTGAAACAATTACAGAAGTCTGAACTTTGTTGCATTTTAAAAAGTGGATGTTTTTCAAGGGATTTTTCTCTTTTTACTAATAAACTGAAACGTTTAACATCTTCACAGCAGCAGTGCTTTCCCATTTTCTGAGATTATGGAAAGGTTACAGAACATACACATGAGATAACTTAGAAACCCAGAGAGGCACAAGTATATACACACAGCTCTTCCCTCCACAGGAACACCAAGATGTAAGAGTAACTCTTTATCCAGTATGAAGCACAGAAATCAAAACTGCACATTAGGGAATTTGGTCCCTCCCAAGTACTTTTAATATTATCATAGAGAGTTCAGCCCCATCATGATACACTTGTTATCCACTATTCAGCACTGCTGAGGATTTGAGGGTTTCTAATATTTGGGCTGTGGTGTAGACAGGGCATGGAATGGGATGAAAGCTTTCAATATCTTCAAAAGAAAATAAAAATTCCATTTGGTCTTACTTTCAATTATTCTGTGAAAATGTTGAAGGCCTTTGCAAACACAGTTTTTTGTTTTTTAAAATTCCATTAGCACAAATGTCTCCATCTGAGGCACACACCAGGGTGAAGGGTTTTCCAGCACTCCAAGTACTTCCAGGTACTAGGGAGGCCATGTAACTCTGATCAACACTCCAACTCCAGGACCTTAAAGAACTCAAGTTAGCATAGAGCAGGGGAAAAAAGGCAAAGTATTTCTACATTAAATCATAAAATTATTTGCCTATGCCCACACTGTAAATCAGTAACAAAGCTGTCTTGGCTCCAGAACCCACAAGCTCCCAGCGATGAGCTCAACCCCACATTAATGTTAGGCCACATTAAATCAGTTTTAAACCAGAAACAACTGCCTTCGAGTGCTGCAAAACTAAATCAATCACTGATTGACTAGTGAGAAGGTCCTGATTTATAGTGTGCCTGAACTGACCTGAAGTAAGTGACAGCTCTGACTAAGAGAGGATCAGTGAAGCCAGAGATTAAGCTCTGTTTCAATAGAAACAGCCTAACCAGGACACCTTCCACAAACGAGCAGATGTTTTAAAAACTCAGGCTGTGATTCAGAGAATTGCTAAAGAAAAGGGTGATATGAAAATCTGGAATACCAAAATAATAATACTAAAAGCTGGAAGCAGACTCTACTTCTTGCTTTTTCATTTTTGCTTGAATTCTCTCAAGGCATGTTGATAGTCTATTTCCAGACAGTGCTTCTACACAGGGGAAAATTTATTTAAAGCTAAGGACAGGACCTCTAGCTTTTGCATTCCCATTTATATCAACAAGAAACCTCATACTTCAGTGGGTTTCAACATTTTCCCATTTTGCATTTCATCTTTTGGATGTGTCCAAGAAAAGAAGTGATGAGAGGAAAAAGTGGCACAGAGAATGAGGACAGAGCAGAAAAGCTGCAAATTCACTGACAGGTCTCCACATATGGTTGTATTTCATACACATTTGTCTTACAGAAACTAAACTTTATTACCATAATTTTTCATTAGAATAAGGATATCCATGTGTTACAGCTTCTTAGAAGTTTTATGGACTGGGTCAGTCACACCACATCAGGTACCTGTCATTGTGACACAGTCTCAATCAAGGACCAGTAATTAGCAATGAGTATTTTAAGTGTTTCTATCTGAACTCTCAGTTTCTACACAGCAAGGTACAAGATTCAGTAGAGGAGACCCCTTATACAGAGACAGTCAAGTCACTAAAGAGATGTAGGAGAAGGGTTTTATCCTTTGAGAAGTAATTAAGTAATTACTTAAATACAGAAATTATACACACTTGGATCTGCAAAGAATCACAGAATTGCCAGGGCTGGAAGAGCCCTTTAAGGTCCTCACTCCACCCATCAGCCCAGCACTGCCACTGCACCCCTGAACCACTAAGCCTCATCCCCAGCTCCACTTGAACACCTCCATGGATGGTGATTCCATCATCCCCCTGGGCAGCCTCTTCCAATGCCTGACCACCCTAACAGTGAAAAACTTTGTTCTTGTACCTAATCTGAATTTCCCCTATCTCAGCTTAAGTCCATTTCCTCGAGGCCTCTCCCCAGCATAAATAAAAAGAAAAAGCATCATCTATTTTAGTTGACTGGTCACACTAACCCCTGAGTAAGAAAAATAAACTCAATTATGGTTAAAAGGTTAAATTTGTCTGCATCTTTCATCAGACTGGCCATAAACACCAGCATACTCATGAATATTCTCCACTTAACACTATGGGAAGCATCAAGAATGCAAGAGGAACACTTGACCCCCATCACATCAAGAGAGGCTACAACACATCCCACTGACAAATCCTCCCAGGTCAACCTTTGCAAATGAACAAGGAAGTGAAGATTTTCTCTCATTCCTCCATCCAGGACTTTACTATTTCAGATCTTGTAGATAAATGACTGTTTGCATTTTGCCATTTGAACTAAGAATGATCTTTAGTTCATGTAGTTCTCTTTCAGCTGGCAAATGTATTGAGTGAGGGCAGCCAAGACCTGGCAGAGGGTGCCCCTTGCTCAGACCCAAGTTCTCCAGAGTGTGCAAAGGCTAAACATACTCCCCTGCTGGCTGCCAAGGTTAGGGGAATCCTTCCAGCTCAAGGATCAAGAGCAATAAAAAATGTTGGTAACCAGCAATGCTCTCAATTATAGAAAACAAAATACTGGAAAGTATATTTGACTCTTGCACATCTCCAGGGAATTTATTTACAGCATCTTGTCAAAATGAAACATCAACAGCAGTGCCCTAAAAAGCAAACATTGTTTTTCCCAATCTCTTTAGACATTTAGGAATAAAAAGAGGATGTATCATCTTTGGAAGGAGGGCCAGATCTCTCAAGAAGTATTTAAGGGGACTAGAACTTGTAGGAAAAAAATTAGAGGCCAAAGCTCTGTTTGAACTAAAAATGGTGACTTCTGAAACAAGTAATAAAAAATGTTTTTACAAATATATTAATGTTTAATTGTTCTTTACTGCATGAGAGAGGGAAATTAGTAACTGCAGACAAGGAGAAGGCAGAAATGCTTAACACCTTCTTTGCCTCAGTCTTTAGTGGGAAGACACTTATCCTCAGGACAGCTGTCCCCCTGGGTTGGTAGATGGTGTCAGGGAGCAGAATGGTCCCCTGTTATCCAGGAGGAGGCACTCAGAGAACTGCTGAGCACCTTAGATGTTCATAAATTTATGGGACCAGATGGGATCCACCCCAGGGTGATGAGGGAGCTGCAAAGCCTCTCTCCATCATTTACCAACAGTCCTGGGACACCAGCGAGGTTCCAGATGACTGGAAGCTGGCCAATGTGACATCCATTCATTAAAAGGGTGGGAAGGAGAATTCTGGTAATTAAAAGCCAGTTAGCCTGACCTCAGAACAGTTTATACTGATGTCATCACACAGCACTTACAGGATGGCCAGGGGATCAGGCCCAGCCAGCAGGGGTCTAGGAGGGGTAGGTTGTATTTGACCAACCTGATCTCCTTTCATGACCAAGTGATCCACCTGGTGGATACAGGAGAGGCTGTGGATATTGTGTACCTGGACTTCAGCAAGGCCTTTGACACTGTCTCCCACAGCATTCCCTGGAAAAGCTGCATCCCACGGCTTGGACAAGAGCCCTCTGTGCTGGGTTAAGAAGTGGCTGGATGGGCGGGCCCAGAGAGTGCTGGTGAATGGTGCTGCATCCAGCTGGGGATCAGGGGGTGCTGGTCAACAGCTGACTGGACATGAGCCAGCAGTGTGCCCTGGTGGCCAAGAGGGCCAATGGCCCCTGGCCTGTGTCAGCAATGGTGTGGCCAGCAGGAGCAGGGAGCTCATTCTTCCCTGTACTCAGCACTGGTGAGGCCACACTTTGAGTGCTGTGTCCAGTTCTGGCCCCCCAGTTTAGGAAGGACATGGAGAGGCTTGAGGGCATCCAGGAGGAGGCAATGAGGTTGGGGAGGGAACACAAACCCTGTGAGGAACGGCTGAGGGAGCTGGGGATGTTCAGCCTGGAGAAAAGGAACTCAGGGGTGACCTCCTCACTCCCTACAACTCCCTGAAAGGTGGCTGTGCTCAGCTGGGGCTGGGCTCTTTCTCCAGGCAGCACTGACAGAACCAGAGGACACAGGCTAAAGCTGATCCAGGGGAGATACAGGTTGGATATTAGGAAAAGGTTTTTCATGGAAAGAGTGATAAAGTACTGGAATGGTCTGCCCAGGGAGGTGGTGGAGTCACCATCCCTGGCTGTGTTTAAAAAGACTGGATGTGGCACTTGGTGCCATGGTCTAGTTGAGGTGTTAGGGCATGGCCTGGACTCAACAATCTTGGAGGTCTATTCCAATCCAGTCATTCCATGAAATCTGTCAATTTTATGTATTTCTCTCACACTATTTTCCCTACTGGAAACCCCACTTCATTAAGTGAATCAAAGCCATCATCATCCCTTATTTGAGTATATTCACAAACTGCTTGCTCTCACAGCATCTATCAAGTGTAATGTTAATGATTATGGGGAGATTGAGTTTATCTTTTGGTCTTCAAGCAGGTAGTTCATCATTCAAACTTTGTACTATTGGACTATAGCTAAATGTTTTCTGAAGTCCATAGTTCTCTAATTTTACTCCCTTTTCTCTCTCTCTTCTTTCCCTCTGCATCATTTTCTCTTAGAAAAATGGAAGCTCTTACAGATTAGGCTTCCTTACTTAAAAGTGAACACAGTATGTTATACTCTGGACACTGCTCAAAGGCATAGCAAATATTCAAAATAAAAAAAAAAGAAAAGGAAGCACATTTAAGATTATTTTTTATTTATGTTTTTGGGCTTGGATCCTTTTGGAGGGAAAGTATTTCACTTCTCCTACATGTGGTTCCAGAAAGCTAGAAACCACTGGTAGTGCTATTTTCCCCCATAGCAGTCCAGCAAGTGTATCTAAAGTCAAGGTTTCCTAACAACAGTTTTTTGTGAGAATTAAGACATTTTGGGATGTTACCTGTGTCTCCTGGTTAGGACTCATCTTCCACAGGGATAAACAATGGAAGTCATTCATTAGACTCCTTATATCTTAAGCTGTCTCACACAAGCTTTCTCAGTCACAATTTTCTAGTGTTTTTTAAGCACGTGTTCCCCCCACATCAAACCCTATGGAAAAGTTCAACATAGCCCAATCATGTATGTCAGATCAGAATCTGTGCTTTTCCCAAATACTGAGGGACTCTACACACCACTCATTATAACACAGACTTTCTGTTCTTCTCTTCTCTTTTCCAAGCTGCCCTTACCCCAGACTCTCAGCTGCAGCAATTCCCAAAGCTTCCCAAACCCCTGCAGGCCCACACAGACACCGTGCAGGAGTTCAAACTCGGCTCCCAGCCTTTCAAGCACTAGACACCAATCTGCTCTGTTGTTCAGCAATCTGTGTTTCCCTCAAGGCTGAATGCAGGAAAAAAGTTACATCCATAATCCTTCCCTGCTGAAGCAGATGCCTCGGCACCTCAAAGCACAGAGGATTACATCAAGTACACGACTCTCCGCTGAAAAGCGAATGTACAGACAACTCAAAATATTCTGCTACAGGTTTTAGGGAGATCAAGAGCAACTGTGAAGATGGAAAAATCCCTAATATCTTCTTTTCTGTTCTGGTAACTGTGATTTTTTTTTTATTTTTTTTTTTTGTGAACCTGCTTTCTTAGTACTGCTCTACGACTAATGAATGAGAATCTATCCAAATCTTTCATAAAAACATTGCATAAAAATGCAAAAAAGTCTTACAAATAAACCAATTATAACTTCCTCCACTGCAGCATAGTCATTCAAAACTCAACTACATTAACCTTCATTTCATGCAAGAAAGTTCTACTTGGAAAAGTCTGAATACTTCCTTCTATGCTGATGGACTACTGTGAGATCTGCACAGAACCACTCAGGCTGGAAAAGTCCTTAAATTAAATTCAAGATCAAGAATTTACAAAGCAATCAGAAATGAGTATTTGTCATCTCAGTAGGATAACCATTTTATAAACATTTATAAGATAATGACTGGAGATTCTGTTGTCTCCACTTCCTCAGAAAGTTTCATGTCTTTGAAGAACATAAATCAGGTTTCACTCATCACCCTAAATCATCAGTTAGAAAGGAAACTGAAGTCTACTTTTTAATGTTCCTTTTCTTGATCTCAGAGGGGCTTACAAACGTGTCTTTACTAGAAGAATTTTGGGTTTAATCTTACATCAGATAAAACTTTTCTCTATTTCTCTCTGTACAATTTTGAGGAATAAAGACAAAATGACAAAAAGAGTATGGTCAAATCAAAAATAATGCTGTCACAGCAAAAATAAAAAATTCATCATGAACTGCAAAGACCTATTGTGGCTCTTGGTGCTTAAACACAGAAGGATTTTTTCATTTATTAACACCCTGTCCTTGTTCAACAGCATACTAATGAAGTTAATCTAAAGGCTAAATTTCAATTATGAATCACAGAACCGCATCTCTGCTCCCTGATTGCTCAGATAATCTGAATTAAGCCTTCTCCTCTACAAAGCACAATGGCTGACTGCAGATAAAAGTTCCCAAACATCAAAAATATTCAGTCCAGAAGGTAAAAATCTGACAAACACCTGTTTTCACATCCATTCGATAACTCTGGCAAAGTAATGATTTCCAGTAACTTGACAGACTGCTCACTCACTTAAAATATGCTGCACAGACTTGAACAATAAAAGGAACTGCAAATGTTTAAATCTTTCAGGCTTACAGCCAAGACAAAGTCTTCAGCCAGAGTAAAAAAGGGTTTCCATTTGCTAAAATAATTTAGGAGAAAATGTTTTCCTCTTGAGTACCTACAATGTATTTGTCCTGGAACAAAACCCAGGAGAGCCACCATGGAAAACCAAGATCAGGGAGAGGCTGTGCAGCACTTGACTATTAATATGCACAACTACAGACCAAAATGTGGTGCTTCATGACGTGCCAACGCAGCTCAAATAAGGAGCTGAAGCTGCAGAACTGGAAAAAAACAAAATATGAGTAATAACAACGACCTGGATCATTTGCTTCCAATTGCTTCTGCAAACAGAAGAGTGATGAAGCTCACAAAAACACCAAACCGTGCTGCTCCCCCATCCAAAAGACTGATAGGGAGGAAACACTGCATATGCTCTTTAACAAGACAATAAAAGAAGCTGAAGAGCCAGCCTTTAGTTTTTAGCTGAGAGGATGAAGCACTGAAGAACTGCTCCCTTTGGGGGAGCCAAAGGAGCAAGAGGGAAGCAGAACAGGGCAAGTCCTGAGTCTCAGCTTAGAGAAAACCTGGGTCAAAGAAAGCAGAGCCCTCCAAAATATCTCTTGGAAGTGTTTTCAAAGTGCATGTGATTTCCAGACAATATAGCAACTGCAGTCAATTCCTCCACTTCTCATGGGGAGGGAAACCTAGAAAGAGTAAATACACCACAAAGAATAAATACACCACAACCAATCACTATCTGACCATCTCTAGGACTAAAAACTTCAGAGATTTTCTTCCAAACCTAGGATAAGACAATGATAAACTGCTTCACACACACTTATCAGCTCCTTCCCATACTCCAAGAGTTGAGCTCCCAGACAGGGAGCTGTCCAGACTAGCTGTCATTCCACAGCATTAAAACACAGGTCAATTACAGTCAATTAATTTTTCACTGAGCAGTAAAGACTTTTTTTTCCTCTTTCAAGTCTGATGAAGTCAAACATACACACTCACATGTTCACAGCAGCCACTGCAGCGCAGAAGGTTTCTACTGTCCTAAACACAAATACTAATCTCTTCAATTCCAGTTTTCTTCAGGATATAAACACAAATAGTAGAAATTCTACCTCCAGCTTCAGTCTACTCATACCTCTTTCCACTGCCTTTATCCTTCCAATACATGTCACTCAGCAGGAAGTCACCAGTGCCCAGTTGATCCTGAGACCACGAAAACAAATTCTTATCATTAAAATAAAACTTAGATTTATTTTTTTTCCCCAATTGTAATGATATTCATAATGTCATCTGTTTTGGCAATATCGACTACTAAAACACTGATACATACCAGGACAATCACTTATAAATTACATCCTTCCCAAGCCTAAAATCTTCCCGTTGTCAAGTACCGAATGGGCGCTTTGCTTTAGTGTTTGGCTGGATCCTCCGTGCCTTAGTCCTTAAATGAGCTGTTTCTCAGCAACACACCCAGAGTTGTCAGCCTGAGCAATAGGCACGGATGTATATGCTTAGCAATATGCTTGGTGGACATTGTCATTCATGGTTTTCACCGAAATACATCTTAATTGAGCAGCAGCATTACACCACAAATGAGCCAGAAAAAAAGGCCAACAATAACGACAGACCACTAGAAATAATCTGTTGCCTTCTGGGTAAACTGCTCAATGCTAAAACTTATTATCTGTAAAAGCACCTTTTGAATCACTTTTGTTTTGCCCTGTGGAATACCTTAATGTTTCCACTGGTAATAAAATTTCTGGCTTGCAATACCGCCCTGGTCTATAAGACCACAAGAGTAGGGAAGGGAAACGATGAAAACAGGGAAACACAGAAGCGCTGTTATTATTAAACCTTTAAGTTACAGAGTTAATTCCAGCTAAACACTTTTATCTGCTGCACTGCTTATATGAAGTGGATGTTTTTTTCTAGAAGGAAATCTAATTTTAGAACCTGGCATCAAACAAGTCCATGGCCATCCATATCTGCACTGACTCCACTTCTGCTACAAGTAATCTGTTAAGCAGCACATCCCCAGCTGGGGACTGTAATTAGGGTGCAAACTGCCATACAATCCCCTTGCCAGATTGATGAAGGAGACCTCTTACAAGGTGATCCAGAAGGCAGTGTTGAGATCATTAATCATTTATCCGTCGAGGAGAATACAAAAAGCTCTGCCACCAAGAGCATTACACTGCAAAAGTATCCTGACAAAACTAACTCCTAAAAAAAACTAGTGAACTTTTAATTAAAAGGTCAGACATTAGTTACTGTATTATTTTTTGAAGTTTTAGATAGGTTCACTTTAAAAAAAAAACCTTTATTCAAATGTCAGACAGAATTTGACCCTCCTCCTTTGCTACTCCTTTTAAAAGCTTGATAATGATCAGCTCAGAGGGTTTTCAGCTCTGCAAGCAGCATCCCCAGATAGTAAACAAATATAATAGTAAACTACAGTGCAAGCTTAAATACCCTGCCAAGCTGCCAATATTTCAACCTGCAACCATTTGTTTTCAGGGATCTGAATCCACAGAAAATGCAACTACTTTCAACATTGCATAATTGCAGGCATTGTTAGTACAAAAATTCAGTCTACAGGGAGAACACCAGATCTGGACCGCCTGCCTGACAAAGTCTTCACTGTCCATCCTAAGCACATAAATCTTGGCTCTGCCCAATATCAACTGAACTTTTCTTAATTTACTTACTATAATTAAATACTTCGAGCATTTAAAGTTGATTTTAAACTTAAGTGTTTCCCTTCTTCATTGTTATTTGATCCAACAGGCAAGCTCACACCATCGTTAGAGAACTCATGAAACTACAGAGAGAAAAATGCAAAAACCAAGAACACTTAGGTACCCTAAGAATGTATTGAAAGAGCTGGAAGTATTGGATACACCTCTTTAACCAACGTTTCTGTGCAACCTCATACATGGTTTTACTTACCACACTCCATCCCAGATGTTCAGCATCTAAAATTTCTCAGCTACACCCATCAGCTTCACACACATTTCACCGGAGCCCAGCCCCAGGGGAGCCAGTCTGGCAGGGTAAGGGGAGGAGGTGAACTCCTTTCCCTCCACTCCCTTGAACTACCTGGAATTTAATCGAATTGCCTAGGAGACTTCTGCTGTTTCAGAAGCAATCAAAATCTATCCTATACAACCATCTACCAGACTAACAGAAAATACATTTTCCTGTAGAATGTGCGATAGGGAGGAAACTTAATCCAAACACATCATTACATAGTCCAACAGGATTTGCTTACAAAATCTAAAATCTATCCCAGTGAAGGAAAGCTCCTAGAAGTTAAACAAAAAATAGTCAGCAGGCAAGTACTTTTTCTTATTTTAACTGAAAAAGCCAAATCTAAATCCTTTTCAACAGATCATCGAGAAGCATATATGAAATCAAGAGAACAAAAAGAAATCTGCCACCCGTGGCTATGAAGTTACATGTAAATATTTAAAAAGCATTCTTGTTTGCAAATTAAGATAATTTCCCCTCAACTTCCCTCATTCCCTAGAGACAAAAGGGTTTTTTTCCTAAAGGATGCAGTAGGGGATGCAAAGAAAAGGAGTAAGGAAAACCCAACAACATTTTTAGCATCAAGTGCTTTTACAACAAGGACTCCTTTGCAAATCTAACTGTAGATACAACAAAGCTTTTTATTTGTTTCTTCAACACTGAGAAGTTGATTTCCAAAACCTTTCCTCGCATGAAAAAGCATGTCAGTAATCTTCTGAATTTATGAGTGAGAGAAGAAAAGCAGAAATAGTTTCATTATCATTATACAGAATCTTACAGGCAGTTGTAGAAACCCAGGCTCCTTAAAAATTATCACCATGTTAAAAAGGCATCATCCATTTCAACAGCAGGTTCTATCATATATCACTGATTCCCTCAATATTTACACTTTTCTGGCATAGCCTGAACTAATGGTAAGAGGTCAGCAACAGCAGGAGTGTGCATAAGATAATTCATTTATTCTAAGGCACCCCATCTTTTTTAATTAGTCAGTAGCACTAAAACACCACCTAAGAGAATGGAGCACAACTTGCCAAGACAACAGTTCAAACCTGAAGACTACAAAGGTGGGAAATCAAATGTGGCATCATTTGCTGAAAGGCTGTGATAATCTTGGTAAAGAGTTAAAAGTTTGAAAATATAAGCAAAGGAGTTCTCTGCATTGGATGGGCCAAGGCAATCCTGGGTGCACTGCAACATCTCATCCTGCCTGTAATATTTCTTGCACTTTGATCCTGCTCAATGGAATAAAAAGTATTAAACACAACACACAACTGAAGCAACACTGCAATACTTCAGAGGTCACATCCAAGTCAATTGTGTGTTCATCTTATTTTGAAGTAACAAGCAAAAAAACCTGCCTCCCTTTTTGAGTCTTGCAGCATCATCCTTTACTGACATTAATATTGCTCTCCTCCTTAGGCAAGCCCTGAAAGACTCTGATCCTTTATATCCTTTAAAGGGAGCAATTAATGCTGCTATTCAGAGTTTCTGACCTTTAACTCTCAGTCCCAGTAGTGTTCTTCGGATTCGTCTTCTCAAGTTTAGCAAAAAATGGTAACTATTTGTATCTTCCTGAAGGCAGGCAGGCATTAATCCTAACCTCAAATTGGAGTCCATTTTGGAACAGTAATTTCCAAGTTTTTCACTTCCAAACATGCTCCTTGGTAGGATCAGACACTTCCCAAACTCTGCCCTTCCAAACCACTGCAGTTTAGGTTCTGCCTTCCAGAGGTATTTTGGCAGAACACTTTGAAAATGCTTTCATAGAAGTTTTGCATCCCATACTGCATTCCCCCTCACCACCCTCTGCAGGAGGATGCCTACCACCAGGATTATTTTCAGTGAGGCCACACTGCCAAGTTCCATTTTCTTTATTCCTGCTAACACCACTCCCCACTCAGCCTTCCAGCCTCATACTTTTTTCCCCACAGCTTCTTACTCAGCTGCCATGTTACTCCTTTCAGAAAAATTCATAAAGAGCATCCTAGAATCAAAATAATGTATCTACTATTTACTGTCTTCATCTAATCTGTATTTTGATGCCCTGAAAAACCAAGAGAGCATGTCATGTTCAGAACTGCCCCACAAAGCATCTTGCATTTTCTATTCAAAAAGTAATTAACATAGGTGGTCTTTTACAAGGTGGTAAACACCACATACATATATCCCAAAAAAAATATATATATATATATCCTGTCCATCCAAATCCCTCTCTCAAATTTAAAAAAATATAAAAAATAAAAATCTGATAATTCTAGTCCATCAATATCTTTCTGCTTTACACCTTCCCTGATAAGAAAGTCGTTACAGCTCATCTGGAAGACTGACAAGCTGATATTTCTCTAGACCCAGAGAAAGGGTATTCCACAGACAAGACTCTTCCAAATAGCCAGAGAAAAAAAGTTATACCTATTTAAACAGAGAGCAAGACAGGCTCAGCTAGAGCAGCACAGGGAAGGGGCAATCAACTTGACAGTAAATGTAATTAGTGTTATAATTCCTGCCAAAATTAGACATGATATAAGCAGATATAACAAATGAATTTGACATGATATATTACCATTGAAGCTCCTAAATATATAGAAGGATGGGAGTAGGGTTTTACAGATTTTAAGGAAAAAAAACAAACCCTGACAAGCCTGCATCATGTCTGTCTCCATCCTGTTGCTCATTAAAGTCTATCTCTCCTTCTGGCTCCTATTTCCTTCACATTCAAAGTGGCACAAAACATCCTTTTTTTGATGCAGTTAACTAAAATCGAAGTTGCATCATGTCTCCTTTTCATGTCTTTTCCTCCTTCCCTGCCAATCAGAGGCTTCAAGCCATTTGCTTTCTGAACACATTTACAGTCCAAATCCATTTTGAACACCAGCTCACTTGCCTGCCTCTCCAGTTTCCACTGGCACTCACCAAAGCCCCTTCCCATCACATCACAGCTCCATTCCAAGTTGTCGCCTTCTCTTGGTTGTCACTCACACATCCCTTTACCCTGGTCCCAATACCAGATTTCAATAGAATCACAGAAACATGGAATGGTTTGGATGGGAAGGGACCTTAAGATGATCTCCCTCCAACCCCCTGATGTGGGCAGGGACACCTTCCACTTGATCAGGCGGCTCAGAGCCCCAGCTAATTTTAAAAAAATCTAATTTACACCAGATACTGAAGAAGAATCATTCCCAGCTCTGCTCCAAAGAAGCAACACGAAGGCAGAAATCCTCAGTGCTCAGAGAGCTGAACATGATTTGGCTTCTCTCTTATTAAAAAAAAATAATAATACAAATGAAAAAAAAAAGTCCCACGCAGCCCATACCTCCCTTCCCAAAAGAAAAAAGAACTGAATTAGAACTGAACGCTTATATTTTGTTTTTGCCTCTGCTAGAAATCAACACTAAAGCTTTCATTCAGTCAGCCAAGTTTCATTACAGAAAAAATATGGCTTCGTTTCAGGGAAATTTAACCTTTTGTTTATTTTGTTTCAATTTCCATTTTGCATCAAAGTTTCACTTAAAAATACATTGCAATGTCTAGACAAATTTTCCAAGTTCCCACATCATCTGACTTCTGAGACAGTGACCTTTCACGAGCAATGTGCTCTCCAGGGACCAACCTTGTGTCCTCCCCAGCTGGGCTGCTTCGTTTCCTGCACACCTGAATTTGCCACCAAAGTACTTGAGATGGAAAAAAATCTAGACCATGCAGAGGTATTTATGACTTTTTTTATGATGGAAAGTTTAAAAATTACTCTACACCAAGAAATAAGTCTTTAACTGGACTTGTCTTTGCTATTGCAGCAAACACTGAGCATATTGCTGTTCATCTCCTGACGAATTACTCTCTGGGAGAATACAAATCATTTGTGCTGAGCTTCAGAAAGGCTCAGGAAGAGAGCTCTGTTTCAAGGCACTAGAGACAAAAAGCCAGCCACAAAACAGACTCCATCCCATGGAGAGCCTCCCCCGCTCATAAACAGGAGTTTTAATCCCATTCATTAACAGCAGGATTGTGCCCACCGTTATTGTGCCACATTCTCAGGTGGCTCTTCCATCCATTACAGTTGGTGCTGTGGGTGTATTCTCTGCTTTATTAACAGTAATTTAATTCAATATATATTCCTACACAGGACAGCTGATTTTTCTGACTGCTCCACATCTCACAAGAGAAAACACAGATAATTTTTTAAATAGCAAAATAAGACATACAGAGATTAAAAAAAATAAAAAACACCAGAAGAAATCCTATTTGTGTGTTTCTGTTTGGATGACTTTGTAAAATAAAGTTTGCTGTGACTGTCAAGCCTCCCACCACCTAAGTTTTCTTTCCTGAATAAACACCACACACTAAAAATTGATGCTCCATAAACTGCACCATTGCTGGAGAAAACGGCAATCGCAGAGAACTGCTGCTTCCTCCTTTACCAAAGGTGTATATCGTGTTTACTACAGATACATGAAATCAATTACAGAATCATAAATATTTGCAGCCTACAGCTGTCTGAAGTGTCACAGAAGGCATATGTTAATGCCCAGAAGTCATTTCCCCCACACTGCAGCACCCTCAGGCTCTGTGCTCTGTTCTCTGCTATCTGCTGACATCAATTTTGCAATGAAAACCCAGCAATTCAGTCAAAATAGGTACTTAAGTGAAGATAAAAACACCTATCTAAAGACTCAGTACCACTGTTCTGTTATACATGTATAAAAATTACATTTTTATATATATATATATATACACACACACTTATATATCCCACTGTGTGCTGTGGCAACTTACACTCTCCACAAATCCCTGCTGAACACTCAGCAGAAAGAATTCCACACTGCTGTCACCATGTGCTGAAACAATGCCAATGTGAATTACTAGTTATTGTGGGAGATGGATCAGAAACAGCCACAATTATACCTAACAAGTGAAGAGATTGTTTCATTTATCTTTCTTTTGGAAGGCTATGCCAGTCTGACAGAGCCAAATGGCACACAGCGTCTTTCTGTCCATTCCTGGCAACCACAAGACACATAAGGAATCCCCCCCCCGGCTCCTAACAAGGCTGGGATCAAAAGTTTGCCACATTAAGTTGTCCTACCTCCAATCTTTCAAAAATACCCACTATTCACTACCAGAATATCCCTTTCCTGCACAAACATTTTGTTTAAGCAACCGAGTCAGGAGAGTGACTATTTCTCCACTTTCTCACAGTTTTTAAGTACCTTTAAATGTTCATTTCACTGGTAAAACCCTTTTCCCTCTCTCATGCTTCATTCTACCCTTTCAGATCACAATGAGATACCTCATTGCACTGTAAATGAGTTTGCACATTCTGCCTTTATCAACAGAGAGTCTGCACAACCAAGGGACACCAGAGCCACCACAGGGCTCAGACAGCAGCTTATCTTGTGTGTGATTCTTTCCCCACCTAGCTGGGACATGCATGGACACCACACATCACACACACATTATGGCCCTACATCAGTAACACAGCTTTTTGTTTGCTTTCTTGGTGGCCCCTGAACCTCCATCCTTACCCATTCCACACACTTTCTCAAAAGAGCTGCCTTTTCTGAGTGCAGGTGGTGTAGAAAAAAAATCCAAACCTTTTTTTAAAGTAGTTACCTTATTTTCAGACACAAATATGAGCATCAGCTAGATGAGACTGAAAAGAAAAACCAAGATGCTTTTCCAAAAAAATTAGAAGATTTTGTTTCAATCAGAACAAAAGCTTAACAAGCAAAAATCCTAATAGAAAGGAAGCACAACTAAAAGCATTCCCAACAAAAACGATGCAGCATGTCCTTAATACTCAAGTGTTTTAACTAAATACAGTAAAAGTACAAAAGAATGCTTAAAGGATGACTCAATAAGGAAGCATTCAAAGCAGAAAGAGCACTACCAGCATGTTCTTGATAAGCTTGCCAGTCCAAAGCACAGTATTTATTTGCTCTTGTGTTCCAAACCAGACTGCAGACAGTGGGCACTTGCGCTTAGACACAGAAGTAAGGTAGGACAGGTCACCAGTGACTCAGGCTGGGCCTCTGCAGCCTCAGAGAGTGAGTAGAGAAACCTGCCTTCCCTGCAGAGTTTCTGCTTCCAGATGACCCACACAGCTCTCATCCTCTGGAAAAACTCATGCACCTTTTTTTTTTTTCCAAATAAACAGTACTTATTTTGCCTCTGGTGCTTTATCCATTTTTCCGCTGGGTGGGTGTTTCCCCCTCCCACAGCACCCATTTCACCACCCTAGAGCAGCAATGGGTGAGTTGGGATGCCCAGCTCCCAGACGGAGCATCCCTCAGCTCCATCTTGGTCTCACCTGGCAATCACACCCCCATTTCACACCACACCTTCACACTTACTTCACATTACATAATACTGGGGCAAATAACAGAACAGCTGGAATGCAATCTCGGTTTAAAAAAAAAAAAAAATCAGTATTTTCAAAGTTCAGGTAAAGAATTGAAGTGATGTGTGTTCAATAGTGTGGAAGGACTCAGAACACACAGAGAAACACACCACAACTGCACAGAGTTTGGCCATGAAGTCTGATCCATCGTATCAAAAAACTCAGTTATAACAAGGCATGACAGCCCATCCACAGCTTCTCAGCTTCGCTGGTTTAGAGCAAAAACACACAAGCTCTCACCCCTAGGCAGCCCCAGCAGGACTCCCGATCCTCAGCTGCACCCGGTAGCACCAGAGCTGTGAACTGCTGCCAGAAGCAGAGAAATTTTCATTTTCTATTACCTTAACAAACCACAGAGCAGCTGTCTTGTGAAAACAATGCTTTCGTCTCACCACACTGGAACAAGCCCCCCAAAATTCACTAAAGTTCCTGAAAACTGACAACCCAGACACGTAGTTTCTGAGCACACTTTGAGGCAGTCCATCAGGACAGCTTCCCTCACCTACAAAATGCCTCGAGAAGTTGCCAAAACCGGCTCTGTGTCAGGCAGCTCAAGCAGACAGGTCTCTGCTTTCCCCATCCAGCCCATCCACAGCACTGAGCACAGCCCATTAAAGCACAGCATACACTTCTAATGGAGAATAAAGAACTTACCTCCCTGAACAACAGCCTGGGGGCATTCCCATCACCTCTATAATCTGCAACAGCATCCCTGTTGCTCAGCTTTCATAATCCACTCCAGTTCAGGTACGGGGGTGCCAGCAGCGGTGCAGGGCAGGGAAGCAAAGCAGACACAGGTACTTGTGGTGCCAGTGAAGCACCGTCAACTCAGGGTAATTGATTGTTTGGTATTTTCTTATCCCACTCTTTGCTTACAGCCTGCAAAGCCAGACAAGCTTAGTTGCCTTGGACACCTGGATGAAACCATTCACATCACATCTTCCACCACAACCCCCCTGCTCACCTACCAGCAGGGAATCAAAAGCTTCCAAAGTACAGCCACCACCTGGGTTACCCAGTGCCCAAAACGACTCTTACATGGCTCCTTTTGTGCTATTATTCAGCACTGAGCTTGGCACAGCATACCTGGCACATTTCTCCTGCCTCAGCTCGGGCTCCTCATGTGCTGTCTTCTGCTCCCAGCCACTGGGGCAGCTGCTGCTGTGCCCAAACAGTAAAGGAGAAAGCGTCTAAACAGGCACAAGAGCTGAGCTCATCTGGGGGCGTGTAAGACACCAAACACTGGTTAGGTAAAAACAAATTATATTAAGGAGTAAGGAGACCCATGGGAATCCCCATTTCTCACTCACAAACCCCAAAAGTTCTGTGTCACTACAGGCAGCTGAAGGCAGTAGCCCAAGTGCCTCCACCAGCGCAGCACGTCAGCAAACACGCGGTGTGCGATCTTATCGGTGAGGCTTTCTAGTGAGCACACATCCCTAGAAAGCAGTCACTACAAATACAGTTTTCCTGAATATCATTACTGATCCAGAAGTAATGAAATAGCAGATAATATGGCCCCAGGGTACAAATCAACCACCTACCCTAATGCATACAGATGGAGCTTAACAGCTCTTTCGGTCTTCCATTACCAGAGTGAAATGGGATCTTTGAAACACCATTGAGGCAAAGCAGAAAAGAAAGTTTACTAATGAGTGATGTTTACTTCTGATTCTTCAGAAAATGCTTTTCAATGCTGTGAAAAAAAATCTTCTGTTTTCACGTAGGAAAATGACTATAGACATAGCTTTCCCGCACAGAGCCAAGATAAAAAAGCAGAGTGTACAATCCCCTGCTCTTCCATTGTGTTGCAGAAAAGACTGCTGAGAACAGTGTCTCGATAATTTTTGTAACAATTAACAATGAAAACTTTATCCAGTCCCACCGAAGCAGCAAAGCCGTCACAACCCACAGCAGGGTCAAGCTCTCCCTGCTGATGTTCGCAGCGGTAAAAGCAGCAACTTCCACAATGCTCTAAAAACAGCTCGGCACTATGGAAAGTACAGACAGGCACAGAATCCCCTGCTTCCATCCGTAGGGAAATTCAGCACTGAACACCCTGAGCCTGCCCCCGCAAAAACACAACGCTGTGCATTCTGAGCTGGTCTCAGCCCCACGGAGCAGCCAAGAACCAGCGAAGCCCACGCACGGCTCCGCACACCTGACACAGCCATACCTGCCTTCCGTGGGATGTACCCCTGTTATCTCACTGTAACCCCATCTCCTTCACCTCTGACACAGCATTACCTAAATTCCACTGGAATCTTTCCAGAAGCTAAGGAGTTCACTACTTTTTTTTCTATCAATCTCCTGAAAGTTTGAAGGTTTCACAGCGCAAGTTGAGCAGTCACAGAAAGCACCTGTGTGACACGAGGCACAAACAGCAGCAGCTCTCTGCCATCACGTCCTCCCACAGGTACTCTCAGTGGTACCCATTTCTAACAGGTAGGTTATGCCACTCACCTGCACACACAACAGACATCCCCTGCACAACTTCTTCCAAAAATTACGCTCTCAGGCAATCAATTCCTCAAACTGATTTTCTGTTTTCATTAAAGGAATTAACCAATAAATTTCAATTATACAAAAGAACTGGAGGCAGTGGTCAGCAAGTACTTTTTATGACCCTCATCTATTCTTTTAAAAGCCTTTTACAGAAACGCTCAGGCAGGCACAGGAGTGGGAGGGAGAGGAGGAGGAAAGGAACAGCATTACAGAGTCCTCATCATATCTTCACATAAATAAAGTCCAAACTCTATACGGTTTGACCTTGAATGGATAATAACATACAAAATAAATACAAGGACAAGCACAAATTAAGAATGAACGTTCAAAGTAATGAATGGTTAATGAAGGAGTGTACAAGCGTTTTCTTTAAAAATACCGACTGAAGAATCGACAGAGGGAAAAAGACACCCCAAGCACATCGCGATGCTGTGACTGGCGGTGGGTGGGCAGGTGAAAAGTAGGGGTTTAGAAGCGAACCTGCGCGTCAAGAGCCCAGAGCCAGCGGCGGTCGCGCTGCCCGCGGAGCTGCGCTACTTTCAGCGCTGCTGGCGGAGCGGAGTTGGCGGCGGTGCCCGCACCGAGCCCGCGGCGCCGCGGCTGCCGCTGCCCGGCCCCTCCGAACTTCACCTGTCTCACGGATGCTCCGCTCCCTGCCCCGCTCCTCTCGCGGGGGCAGGAGCCGGACCAGCGCAGAGAGCTGCGAGCAGCAGCAGCGACACGAGAGAGATCCCGGCCGGAGCGGTCCCAAAACCGCCGCAACTTCTCCCGCGCGGCGCGACCCGGCGGGTCCGTCCGTGCATGCACGCACCCACACCCCCGCCCGCGGAGCCGAGCCCCGGACCCACCCTCTCCCCCGGCAGCGGGGCGGCCGCACCTCCTCGCATCCCGGAGCGCGGCATGGAGCCCGGCGCGGCGCGCTGCGGCGGGAGGTCTGCGGAGCCGGCGCCGCGGGCGAGCGGGGCGGGACGGGCGCGCAGTCCCCGCTCGGCCCCGCGGCGCGGAGGGGCCGCGGGCGGAGCGAAGATGGAGGAGGCGCGGCCCTGCCCCCGCCCGGCCCCGGCGGGAGCGGCGCGCGCGGCGCCCTCTGCCGGGCGGCGGCGGGACAGGCCCGGCGCTGAGGGGCGGCGGGACGGGCCCGGGGCTGAGGGGCGGCGGGACGGTGTTGGGGCTTGGAGCGCGCACACCGAGGGTCTGTTCAAAAGGCGCTGCAAAACTAGACAGAGCTGGGTTTTGGTTGTATGCTTGCCCCACACGGAATTCCCAACACTGCGTTCTCACTGACCTCCTCATGCTGCCTGCCATGCAGTGCTGAGGGTGCTTCCATAACAACTCCAGTTGATCGCACAATTGCTGAAGCGATTGGGCTGGAAAAGCTCTCGAGTCCAATCTGTGATCGATCACCACCTTGTTAACCAGACCTTGGCACTGAGTGCCACATTCAGGCTTTCCTCAGACACCTCCAGGGATGGTGACTCCACCACTCTCCGGGCAGCCCTTCCCAATGTCCAATCACCTTTTCTGTGAAGAAATTCCTCCAAATATCCAACCTAAAGGATCCCTGGCGAGGGTTAAAACCATGTTCTCTCATCTTGTTACCCTGAGCAGAGCCCACCCCACACCTGGATGCTCCAGGTGGGAGTTGTAGAGCCTGAGGTCGCCACTGAGCCCCTTTTCTCCAGGCTGAGCCCTTCCCAACTCAGCTGCTCCCATCACACCTGTGCTGCAGAGCCTTTCCCAACTCAGCCATTCCCATCACACCTGTGCCGCAGAGCCTTTCCCAGCTCAGCTGCTCCATCACACCTGTGCTGCAGAGCCTTTCCCACCTCAGTTGCTCCCATCACACCTGTGCTGCAGAGCCTTTCCCAGCTCCATCAGCTGTTCCCATCACACCTGTGCTGCAGAGCCTTTCCCAACTCAGCCATTCCCATCACACCTGAGCTGCAGAGCCTTTCCCACCTCAGCTGCTCCCATCACACCTGAGCTGCAGAGCCTTTCCCAGCTCCTTTCCTTCCCTGGTAATGCTCCAGCTCCTCCATGCCCTTCCTGAAATGAGGGGCTCACAGCTGAACACACAATCCCATCTTTGCCCCAGTCCCATTTAGTTTCAAATTCATCTAAGTCATATTTTTGAGGAAAGTAATTAGTGCAAGAGATCACCAAACTGGTGGAAGTCCTCAATTAAGGAGGGAACATTTATTGATTGTATGAAGGATACTGAATCCATCACTTTTTAAATACATGAAGTGAATTATCTCAGTTCACATATCTGCATTATTTAAAAATTCAAATAGGCATTATTCTGCAGAACTTTCCTTTTTTTTGAGACCCAGTCATTAAGTTTAAGAGTTTTTCAGGAAAATTAATGCATATATCCAACTTATACAGTAAGAGGTGACTGTGTGCACAATGAAATTACTACAATATCTATTCCTGCTTTTCATACAATTCTTATTTCTATTAAAGAACAGAACATCCATTGTGTGTAAAAGAACCCAAGGGATAACCTATTCAGGTTTTGAAAATGTCCAGGTTCGCTTGGACATTTTCCATTTAACAACATATATAGTATTTTAATGGCTGCATAACCTATGATCCTCAGTTTATTTTCTGTTTACAGAAATATTAAATCTTTGTGCAAGGATTGTTCACATCATTTACAAACTCAAAATTAAACCAGAACTTCATTGTGCTCAATGCTGTTAAAAAAAATCAGTGTTCCTACTTTCAGAGAGTTCTACCTTACAAAGGTGGGAGACAGAAGAGTAGAAATGAAGGCAGAGAGATGTGATGATACATATCATAGATGTGAAATCCTGATCAGAGATTGAACCACAAACTTCCTGGCTCCAGGTTCAGCCTCTCTCATTGCTCTCATGAATTATAAAATCCTGGACATTTGCTGGGGAAGGAGACTTCACCAGAAATCGCCCACAGCTGGTCAGGAGTGTTCCAAACTAAGTTTTGTGAGAAAATTTATATTTGTCAAAGTGGAAACACTTGGTCAAAGAGGATTGGTTTTAAGAAGAATTTTTCCTTGGCTCTTTCCCTGGTCAGAGAGCCCTACCCCAAGAGTGAGTGGCAGAGGGCACCCACCAGGGCTGCACTAGCCCCAGCTTCACTGGTCTCTTTTTTCCACTGAAAAATTTTTAAAGGTCTCATTTTTGCCTGACAGAGGCAAAAAGACACCTCTTGAAATGTCAGGAGTTTTTCACAAGGGACACTTCCTTTTTCCTGAGTGACTCTGGACTACAGGCAGTTACACTCTCTTTGCCTCCTCACAGCCCTTGTGTTGTTGTCTGCTAAGAATAGCCACATTTTGCCCCTCTTAGTTAATCTGGAATTGAAGCATATGGGGAACTGCAGTGCTGCAATTCTTAGCTTAATTTGCCAATGCAGAGTTTGCATTAATGCAGCTAATCCAGCATCTGGATATGGGAGCCTGAGCTCCTCCCTGCAGCCCCAAGAGTAGCACTGATGAAAAGAAGAGGCAGCACAAGAGGGCAAGACAGTCCTCGCAGTCCTCCAGCCAGCTGAGTGCCAGCTCCCCTCATCACACACATTTTGGCTTTGGTTCTCTTCCTTAGGACTTTCTCTTTCCTCAAAATATTCATGGATGACTGTATATCCCTAAGAGATGTGTAGGGAATGAATACAGAGTGAATTTGCAGGAAATACATTAAGTAAACCTGCTTTTCTCAATTTGAATAAAAAGGCTGAAGGATGAGACCAAGAAGCAGCAACAGGAAGATAAAAGCACAAAAATAGAGTGGAAAGAGCTCAGAACTCAGAGTAACCTGCTAAGGCTGGATTTTAGCCCAGGTCACCCATTGTTCCTTCATGTTTCTGCTACTTGTGATCCTCTTGTTATGTGGATCTCGCCTGCTTGGTGGGGCTCAAAGAAAGAAAATTGGTACCTGAGTGCTGTGAGGCCTGGAAGGTTTAAGCCTTGCTCTTGCTTATGGATGACTGGCCCAGCCTAAGAAGGGAATAGCAAAGCTGCTTGAATGACAGCTTGGATCAAGTTCATAATGACCTGGTTTGTACAGGCCAGGTGTTATGTAGATTGGAGCTTGTTATTGTGAAAAATTTTGGCAAGGCTCGCGATGCAACAGCCAGCTCCAGCAGAGCTGGGCAGAAAGCCACAGACTACAGGCAGGTCCATCTTCAGCAAGATGGGCAAAGCAGCCACCTCCTCCTGTACTCAGTACCATGGGGACCTGAACCAGCCTGCCTGCACAGCATCTGGAATAAAGCTTATGCAGGAACAGAGAACAGTTTCAAAACATGGCATTCCAGGCTTAAAAACAAAGAGGTAATCTTGCATAAAAACACGGCGCCAAGTTTTTGTCTGCCTCTTAGGGAGCAAAGATTCAGAGCAAAACGGTACAAGCCACCCACTACAGCGTTAATGGAAAGTGAGCAAACTGTTACAGCATGTCCCTATCAATGTATTCTGCATTTGTTAGGAAGTCTTTCATAATACTTCCATAATTCACTTTTTATGTTATCTAAAAGTAGTTACTAGAGTAATGTGGATGAAGAGCTGTCGAAATTAGGGCTCACCTATGATTTGTTCTCTCAGTCTTTATCATTAATATGCACACTATGATTTGTTACTGAAGCTAGTTGGACTTAAATTTTATTCTTTCTGTAGATGGCCATTTTTTTCAAAAGAGGAAGATTAAAAAAAAAAAATTTAGGGAAAGTGTCTTGAGTGCAATTTTTGTAATAATAATTAATCTAGAACTCAGGAAGTACATACTATTTTCATCAATACCCAGCATTTATTCCTGTGCCCAAAGTTAATAAAAGTGACTGTAAAAACCAGAGCAAACCCAGTTAGATGAATAGATCAGGTTTCTATTTTTCTCATAGTGAAGACTTTGTAAGTGTGGTCATAGTGATGTTTTTACACTGTACCACAAAACCTGGTACCACTCATGAGAAGAAATCTGAACTATGTGAGCTTTACCAGGATGTTCATAACTTTACCAAATGAATGTCAGCTTTTTCCATATGGAAAGTATGTTGTATCAATATTTATAGTGCACCATGGAAAAGCAGCAGAAAGCCAAGCAGACAATGAAAGGCTGACACAATGGATTAGCAGCCCAAAGGCACAGCTTTAGGTGTGTGTTACAAACAGGCCAGGGACAAAGTAGGAGTGGTTAGTTGGGCTTTAATGCTCCATGGAAAGGTTGGTTATGAAGAGTTTTATAAATCTCACACTGTTCCAGAACTTACACTGAGGTTTAAAAGTTATTTTTAATAGTCTATTACAACCTGGGATTATGAGAAACTGAAAAAAGAAATTACCCTCTTGTCCTTAGGGGCAGTGCCTCAGAAATCGATGTTAATGAACAGACTGCAGCACAGGGAAGCTTGCATTTCCCCTGCTGCACCAATTTTGTGCATTCACAAGGGACATTGCAAGTGCCATCATGTGTAATTAGAATCAGGGAAGGGGGAAAAAGGGTATCATTCATTCACACTTCTCATGGTGTCATTTCTTTGTGGCAGATTTAACAGAGATTAAACAGGCATTCAGTTTAATACTGGTCCTATTAAGGACCAAGCACAATTTATTTTTAATTATGGAGTTATCAAGACACCAGCATAATTGATGGCAGCCCTGTTGTGATCATATCCTTAGATGATGACTTCTTTAGCAACAGAAGAAATGCATTTAGGCAGGATATTTATCTTTACCAGCATTCTAGTTTGAGCACACCTCTGTGAATAGATCCAGCCAGTGCTAATGTTGGATCCCAACCCACCACCCATTAGTGAGTACAATACCCAAATCCCAGTGTGCATCCCTGCCTGAACCTGAAATAACTTCTGAGCCAGGGTTTGAAATCAATCCTCCCAGTGGCACAGACCTGCAGGGGCTGATCTGCACAACAGCCCCCTTTTCCCCACAGCCCATCTGTCGCTTCCTATTCTCCACCCAACTGTCCCACAAATGGGGAATGTTTCTCAAGGCACACAGAGTTCCTTTTTACATGACCCTACTGTTCACCACTGTTCAAGGCACAGGTAGTAGAGGGTGTAAATTGGAATCATTTGTTCTGTTCAAATATCAAGATCATGTTGAGTGTTATTTTTGAGAATGCAGGATCAGACCTTTTGGTGCCAGTGATGGGTTGAAGAAGGAGGAACACTCATCAAATAAATAATCACTACAAATTAAGCACAGAGCAGAACTCCTAGGAAAGACCAATTATCCTGCTGGCTAGAGCCCCCGGAGCTTAAAACTGTGATACCCTTGTTAATGTCTGAGGAAACACGACAGTTGTATTTGTGAGTAAGAGAGAAAATCCTTTTTAAGTGCCTGGTGTGCAGGTTAAAGAAAAACATGTGTAGAGTGCAGCAAGAACCACGCATCTGGCACCTATTCACCAGCCATGGCAGGGCAAGAAAAGCTGAGATGGAGGCTCTTCACAAGCTATTAACCTTTCCTGATTGGAGTCTTGCTTTACAGAAAGAGCAGCAAGCACCTACTCAAAGAAGGGTCTCCCTGCAAATAGTTACTGGCAATAATTTAGCACCTGGGCACCGGTCGAGTGTTAAGGTTTTTTGTCCCGACACACTGCTAGTAGAAAAAGTGATAACAAGAGATAAAGAAGGCTCTACTAGTGACTAGTAATTAGATTTGAAATCTATCAATGACTATGGAGCAGAACACTAAAATTAAAGATATTTTCTAATCATTATGGTTTTGCTTTGGGGTTTTTTTTCTCTCTATTAGTGCTTCTGTTCCACTGCTTTAATTAACTGTTGAGTACAAGGTAAGGGATTTGCTCTACACAATCAATAATGGCATTCTGATGCTGATTTTAAATTGACTTGCTATTTTTAACATGCTGCTTAGTTATTGCCTATCATCCTTAGTCACGCCTTGGGCTCTGCAGATACACACCAGCACAGGAGGTTCCCAAGGAGGACTTTGTCTCAAGGAGTTTGAATCCTGTTTCCTTCTTCTGGGGATTCATTGAAGAGGGGATAGGTCTCTCCAAACATGCAAACACTTTTTGCATGTCTGCAGAAATCTGGTTTGGCTCAGCCACGTTCATAATGAACGGGTTTCACTTCCTACCATGCTTTGCTGGATTTAGCTGTTTTTACCTCGTGAGTGTTTTACAAAGCCAGTACACATAAGTACAAAAAAATCTGCCTTGATAATAGTAAAGATTCATGGTATTATAGAATGGCCTGGGTTGAAAAGGAATTTACAGATCATCTTGTTCCAAGCCCCTGCCATGGACAGCAACACCTTCCACTAAACCAGGTTGCTCAGAGCTCCATCCAGCCTGGCCTTAAACACTGATGCAATTTATAATTTCAGTGAGCTGCTGTTAAATTCCATCATATGTGGAAAAAATCATGAAATAGGAAAGGGTTCATTCTATAAATGGCTGCAATTTTTAAGACAAAATTAAAATTAAAATTACAGAACAGAAATGGGATTGAAGAACAAACAGAAATTCACCCAACCGATAAATATTCAGCCACATTTTTTCAGAAGGTTTCTCTGATTTCTGTTGTACTGGAAAGCAGTCATCACTTTTTGCCTAAAGAACCAGAGATGAGAGGGATATTCAACTCAGCTAAGAGTCTTCCCTACATGCCAGGTCCCTTTCCTTCTCCAGAGGCTACCTGTTTAATGACTAAACATCACAGCACTCTCCAGAATTTGTATGCACCTGGCGTACCTTTGAAAAGCACTTAGAATACCTGAGTGTAAGTCCTCTCTGTCTATACATGCAAACACAATAAATGCATTATACACAATTTTCCATCACCTTATCAAGCTTTTCATAACTTTCTAGAATTGCACTTTTCTGCAATTTTAATAGAAAATAACATACCAAATGTAACCAGTTTCCAGCAGTAAGGATTCAATTCAATAGCAAAGATTCAATTCAAACATCATTCATATCTATGTAAGTGGGATATATGTAGAAAAGACCTCAACTAAAGTTCAAGAACAGCCACAAAACATTTGAAACTATTTTTGCTACATTTTTAAAGGAAGGTTTAAAAAATCTTCCCCTGTGTTTTTCTTCCTCTGTATTTAAGGGTGATAGTGAATTTGTCTGACACTTCCAGGGAAGCCAGGTGTTTAGGTTCATTTCTCCTGAAGGCTTGCTTACTGTGCACATCATTTCCCACCCAGGCTGTCCTGCCAGAAAAACACTGCAGCCTCCTAACAGCATTTAGGATTTAGTTCAGTGCATTTGCTCCTCTTTCTTTCCAAGACAAGTCATCTCCCACGTTAATAAATCCACTAAGCCATCTTTAGCACCACATCCAGAGAAGCAATGAGATGGGGAATAATGGACCCCAACCCTTCTAAAGGCAAAGATCACACGGTGGTGAATGCCTTAAATTACTGACTGACTAAGGCAACAGTTTATTAACTTTATTAATGTTTTCCTACCCCTGAAATCCTCACCTAGTGTTTCTTTCTCTGCTTTGCACTTATTTCTTTTCCACTTTGGATGCTTATAGAAGTTGAAGCAGTTCACTTGACCCATGGTCTTACTAACTGCTAAGTTTCATTTCTGTATTTTTTTTTTTTTACAAAAACTATTTTAAAAGCACTTTGTCATCCTAGAACTTATATACATATGCTGAAATATCCCTTCTTTCACTATACCCTTGGTTTTCAGCACCATATGAGACTAATTTACTGTACAATGTAGGGTTTTTTTCAAATGCCAAGAAACAATACAACTATTTTAGGCAAAATCTCATTGCTTCCTAAGGATATAACTAACTGCTGGTGGAACTCTCTGAACATTATATTAGTCTGTATTGAAGCACTGCAGGATTAGTTATAATTAACTGTCATCATGTCATTTTTCTCCCAACAGTACAGATTTTTTTAAAATGGGGGGGGGGGGGAAATTCCCCTAGCAGCAACCATGATTAAAATGGTCTCTCTTTGTTTCCCATCCCAAATTTCATTTTTAACTCGCAGGGGTCACAGGCTTTTCTCCACATACATCTCAGTTTTCACATAGATACCTGTGCCTTGTCTGCAACACAAAAATAACCATTTTCAACAGCAGCTGGAAAGTCAGTTGTTGAGAAGTTCTAAGCAGCTTAAGACAAATATTTAATATTAAGTAAGTGCTTCCTTTCTAAACCATTTACACCCTCTGGTGTAATAGTTTGGTGGGTACCTCTTGCTGATTTATTCATTTATATTGCTTCAAGGAGCCTGTTAGAGCCTGTAGGCACACATTCGAAAATAATTTAAAAGGACATGAATTCCTCAGTGAGCTGATGACAACTAATGGTAGCTCACCAGCTGCAATCTGTGCTAACTAAAAATAATATAAAGCTACCTACAATTAGGGGGTTTCCTAGTCTAGCATAGGTCTCTAAGCTCTGCAGCAGCATCCTGAGAGTCAACAGAACTCATCTCTCCCACCTCTATGATAGGTGATGGCTTTCACCTGATATATCACCTATAATATGATAATTTTCAGAATACAAATGTTAACAGCAGTTATTATAAAGGTATTCTTAAATTATTATTTAAATTATTATGAGTAATCACTAGCTGTGGATGTTGGTGGTCACTTTTTTGGGATTTACCACAAACCCCTAATATTTACAATTCCCATGTGAATAGAAACAGATTTTATTTATTTGTGGAAATGGATGGCATTGCGAAAATGAATGTGATATTAAAATAAGTCATATTTTATAGCAGAATCATCGACTTTCAGTTAAAAATTATACTCTAATGTTCATAATTTTATTATTCTGGGGATTTAGGAGAGAAATGGTCACATAGGAGGGCAGGGTACTCTCTGAATAACACCTCCACTGCCACCAGCAAAGACTACGAGGCAGACCCTGGTCAGATCCAGTAAGACATCTCTTGTGCTAAGGACCAGAAAATGCAAGCACAAAGAATACAATACTACCCCAAGTGAAAAAGATCTGTACTTCTCTCAAAGTTCCAAACCAAGGGAGACTTTCCCCCCTACTTCTGTTCCACATAACTCTGAGCTGTAGCTGGTAACTGAAGTGCTCTGTGTACGGTGTAAGGATTTCACTGACTTGTAGGAGCAAGCTCCTGCCAGAGCCAAGGTTTCATTTTGCAGTGTGGGCAGGTAAGCCACACCACACACAAGCAACTTCATTTCTTTGGGATCAGCTCTGGGACATGGCTTAATTCCCTCTCCCATTTATGCAGCACATGCCTTTCCTCACCAGTCTGAAGGGCAAAACATTCCCTTTCTGCAGTCTCTCTGCAACCTTCTAAAAGTCGTTACTATGAAAACTTTCACAGTAAAAAGATGATTTAAACAACATTTAATGAAAGATGCAATACAAAAATATTTTAACTGTATGTAAAGAAGTAAGGAAATTATACATTTGCTCAGCTTTTGTGATGTACTTGTGCATTTACCTTTACTGAGTAGATGAGGTAATACTTCTGCTCTGAAGTTAAATGACATTTGTAACACACATATTAAGGTATTTTCTGAACAAAGACCCACCAAAGTATAGCTGTATTCCTTGGGCAAAGCATCTGAAGAGGAGAACCAATGCTACTGGCACCAGTGTGCTTTACATGACAGATAAATTCATGTAAATCCTCGTGTGCTTCCAGGATGTGGAAAGGCAATGCCACGTCCCTGGGTGAATTGATAGGACAAGGGGAATGGATGCAAACTGACAGAGGGCAGGGTTAGATTAGAGATTAGGAAGAAATTCTTCCCTGTAAGGATGGTGAGGTTCCCAGCACAGAGTGCCCAGAGCAGTTGTGGCTGCCCCATCCCTGGAAGTGTCCAAGGCCAGGTTGGACAGAGCTCGGAGCAATCTGGGATAGTGGAAGGTGTCCCTGCCTGGGGCAGGGGTTTGGATAGAGACAGTCTTTAAAGTGCCTTCCAACCCAAATCACTCTGTGATTCTACAGTTATCAGCGGTGGATCTGACTCCATCACATTAAAGGAGGGATATCTAGACCCTGCCTTTCACGAGCAAATGAAAGCTGTAAAAAGTTCCATCTATCAATAAAGCAAGAACAGGGTCAATGCTATCATTCATTCAAACATGAATGAGAGAAACTTAACTATATATTTAAATCTCAGTAGTAAGTGATGAGGAATTTCATACTTGGAATAAATTAATTGCTCATAAAGGTCCCCAAAGGAAAACAGACAAGGTGGGTTGTTCCCAGCTTCTCTAGAGAAGTAATGGCTTTCTTTACCACATCAGACATTTTTCTTAGAAGACTTCATTCCTCCATGACTCCTTGAAACTTATTCCTAGTCTTCAGAAATCCTTCAAAACCAACTTTCTCTTTTCTGAGATGTTGATTCAGTTAAAAAATATTTGCTCCTTGATAAATACTTTTCCCATCTAACACTTCAGGCTGCCAGCAGTTGCAGGAAGCCCCAAATTGGTTTTTACACCTTCAAACACTCTCAACTGCCAGACAAAATTTAGAGCAGCCTCCACCATTCTGTGTCTCCTTTGGTCCTCTCTGAAACCCTGCAGCCAGCAATGACTGGCTTCACCTTGGCATGAGAGTAAGACAGTGATAGCAAATTATTGCAGTTTGAAAGGGCTGATCCACAACAAGCCACCAACTTCTCTTTCACTTCACACCATTTTTGGCTATAATACAACAATGCCAAAGGAATTCAAAACCTTTTTCTTTTTAAGTTTTGTATCAAGAACTACATGAGCCCAGATGAAAATTAATCAGAGAAAACTCAGTGCTCCCCCAACTCCTACAAAGGGCACCTTGGCTTAAATGAACTGAAGTTTGAGAGAAAATCTGAGACTTGTGCAGATTCCATTCCTTCAGTTTCAAGAGCAAACACAGTGAGGAGAAAGGCAATGGGAAGAGGAAGTCACAAGCTATTCAGTTTGCACGAATCCAGACAATAACAAAGTTTCAGGTGGAGATGACCAAAATAGAATTTTTTTTCTGAGCCATTAAATGTTACTTTAAATTCATTCATGCTCCTCTTAGCAGCCAGATCAGGTCCATATAATTGCCAGCAAGTGCCCATAATTTGATTGATGTCTTCTCATCGATGTAGATATCTGAAAAGGATCCTTATAAATGATTAAATATTTGATTCCTGGCAGCAAAATGAATGACAGAAAAAACCCTACACGGGTTTCTAAATGGCAAACACACTGGGCTAGGGCCTGAGGTGGCTGGATTCCAGCGCCTCTACTAAGGAAAGCAGAACAAAGGTAGTTTTAAAATTTCATTGTGCTCACAACCATAGTGGCAGTGAGAAGGCATTTTGACCCTCAGCACAGTAAATTATTTCCAGATCTGACAAGCTCCAGAGAACATTTCCCAGCCTGGGACCACTGCAGCACAGGCTGTAGCAGCTACTACAGAGGCCAGGACCTGTGCACAGCCAGTGATGAACGCCCTGGGTACTGAGGGAGGCAAAAAGGGACCTTAATAAGGGGCAGGGACTCATCTCTAGGTTTAGAAAAAAAGGATTTCAGTATTATATTCAAAGTGAAAACTAAATTCTCAACCACAGCAATGATCAAAGAGGGGCCATTTGTTCATTTTGAGGGGTTAGTTGCACCCATGAATTTGAAAGAGGATGGTGGTTATTTAACCAGAGTCTTTTTAAAAGAAAATCGAGAAAAGACAGAAAAGATGAAGACTAATGAGACAACTTCAGAAGACCACTTTTTCTATAAATGATTTATTAGAAAAGAAATAACCTGGAAACCAGGATTCACAATTTCCCAACCAATCATCCATTTCATGCAAAGTTGCTGTCTTAACCTGCCAAAAGAAATCAAGTGTAAAAAAGTAATGAAAGAAATGGCACATTCCTTTTGGACTTAAAGATAGTGTTTAGCTTTAAAAGTATAATCTAAAAATAAACCCTGCTGCTCACTAGTCTCATTGTATACTTAGATTCATTCTTCTTCATTTAATAGGAAATCGATCCAATATCCATTTGGCATCCAGCAAATCTTTTAGTCAGTGGAAATACACAATTTTCATAATTGTTGGAAGTGGGTTTTTGCAATAAGGAACTAAACAAAATCTGGCAATTAACTAACATGCACAACCCATGTCCTCTAAGATTTGCCTTATTTCCACATCGTCAGCATTGCATATGTCAAACTTCCTCGGTGTGAGGCAAAACAATTGTTAAAATGAAGCTATGAAATAACACATACTTACAGGAACAGGCAATGTCAACTGCTGTGCCAAAAAGATGACACAATTAATGGTCTAATTATAGCATATTTATAAACCTTGCACTAAATCTCATTTTCTTATGCGAGTAATACCTTTGAAGTTAATGTGGCTCAATTATCTTCTCTGTGAGAAGTGGTTGCATAAGGTTTCCAGCTGCATCATACCTGGAAGGTGAAAAGTCACCATCCTCTTAAGGGATAAATGTCAGACATTTATTGGTCTGAATATCAATAATTCTGAGAACTCTTCCTTGGACTGTATTCCACAGCATCCACAGTCTTCCCTGCAATGCGTAACAGCGACTACAGATCCAACACAGCTTTAGTATTCAGAAACCTTCCTTCCCTCTATGAAAATGTTTTGATGCCTACACTGTTTCCAGAGTTTAAAGTTGAATTGCTGAGCATTTAAGGACCTAATCGCAAGGAAGATTGCACAGTTGAGTTATATCATACCAAAAATTCAAATAATAGAAAAGATATGCTGTAAGAAATTTGTAGGTTGAAGGGGAAAAAAACCCCTCCACTTTTTGACAGTGATGTTATTACTGTGCCAAAGGTAGTAGCTCAGACCTGAGCGCTGATCCTCAGAGAGCTAACTCTCCTGTTGGCATTCACTTCATAAATAATCCTGCAGAACAACCAGGCACATCTTGTCTCATAATAACAAAGATGATCCTTCATTTAGATTTCTCCAGGCAGGAAAGAAAGGAGAGAGGAAACCTCATTTATATCAGGTAGCTTCTCTGCTACTCCTAAGTCAGGCATGCATTGCTCATTTAAACGTGTAGGAGTGCAAACAGGAGGAAGGGCTAAAAACAAAGGGTGCACCTGGCTGCCTGGGAATCTCTCCACAGAAACCTAAATCGCTGCTGGGCTGTCTGCATCCTGTCATTCAGATAAAAGGAATTAAAAAAAAAATAAATCACCTTTTGCTCTTCAGACTGTTCTGGAAATTGTTGTGGGTCGTAGGAAAGAGCCTGACTTCTCAGCTCTCTGACAGAGTGCAAATTCAGCTGCTGTCTTCTGCAGGGGAGATAATGCCACAGCAGGACATTCTTGAAACACTTCTTCTTTTTGCTCCTATATGTGTCACGATCGCACAGATTCTTCTTCTGCAAAGCACTGGCTCACAAAGACAGACTACTCAGCCCAAAAAAACCAAGAAGGAATTCTTCCTCAAAATACCGTGATCAATAACAGCTAATCATTAATCAACAGTCATCATCCCAAAAGTAGATTTGCACTTAGCAAAAAGTTAACTGGAAAATACAGAGCTTACTGTGGCCCAAAAATTCCTTAATCAGTTGGTTACATTTCAGACTATACCACAACAGCCCACAAATCAAGGGAAGGCCAAGGAGATGGAAAATCCCTCTGACCTAATTGCAGGCTTCAGCTGTGGCAAAAGCTCAACAATCACATCCCAATAAAACAGAAGCAAGTCTGGCCAGAAAGGAACTTTCCCAGCTTGGCACTTGTCTTATGATCACACCCAAGAGAAAACACTTTCTATTCATTTTCTTACAGTTTCTAGTCTGGCACTTTACTTGCAGGTAAAGTCACGTTGAGGGTGATAACATTCTTCTCTGAAGTATCTCTCTTGTAAAGAGAGCTTTACAAGTGAGTGCAGATATTAAATATTTGTCTACAGGAAAGAAAGGCTTTCACAAGCAGACCTAACTTACAGTATAATCTTTATCCAATAAAGATGTATTAGATCAAACAGTACTTGATGTTCTGGCAGCAAACTGATTTGGGTATCCCAGCTAGCAATAAACTGAATAAATTTTTGCATAGGATTAAATAATGTACAAATAATGTCTGTACCTACTTAAAAGATTGAGTTTAAATGCTGTTTAAACTAAAAACAAATTGCCGAGACATGTTTAAGTGCTCCAGCCAGATGAATCACAGTATGCCCAGAACTCCCACTAAATCTATTTTATCCAACGAGCTGCAAGGATAAAACTGACAGAAAAATATGCTGCTAAAACTGATCACATCAGTTGTTTCCCAACACTGATCACTCCTCCTTGCTGCATCCTAAAGACATATCTTAGATCACTAAATTGCTTCCAAATACTTGCCTACAAGTACCTGTCCTACTTCAGAACTGAATGCATGTTAGTTTTAAATGAATTTAAAGGATAATTCAGGAGGTGATTTTGTCTGATTCTTGAATCCCTGGGTCTAAGGTGGGTTTTGTCAAAACTTCAGTCACCTGGCAGAGTGGGCAGCAGCTGGTGGGCATCACCCTCACCTGGGTGGTCACCTGGGTGCCCAGGACCAAGGGCTTCACCTGGTGAGCACCCCAGCCACCACCAGCAAACTGCCCCTGGCAGGGGCTGCAGTGCCATGCCAGGAAGGGAAAACACAAATCCCTCCAATTCACAACATTTCTTTTGCAAAGCAGAATTATTCCTTCTACCTTGCAGCTAAATTAAGGGAAGAGTGACTGAGATAGGAATGTATAATGAGGAAAATAAGGGCTTTTGCTTATTGTCCAGATTCTGTTGTCACATTGGGTTAATGAAGAGAATCTGTGTGCCTGTACCAGGGCACAGCATAACCCCAACTGCAATTAATGGTATTGGGTTTTACACCTTCAAGGGTAGGCATAAAATAACAAAGAGTTTGGGGCTTGCCCACTGATTGCAGCAGAAAACTTTCAAGGTGCAAGGGGGGATCATTAGTAGTTGCAGTGCACGTGCACTTAGGAAGAGAATTAACCTTGCCCACACAGCCTTACCTTTGTCATCACTGGAACTTTGAACAGCTCATTTGTCATTCATCTAAGTGTTCTTTCATCACAATTTTCTAGCAGAGAATTTTATAATTATTTCCAATTACCGTCTATAATATATGCAACTTTCTGCTCTGCAGTTACATTTTACCACCGAGCTTTAAAGCAAACATGTTAATTTAAAATCTGCTCTGCCAACTGTATGACACATCTACTCCAAGATAGCTGTCGAAATAAAATCAAGCATAAATATTTACCTCATTTTTAACAATAGAAAGACTGTAGTTAGGTTGGCATAATAAAAATTATCTTGAATCCTGTCAATGTCTATCTGCTTCAAAAGAACTGTCTGACAACAGTTTTAGAGCTACATGGAAACGTGTATGGAGCTGAACTTTATACAGAATATCTCCCCTTTTCTGCACAACACTGCAATAGCTCCTCGAGCTTTGTAGCAACCAGTGAAAGTCATTAAAGAAGCACTTCTTGCCAAATGTGTTTATTTGCCATTGGACAGTCAAAAACGTTAGGGCTGCAATGGACCTGTTTACTCAGGCTGTGCTGTGTGTTGTAATTATGATCATCAGCCCAAAGGACTGCTAAATTAGCAGAGCCAATACAATCGATAAGATCAGGGGTACAAAGAGACTCAGGAAGGAAAGGATCTGCAAAGAAAACTGTTTAGTATGACACAGGCACCCTCTGCCTCCCGGCTCTGTTGACTCAGCAGTTGTAATGGACATGTCTGATTGAGTGTCTGGGGCACACCTTCAACACAGCAATGGGCAGGAAATGGCAGAGCTCTTGTACAACAGCCACAGCACTTCTGGTAAGGTTGAAAGTATCTCCCACTCTATTTTCATGGCCTTGAATAGCCAAGGAAATCATAGAGGAGTTCAGAAAGAGGAGAGAGGGCATCATCTATACAGCAAAAGGGCAGAAAAGTCTCCCAAGCCATGTTTAACACAGTAACTAAAACCTTGTTTGAGTATACCCCTCTTTGTAATAAAAGGGGAAAAAAAAGAAAAACCCAAACTAGGATTAAACTGAAAATTTCTTGTCCAAAAGACAGCAAGGGAGAGAGCATCTGCTTTGCTCTTTATTTCTGTGGTGCTGGTGTGCTTCTCCTAATAGCCACCCTGTAATGGTAAGTAGAGAGGGGAGCATGTTTCCAAGAAAAGGGCACCAGGGTTTCTCACCTCAATATACACTCATTAACTCTGATTCCAACTCTCCAGGAAATAAAAGACCAGGCTGTAGTTAAAGAGATTTCTCTGCCAAAGGTCAATGAAAAGTTAGTACCAATGAAATAGTGCAAAACCCCTGTATCAGTCTGCAATTCTCTCAGCTTTGTATGACAGACAGAAATGTCTAGAGTTGCAAGGACATGGTCTAGATACTCTTCACAGCCCAGCCTCTAAAATCAAGTCAATATCTGCCATTAAAAATACTAAAGATCTAGCACAGGATGGAACTGTTAAGCTGTACCCATGTAGTAGAAATCAGTGGCTCATGTGCACTTCTTACCGTGTCATATTCAGAGTCTTCATGCTATTTTGCTTTTTATTCTATACTTGATTACAAAACACTTTGTAAACACAGGATACAAGAAAAAATGCTTTGGTGTAACATAGAAATCAGTCTGAGGCTTTTAAATTTTTGCAACTTATTCATTTTTTATGAAATGTTGTATTTTAAATCTATTGGGAAATCATGCACAATTAACTGCAGTGATTGAAATCACCATTTACAGAATGATATCAATAAATTAGTCCCTCCTAAAAGTCCACTAAAATCATAAAATCTTCCAGGTGCCATTTCAGCTCCCATTAGGAAAGGGCTGGAGGCTGGCATCTAGATAATGCTGACCTTCACTTGTGACTGGGTTTATCTGGATTAGCATCGTTATTTGCTGGAACTCTAAAAAAAACAAAAGGCTAATCAATACAAGGTCAAAATAAAAGTGTCACAGATGGCTCTGGACGTTCCAAAAAGGTGACATCTGCCACCAAGAGTTACTGCAGGAGCTGGCACGATGCTGCAGCTGCTGTTGCTGAGGCCATTTCTGTGGGGAGCTTCTGCAGGCAACATCCACAAGCCACTTCTCAGGCATATTTTATGCCTGGTAGTGAGTTACATGCACCGACAGGTCTGATGGAATGAAAAATAAACGCAAAAAAACACCCTAAACCCACAGTGCTCAGCCTTTTCAGCTCACAAGGATCAGACCAGGCTGTGAACTCCAAGAATCTTGCACACCACCTAGAAACATGATCCCAAAGAAAGCCTTGAGGTGCAACAGCATTCAGACTTGAAACCCAAACTCACCCTGGGACACTCTCAAGAGGACATCGAGTCATTCAGAAAACATTACATTTTATATTACAAATACTGCAAAGCCACATCTGTTTATTACAGAGCCATTATGCAGATAAGGATTCAGGATGAACTCGACTGCCTTGGGGAAGGTCAACCACAGACTTGTTCTTTGCATTCTGCAGGATGGTTGTAGGCCAAAAAAACCCCATCAGGTATTTGTTTAAGGAACAAAGGAAACTGGCACATCAGTCTACACTCTGCTCCACCTTCCCACTCTGGGTATTTAGTAGCTAATGGAAGCTTTACTAACCTATTTTGCACATTAAATTTATTTGGAGATAAGTTTCTATGAGTTTCTGCTCTCAGAAAATGTTTCATAAAGCTTGCTATTCATTTTTGTCATGGGGCAAGTAGGGAAGAATATGCTAATCACAGACCCTGGAACTACAGCTTCTATAATTGGCAGCTCAGTATTCTCTTGTAGCCTTAATTTATGCGTACTATTAAAAGGTTAAAGTTGGTCACAGGTCTCCTGTGACTGTCATCTGTGAAATAATGCTGTTGGAAATGCAGTTTGGGTTCTACCTCATTCCCGCCTGCAAATAAAACCACGCATATTCTGCACATCTTTCCCCTGAACACTGACACCTCCAGCGACATAAAATCCAGCAAGCGATGTGACAGCTGCCAAGGTCAATAAGAGTTATACTGAACTGCTGAGTAAGTGCTGGCCACACAAATCAAAGCTGCATAAGGGCAGCTGAACATACACAATCTGCAACTTATTCCAACTACTTTTTGGACTGAGACATTTTAATCATTTTTCTCTTCCACAAAATGTTATATAATGAAATGTGATAAAGTCAAGGGTATTTCGTGAAATCTTTGCTTTGTGTCCTTTGTGTCAAATTACTGATAGCAAAGGATGTTGAAAAATACATTTCACATTTTTGAGAAGCGCAACACTTAAGGCCAATTGTAGGAGGGCAGTAATATGAATTGTGAAATAAAAATAAAGTAGCAGGAAATTTTAAGGACACATTGGGCAATGCTATCTAGTTGTGACCTAGATTTGACTGTTTAGATTAATTCCTATATAAGGAAGTCTGCACTGGACTTTTCCAGGGATACTTTAAGCCTTCTGCCATTGCTATACATAGCAAAAAGATTTCAGTATTCCTTTGCAGCTGCACATTGACATTTAATTATCAAAACACTATCATTTCCCAAGATGTTGCCAATTGATTGGTAGAGATAATAAAGTATTTCTGGCAGATCCAAGGGATGGATTGGGTTTTATATCTAAACTCTTGACTCAAAGTCATAGACACAGAAACTGTTACAACACTTGTATTTGTGTTGCAGTAATGAAATATTGAGATTTCAGAACAATTGCATGGAAAAATCATTCTGAACTTTGTGCCTTTGTAAAGTCTTGTGTGCCAAACTGTCCCTGTTAGCGAGTATTTACAGCTGAGTGGAAATCCCTGAAAATAGAAACTGTTAATAGAAGAGCTGCTGCAGGTCTAACTGGATTGCTGTGACCAGTAACACTCCAGTAATTACAGTGAAGGAAGTGTTAAAAGGGAATGAGGACAGAAACCTCTCCATCATCTGTCACACTCTTGCTTACTCCTGGATTTTTCACTGCAAAGGAGAGCTACTGGCAGAAAGGCTCTGCAAAGGCTTCTGTCTTCCTTTATTCTATTTTTAAGGTTGCTAATTGATCCTCTGAGGGAAGGTTTATTCCTTTTAACGCAATCCCTCCATTAATGAGGAGTCTGTACAAGAGAGGCTGGGGGCTGGGGGTGTGGGAGCCATGCAACCTTTCATGCTGGTCTTCTCCAGGATGACTCACTAGGAAGTGAAGTTTGAGAACCTTCCTCACACGTCAAGAAATTGTCCCCATCCCCTGCTAATAGTGTGGGGGTTGTTACTGGGTTTGTTTTGGCTGAAAGGAGCCGGGCTGACCTGGATTTTCTAGGCGTGGGCATGATAACAAGCCAAGGAATAAAGGGACGGAGAAATGAAGAGACCAGATTGTGTTGGAATAGTCATTATCTTGACTGACACATCCATCCATGTTACAGAAACACAGGTAGTGGCTGCTCTGCTCTGCAGTGGGACATTTTGCTTCAGATAAGCAAAATAAATTCCAGGAGAAGCTTCCCTTTTGAGATATTGCCTCTGCACTAGCATAAAAATAACTTTTCAACTGCTAACTTTCTCTTGTAATACAGAATAGCACAAGGAAAAGAAGTGATGAGGCTGCTGGCAGTCAGCACCAGTCCCATCACTGCAGAGGGACTGACAGCCTGTCCTGGGCTGACTAATGGGTTAATTTTATCAAAGCACTACCAGACTAAAGCATGGTTTTATCAAGTATTTCACCATTTGAATATCAAGGCAGTTTGCCAAGCAAAATGGCCCATAGTTAAAAGAGAGAAGTGTTTCAGTTTACTCATTCCCTGAGCAAAGCATAGTTTAATTTAGGTCTGGGCACTATCAAGGAACATTGCCATTCTTCTTACTCAAGGATGCTGTAGTCACACCTACAAATACCACTATCTTGTGAAATGAAAAGAGGCTTTTCCCCCGTTTCATCCATGACTCTTTCTTACTTATCTGTTCTTTCTGCTATCAGCCAGAAAGCAACGCCTGCTAACTTTTAGGTAGGTCCAGAGTACTCTGCAGGCAGTTCTAACAGAGCCCACGGAAAGATTTCTACTCCATTTCCATTTCATATCAGAGCTTCTATCTGAGCTGAGCAAGGGCTTCAGTTTTTAAGCTGTGTTCTGATAAGAATGTTGTGTAGGATTTTTCTATCATGGCTTATTAGGATATCTGAATAGCTTCCTGTGACTCAATACATCCATATCATCAGGAAGAAGACACAATACAGCAAATTGTCACTGGGATCCTAGGAACTGCCCTCAGTAATTAACAGGAAAAAAGCTGGTGTCAAGTGCTAATCTTAGGTAGTCTTAAGTCTACTCAGAGACTTAAACCAAAGACTTGGGTTTTATTTTGGTCATTTTGATACATTTGAGGAAAACCCTAATAAGTTCTCATTACAAGGATCACTCAAAACTAAGAAAAATTCTCAAATCTTTATAAATCCTATTAATTTCCTTTTTCAACATAAGCTAAAGCATCAATAAATATCTATTTTTGTACTCAGTATACATAAATTTCTGATAAATCCAATAATTAAATTATTCTTTTCACTTAAAATACATTCACTTCTTGTTCAACATAAGGCTCACTTTCCAATGGTGTTTTTATGAAATGCATTAAGCTAATTTTAGAGTCCAAAGTGAAATATTAAGGGCTTTGGATTTTCAGCTGCTCTCTTCAAATACTGCACAAAGTCCAAAACCAAAATAAGACTCATGTATAAGCAAACCCAGAAAGGATTTGACACAAACTACCAAAATACCACAGTGTGTGTGACTAAATGCAGAAGTTTCCAATTCAGAGCCCCAGGAGTAAGCAGAACAACCACAGAGGGCTGGATTGTATGGAAATTGCATGTATGTATTGTTCTTCCTCCAACTGCAGAAAGGGGTTTGTGTCACTCTGTCTCCAACTATTTTTTATTTGCACAACTGCCACAGAGGACTTCTGCTATCAAAATGAGGTCCAGGAAAGAAAAAGTCCCAGGGCAATGGAATAATTAGTGGAATTAACTCCACATCTCTCAATCAACAAGTGGCTACACACCAAATTCTTTCCCAACCCCAATCCACCCTGTCAGCGGTCAGAAGTTGCTCCAAAAGAGCACAGATGCTCCGTGGCTCCACCTTTCTCAATCAATACCTGGTCAGAAGTCAGGATCACACTGCCCTCAGTTTTGAGATGCCACAGGCACACCGGGATGCTGAATCACACCCCGGGGTGGAGTGGAGCCAGTTCAGCAGTGCCTCTCCACTCGGTGCCTTCCTCACCTCCCTAAAGGGGGCTCAAGTGATCAGCTGTCACTGACTTTACCCGTTTCACCTTCAGCAATTAAACTGGCAACTCCCTCAACAGAAGCAAGGGCTCTTTGGCAGGATCAAGTGCTCTGCATTTCTAGATGTGCTACAAGCATTTTGGCGCCTAAGAGAACAGGAGCTATTGAATCACACTTCTCCAATGTGTTATCAGGAGATTCATTCAGTGCAGAGCTGGGTGTGCTGGTTGAAATGCTCAGCAGGCTAAGCTGGTGCAATTCCACTGTAGGCAATGGAATTGCACAATCCATAGATCTAAAGACATTACCATATTAATATTTTTCTAGACACCCCCAATGAGCATCATCTGTCTTTATTTTTCTTTCATGGGCTTCGGTGTGGCTTTGTTTGAAAAGAGATTTTATCCCTGGATTTCCTCTGTCAGACAAATCTGAGCTCCAGGGGTTTCCTTAGTGTCTAACTGCTGCAGAACTACATTTAAGAAAGAGATTCTAGACACACACTGTAGTAATCGTGTGTCTTTGCACTGGATCTTTTTTAACTTTCTCAGTGATTTTTACAATTGTTTTAACAAAAATTCAGTGATTTGCCTAGTGTAGGTCCAAAAGAGCTTGCTCTTGACCCTTTTGATGCAGTTCTCTGGGATTTTGTGGATAAACGACCTTGCAAACAGAGTACACACACTGCTGTACTTGCAGCACGAGCCACACAAGAGTTATTGGCCAGGGGGCTGGGGGCTGCCTGAGGCTATGTGAGCATTTCAGGGTTTACGTTTTGCCTGGTATATTCAGGCACACATAACAAAATAGAGCTTTTATTTTAAAAATCAATAAAATGACTGATCTTAAGTCAGAAAGCAGTTTTGTTTTACTTTTGCCATCATTGGTTTTTTATTGCATCTCACATTTGGTTTTTTCCTTGTCTTTTTGCTGCCAGCAAATCAGTCTCGACTTGTACTTAGACTCAGCTTCCAACAATACCTTATTTTGCAGAGGTAGTTCCTCCCCTGTGTTGCTGTTGCTGGTTTTGAATCCTTCTCACCCAGGTTTTCCTACCACTTTCTCCACCAGGCTGTTACAGTTAACTCTAATACATAGGGAATGGTACAGTCAACAATTATAGCATTTAGACACAAATCGTTTTGGTTTGGCTTTTTTTTTTCACTCTGAGGTACATGGACCAATAAAATAGGAGACCAGATGAAGCACTGAAAGAAAAGTTAGTTAGTTCATGTGCTTCTAATCAATTATGCCAGGTCTGGACACAACAAGACTGTACCAAAATTAATCTAAATTTCTACTCTACCTCCCTGCTCTCAACTGTTTATTCAGATTTCCATTTCAGTCTGTCACCAAACTGTGATGCCACCCCTCTGTGGTGCCACATTGCAGACCAGTAAAATTATCCAGGCTAAAACCTACTTCACCCAGATAATTTTATTGCTCTAATTTGTGCTGCTGCTTGAACAATTGCAGGAACAACCACAGCACAGGTGGGAATTCACCAAGCGAGACGAGGGGAGGCAGCTGGGTGCTCCTTAAGCTGGTGTAGCTGTTACACATCTCGTGTTGCAAATCTAGTGTAAATAATTGCATTCTTGCTCATCTGGCTTCTTTCACTGTGACTCATTAGTAAATCTTTCTAAATAGCTTAGTAGGACAGGCAGCAGCTTTTCTAACTTTCTTCATATTCCTCCCAAATATTATTTCATAAATGACCTTGTGACTTCCAAGAAGAAAGAAAAGAAGAAACAAAAATGATTCCTGACCTCTTTATTATCTTGCAAAAATGGTGAGTCTGACTATTTGTTACGCTCCTGTGTTGTTAATACCAATAAATGTTAAAGATACAAAGATCAGTTCCTGTATAAATCTTGGTTCAAGGATGACGGGCAGGCAGCAAGAAAACATTTCTTCATGTCTTTTTCCCTTAATGTAAAACTTTCACTAGAAAAATGATAAGGATAAATGGCACCTATCCAAGTGATTCCATTGCAGGAGCTGGTTTGTCTGCGACAGATGATTCACTATTTATAGTGTCTTTAGTGCTGCCTCACAGTGTACTCTCACAGTCAATCTCAAAGACGTTGTTTAGGCAGGGTAATGTACCTGCCTTCTCCGAAAGACAGAACCTTCTGCAGACAAAGAAAAGAACATCTTTGGGGATGAATTTCTCTACCCACAGCTATTCAAAACTTGCACAGAGCTCGAGTGTAACAGAGGAAGAAAAGCAGTGTATAAAGCCAGGACAGCCCTTCTGACTTTGGGGAGCTCAATGATGCTCCAAGAGCAGCCCTGAGCAAGGCTGTCATTTCCTTCTGGAAATATTTAGACCCTCCCAGTTGGAGCCAAAACCCCAAACTTAGCTCGGATTTCTCCCAGCGTGAAGGGCTCCAGCTGAACCACCAGCTCTGACAGATATCAAACAGCAAAGTGAGAAAATGCAACTCGTGTTTCATGACAGGCACTTACACCACAGACACTTCCAGACTGCAGCATTTAGGAGCCTATTCAAGCTCCTGGCCTCAGGGAAATCTGCACAAATCTCCACAAAGACTGAAAAATACATGGATTTAAGGGCAGCAGCATCGGGAAGCAGGTGTGCAATTGCAGCTCAGGTGAGTTTACAGCATTGCAGGATGAGCTGGAAACTCATGGCATTATCATAGCCTGGCTATGCACCAACAGCAGCTGTGGAATCTATTTCGCTGATATATGGGTGTACAACCAGTAGTTTACTTGCCCAATGCAAAATTGCCCTTTTCACAGTAAAACCCAAAAATAACTGTTTCTTCTTCCCCATTTCAAAGCAAAATACCTGTTTAATATTGCAAATATTCACTCTCAAAAAATGTCTCTGGCCCCTACAAGAAGTGTTCAGTGCCTTTTATTCCCTAAACATTGTTATTAGACTACATAAACTGTAAACATGGAAACAATGACATACTTTTAAAGCAGTTTGGATAATAAAAAAATGAAGTGTTCCTTTCTGAAAAATATCACAATGGGAGTTTTCAACATCAAAGCATTTGTCAAGAATATACACAGAACTATCACAGAACACTGCAGCCATTTTATTTTTCTTGTTTAACATTTCCAATTCACTGTCATCAACCACTACAAATAGAGGTTACAATGCTTTGCTTTCCTTTGTTGTTTTTAAAGCCTTCACACAATGATACACCTATTTAAAATACTGAGATAAACCATCATAAAGAAACATCTAAATTACCTTTGTGACCTCGTTCTCCAGAAAATACAAAAGCATTTTAAAAATTTATTATTCAGAACATTTCAGACCATGAGTAAACCCATTTTATTCTTAATACCCTGTATGAATGATACATTTAAAATCTACATAGCTGATGTCTGCTGGTTAAACATGCTGTGCTTTTTGGACTGAGTTTTTTTTGCAGCACATTTACAGAAACTTTTAGAAAAAACATAAACTGAAATCTACATCACAGGTGACAAAAAACATGAGTTAGATTGACACCTGCAAATCCTGAAAACACTGGGTTTTAGCAGTTATTATCAAAGGGCAGTTGGAATTCCCGAGGGATGCTGACATATTTTCCAGCAATAAGTGCAAAATCTCCTCTTGTTGATTCTTGCCCTGGACAACCTCAGTTATTAGATCTGGTGGGCTCATATGTGTGCTTCTCATCCTGCCTACCCTTTCATAGATATCTCTGCAATAAACCATTTTCTGGGAGTGATTCATTGCAAATACAGCTTTCACCTCATTTCTTTCTACTCCTTCCTCAAAGTAAACAGGAGTCCTGACAGTGTTTTCACCTGAACTCCTTTCCAGTAACATCAGAGCCCCAAGGACGGGCTGGCTGTGCATATGGAAGGTGATGGAATGGGCCAACACCCGACTGAGGTGGGCAAAGCCAGACACTGGGACTGCACTGTCACTGTGCACCAGCTCATTAAACCTCCCTGTCCAATCGAGGGGCCACAAAAACCAGCTTTCCTTTGACTCTGCCTTTTTTTTTTTTCTTTTTTCCTTTTAAATCCTATCATTCATCTGCCTCCAAGTCCATAAAACATGTCAGCAAACTTTTACAAAAAAAAAACAGAGCAGAAGGCTTCCACATTTTCCTCTCATTCTAGATGAAGGAGAGGATTTGACTTTTGCTTTTCCATGATGACCCCCTCAGCCACATTCTCTCAGAGCATCAGGACCAGCCCATTTTTTGGAAGTCCCCTTAAGGAACGGGTGTTAGCTAGCCCCTAACAAAACCAAATGTTTCCCACCAAGCATTTAGTCCTGGTGAAAAGACAGTGAAAAATCCAAAATCCAATGTGCTTTAAGCAAGGCAAGACTCCAAGGATTTTTAACCAAGCCCAGCTGCTCCGAGCTTTATGACATTGTATTCTTCACAGCTTTCCCTAAGTGCCACCTCTTCCTCTGAGCTCTGGGCTGTGTTTTGGTCAATGATGTGTGAAAATGCAGATCAGTGCCATTCACTACAACAATTAGTCAGGGTTTCCATTGGTGTCATTGACAGAAGAATCTGGATAATATCTGCCTCGTCCACAAAGTAATAAAACACAAAACTGAATGAACCAGATGTATTGGCAATCGATCATTCATCCATCATTTGTTTGATGTGAAGATATTTCACTGACTGAAGTGTTTTAATATAAAGAAAAAAATCCACATTTCAGAACAAGAGTTTTATAATTGGCAATGAATCCTCAAGTGAATTTTATAGATCAGTTAACGTCTAGATGAGTTAAGGGTGAAAGGTAAATTTGACATTAAATTCTTAGTTAGGAGTGCCAGAGGATTCATTATTGTTGCTAAAGGGATACTGGGAAACTACATTACTTTTTTTCTTGTTGGAAAAACAAAAGGTTTGTCAGAACATTCATCATTACTGGAGTCTGAGGAAAATGCAAACTTTATGCAGCTGACACTCAGACTATTAAAATAGGTTATTTGGAGAGAAAATTTCAAGATTTAGCTCCATATTTCAGCCAATTTACGATTTTAAACCTTGTTGACCATGTTCCACACCAGCTCCCTATGCAAGACTTGGCTTTCTTGTATCCTTTGCAAAAAGCTACTGTTAAAATAAGAATATTTTAATCTTAGAGTGTTTCAGTTTTCCAAAACACACAATTGATATTTTGGCTTTAGCTACTTGGCACCTCCCTTAATCTTAGCAGAAGATGCCAAGCAAGGGAAACTACACCAAGCAGGAAATCACAAGTCTCATGAACCGTATCTTGTACCAAGCAAATTCCCCTGACCTCTGTGCACACCAGCAGCTAACAGGAGATCTATCCATTTGCACTCAGACACCTTTCCTGCTTTCAGTTCCAGAGGAAAGTCACTCACAGCATTATTTTCACCAGTATTATTGCAATAACAGGAGGCAACATACAACAGGTCAGGCCGTCCTTCACATCAGAACTGAAATTTCAGGGGGTTTTATTTGCTGCCCAGATTCTGAGACACTGCTTTTCATTGTTTCATGTGACTTCCACTGCTAAATTCTTCTGCTAAGCATTGCCTTCATAGTAGCAGTGTCACATTGGAAAAGCTGGTCCAGAAGACTACAATTAGTATGTAAGTCCCACCAATGTAACTAAAACTAATTAGGTAATAAGGATGAGTGACAGAATCAATATAGTCATAGACTGGGGAGAAATTCTGAGGCAAAGCAAAAAGAAGACATTAAGTAAAAGGAACAGCAATTTTAAGACTGATAGGAAATTCAGAATACATAGAAATACTTTACAACTGAAGAATCTCACTATCAGAGCATTAAGTGGAATATGACACACCTGTCTCTGAAACAGAAGACATGTAATAGTTATAAAGACTGTAAGTCATTTTCAGGATCAAGATGCAAGCCACACCTTCCTGGTGCATATTTAATTATACCTTCGACCTAAGAGATTGTGCTCATATGAATAAGATACTTAGTATGGTATCAATATCAGAAATTAATAAAAATGTGACATTAAGAAAATGAAATATAACCCCATTATAATATAGAGCAACATCAATACCTGATTCAAAAGCATATGAGAGGTGATCTATAGCCTACAGAACTGAATAGTCACTGTTAGAACTTCATATTGAGAAACTTATTATAACATTTCCATATGCTCATGGAAATTTTAATAAGGCAGTTAGAGCACAATAGGAGGATTTGGGAAACAGAAAGAAACTGGCCAGCTTATAAAGTAGAAACTCTGCTATAGAGTGCAAAGGGAAAAGGTCATTTACAGATTGATTGTTGAGAGACCAGACAGTGGAATACACTGAGGTGCACATTTGCCATCAAGCTCCCTACTGGTGGCACTCATTTTCTTTCCTCCCTTGAAAGAACACCTCTATATTTGTCTCAAAGATGGATCAAATGAGCAAAAACTGGAATTGAGCTCCAGAGGGAAGAGCACTGCATAGGTCTGAGATAAATATCAATTAAGTCTGGGCAGCTGGGGCTGTTATTTGCCTTGCTGTTCTGGACTGATGGGTTCTCTGGGCATCAATCCTCCCTGAGCTGTGAAGAGTGACAAGTGGTTGTGGGTGCTTGAGTCAATAGAGAAGTGCCACTTTTTCCTGTAACCACAAGTCCAGTCCTCTTGTGACACAAATGAGGATCTGGGAACAGAAGGAGGTGCTGGACAGAGAGAAGTTCAGTTCCTGCTTTCTAAAATGGCAAGAGGCAGCACTATTTTGTTTTCAGCAAGTAGCCAGCAGACACTTCTCAATGACTGTGGATCAGCTCCCTGAGCAGTGCCATCAGCAGATCCTCCTGCCTCCTTCTCCTGTTCTCAAACCCAAGAGTGCCCTTTACAAGCATTTGATTGTGCCTTTGCAGCTCCCACTATTTGCCAATTACTGCTTTTTCTGCTCATCACCACCACTTCACCATTCCTTGCACAGCACTTTCCCACTCCTTCTGCAGGCTGAAGCTCCTTCAGGAGAAATATTTCTAATTAGGCACTTAGGGAAGGTAAAAGCCATCCTTGGCTAACCCCTCTGAGGCCAGTGCCACAGGGTGCTTCCAGCCTGCTCACAGGCCCAGCCAGCCCACAGGCTCCAGGGGAATGAGTCCAACCCCAAGCTGTGCTTGCTCCACTGCTCTCTTTGCTGCCAGACTGCTTCCACCCAAGAGCAGAGATGTTTAAGGTATTTTTCTCCCGCTCTGGTTGTTGTTAATAAGCTGTGCAGCAATCCCTGCTTCGCTGATCAACATAAACCATCATTTATGAAGCAGCTTCAGAACCCTCTAAAAGGGATGAAACAACTGCACCTGACCTTTCCCTACGGACACCAGCAGCAGCATGACCAGTGTTGCATTGGCTGTTCCCTTATCAGCATAATAAACATAAACTTATGTCCAAAATACCTCCCCTCTGCAGCATTTCCTTGTACTTCCCCTGAGTGAAAGCCAGAACACTGCATGCCATCTTTATTCAGTTACATGAAGTTATGGCAAAATTAACTATGCCTATTACAAAAAAAATGTTAAGAATTAGAATTAATACATTCAACTACTGTTTCCTTAATTTAAAGTGAGAGGTTTCATGACTTCCAAGACCTGGCAGGTTTTCAAAGGAGACCTGTGAGTCTTGATATGCAAACAGCTCCTGATCTGAGACTTTTTTGCCAAAAGGCAAACTCAGAAGAGCAATAAATGGAACAAATCTCGACTGTCTTTGGAGATTAGCCAAGTATTCATAAATGGCACATCTTGCAAAGACAGGCAAGTGAAGCATCAATAAACTAGTAAACCAATAAACACTGAAATCTCTCTGTTGTATTCATTATATATTCACAGCTCTTTCTAAACTTAGATAAGAACCAATAATAATCCATTCGATACCCTGAATCTGAGGCCTGGCAAAAAAAACCCCACCAAACATACAAACAAATTTGTTTCTGTTCTTGTTGTATAAACTTTTCCCTCTAACATGATTTGAAAATCAAATAATTCCTGCTGTTTCTTTCTTTTTGAAGGGTTTGAATTTTTCTTAAATGATATGGCTCCCAGTTTCAAATCTTATCTTTACCCTGAGGTGTGCTTGAAGTCTCACTCCACAAAGAAAAACATTGTTAAAACAACTGGAGAAACACCCAGTTAGCACTAGCTAAGAATCTAAATGTGAACCCAAATGGAAAAGCACAGTGGAAATAAACCCCACAAGTTTAAGTAATTTCACAATTATAAGCCGCACCTCCAGATGTCAGCAACTATCTTGGGTTACCATACAGAGTGTGATAAAAGGTATCTGTTCTATCACCATCTGTTGAGGGTGGGGGCAGTGATCCTTATCTCCATGAGAGATATTCTGCTAATGGGCCATCCATTGAAACCAGGCAGGGCAGTGTTCTTTATCTTTCACAACCCATCCTTCCTCCAGCCAGTCATTTTCTGCTCAAGGCCATTGAGTCCCACTGTGGGACTGATAAAATTACTGCATCCCATTGGGAGTTGCTCCAGCCAGGGGGAAGAGCCCAACATTTATTACCAAGATAAAAACAGAGGTTTTGGGACACTAAGGGAGCCCCTTTCTCCACTGGACTCCAGAGGAAAACCGGATTTCTCCACATCACCACTGGAGCTCCAGAGGGAAACTGCACCTTGTACAGGAGCACTGCTCCAGCTGAGCCACATCTGTCACTGCAGGAGGATGCAGCCACCATGGAATGGGACTGCTGCCAACACCCTGCCTGACAGGGTGTCAGGTTGTACTCTGACTTTGTCAGGGTTTGCAGTTTGTTTCTTTGTAGTCCTGTATTTCTATTTTAATTTCCCTAGAAAAGAACTGTTATTCCTAATTCCCATATCTTTGCCTGAAATCCCCTTGATTTCAAAATTATAATAATTTGGAGGGAGGGGGTTTACATTCTCCATTTCAAAGAGAAGCTCCTGCCTTTCTCAGCAGACACCTGTCCTCCAAACTAAAACAGCAACTTTTCATTCGTTGTCCATATATAAGCCGCACCTGATTATAAGGCGCACTTCAAGTTCGGACCAAAATTTTAGTCAAAATGGTGCAGCTTATAATCGTGAAATTACTGTAAATAATCACTGAAGCCAAACGTGTGACAGAGACAGGGCAGGAATCCTTGTCAGGACACTGAGCCTGCAGCAGCACCTTGCAGGGACAAGGAGAGTGCCCAGGCAGCTCTCAGCACAGCTAAAACGCAATGTGAGCACAAGGATCTAGATCAAACGTGTCAGGCCGAGTTAGTCACACAGTCTGTGCCATAAAACAAGTCTTTAATGTGTGTGATTATGTCTGTCCCTAGTGGCTGCATTAGAGACTGATGTCTTGCCCCAGCAGCCTGAGATTCTGGGTGCATTTCCCACCACAGCATCAAACACATCCCACTGACAACTCCAGCTGCCCTCAAGAGACTCAAACCCCACTGGTACCTCTCTGCTTGTGGTCACAGAGAAAAGCTTGGCTTGCAGTCACTCTCCTTAAAGAACAAGGCTTTGTCACACGAGCTATGGGCTTGGCAGCCTGAAACAGTGGATTCAGTCCTGTTCACACAAAACACACACTCCAGGGGAGATTTAGCTCAGGGAGAAGCTGTGACAAGTTGGCAAGTGCCACCAAGAGCTGCAGCTGTGCCAGCTCACTGGTGGCTGGTGTGCCACCAACACACAGTGCCCAGTGTGCTGTTCACATTCCTTGTTACCATCAGTGAAGGATTAGAAAGTTTGGAGTTTCTTTTTCTTTTTTTTTTTTCTTTTAAAATTAATATCCAATTTCAGTTTGAGCAGACAAATACATAGACATTCATTAATATTTGAGATTAAAATTAAAATCTTTACCCAGACTATTTTCATTACTTTTAAATATTTCACAGCCAGTACATGATGAAAAATCTGACTTTTCTTTACTATTCAGACACCAAAAGCAATGCCTAGTTTAAGCTCCATCGTTACACATTTTAAAAATGGAGGATTGAAAACATACATTGAGATTTTTCATTTTCCCTTGCACAACACCCAATAAAATCTTAAGCCCTGCAACAAAAAAATTACTACTATTGCTCCCACCACAGCAACCTCACAAATCACCCTTTAATTCTGGTGAAATGGGACAAGATCAGCTCAGAGCTGAAGTCTCCCAACAGTATTTCATCTAATAATGGCTATCAGAAACCTGATGCATTTCAACTCTGGAAAAACCTCACTTCAGCTATCAAAACTCGTACCAAGAAATATATTTTTTGTTTCCTTTTAGCAGCAGTTTCAGATGGATTGATCAGCTATACTCGAAAAATTTTTCCCTTACTAGGTCTAATGACTTCTTTGGATAAGTTATCAGAACTTTCCAGCTCTTACCCAGAGCTCTTCTGTGCAGACACTGCTGTAGTGCAAGGCTGGTGCTCAATAACAGTTTGCAGAATATTTCATTCGAGTTAGTGGCTGGATTGCACTTTATATGCTTGAGCAGCACTTTGCAATGCATGTTCTGTCATTTTGGTTTACTCAGAATATTACTTTTTATTTCTACAGTGGTGTCTCTCTGAGCCTTGCAAGTGACAGAAGTTAACATATTTTACATCTTGCCTCTGCTTGGATTTCCAGGATTTTATAACCCATTTGAAAGCTGTGCTGGCTACTGTCACTGGCAGAAGTCCCATGGGCAACTCAGTGCCCGGCAACTCTGCCCATTTGAACCCTGTGCTCTGCTCTCACCTTTGAATTCTCCTGGAAAGTGAATGGACAAACCTGACTTCTGCATGAACTTTCTCTTTATTTAAACCTGACAGCTGCACTATTTCTTTCCTTTAGAAACCAATATTCTTGTGAGCAATGTTCACGATAGTACAAAATACTTTAAAGCATTAGCAAAATGTAATGTCTTGAATGGTATTCAATGCAGCCATTCTTGTCCCCAACCCAGTGGACACCTGAGGTCACTCCAATCCATTTCATAAGAGCTCCAATTCTGTTGGGTGGAAATGTGTAAAAAATATAAATGCATAGATTTCATATGAAGGATAAAGCTAAATGTAGTACAACCATTCAGAAAAATTAATGCTGGGGGCATAATATCATGCTCAGAGAATCGAGTTCAACATTACCTACTGCTTCTAGATCTACACTGCTGCTGCATGTTTTAAAATTTAATTCAGAAAACATGGGGAAAGATTCAATTTTCTTTCCTGGTATAGTCATACTGATATAAAAGCTTTGCTTCTGTATTATGATCACTATTAAGAGTCTACAAATTGTATTGCAGATTTACAACACCACAGACTATTTGAGAAACCCTCCAGGTTTAAGGTGAGAAGCGAAAGTTATTTTTCAGTCCAAGTTCTCCTGAAAGCACACAGGGGGAAAAAAAAATCCCAGCCTATTAATCCAGCAGCTCTAGCAATTCAGTCTGTAGCACTTGGCAATCTGAATTCAACACGAAGCACCTATTCAACCAGGCTCCACTCTGTTCCCATCCACTGCCCAAAGATGCCTAAACACAATTATGTGACAAATCAGAGGGTGTCAGAATGACAGTGAATAGGAAGGTTCAGAAGTTTCCTTCTTAAAAAAAAAAACCAACTTCCCTCAATTTCAGCATATTTTGAGGAAGACAAAGACATCTGCTCACGCAGTAAGGACAAACAGATAGACAAATGTCTTAAGGTAAGACTGTTCATTTCATGCTTTATTAGCACAATCCTATTAGATATATTTTCCCCCTTTGTTTTAATTAACAGAACTGCAATATAATGGAGCCATCCTGAAGGCCTTATAGCTAAAAGCTGTAATTTCTATTATAAACTCTATTTTGAGTGGTATACAATCTTGGCTAGGGAAGCAAAAAACAGCTTTGCCTGAAAACTGTCAGGTTTATCTTGAACACAAATAGAGAAGATCTTGAGGTCTATGATTTGAAGACAATCTGGTAGTGTTACAGGTCACTGACACTGCATTAATTTGAAATGTTCTAAACCCCTCCCACCAAACTGGTATCTGAACATTGCAGTACTTCATTTTTTCATATCATGGTATGCACAGCTTGTACACAGACTGAAAGATTCACATTTTGCATCTTGGTGTATTTGTAGTTCTTGTTTGTGTGCACATGTCCCCCTCAACAGACACTTCTCAAGGGGCAGTCACAGGGGAGAGCTCAGGGTAGCTCCCTGTCTGCCAGCCCAAGGAGAGGCTTCTCCAAAGCCAAAGGAGATCATCCAGCCCAGAATATGAAAGTGCTGTCCTTTGGGCAGTAGCAGCCCTGGGCTTAGCTCCAGAGCACCCAGCTGAATCCAAGAGACCCCTCTGAGCAGCTCTGGTGCATCTCAGCTGTGCCTCCTCTCACTCCCCTCCGTTGGTCATCCTGCCCTGGGGATAATCCTTGACAGAGATTTTTCCTCCCTACATCTTTAGGGACTCAAATATTTAAACTAGACTTCCCAGTTAATGAAGCCCTCATTTGAATTAAAATCACAGAGAGAGTGGGGTTTTTGGGGAAAACAAGGGCTCTTGCCAACCTTACAGGAAAGTGCTGCTCAAACACACACATATGACACTGCTGGCCCCACAACTGAGCTAGAGGTGACCAGTGTGTCACAACAGCACTGCAGGGTGAACAGCCCCTGCATCTGGGCAAAAGGCAGCTTTTGGTAGGTGTCTCCTACTCTGACCCTGGAAGCAGAGCTCCCAGGATCATCACCCTGTCTGATGTTCAAGACAAGACTGTATCCCACTCTCCCCAGACACCCACACACCATTTAGGAAGTCCATAATATCTCCTCATCACTGCAGCAATCTACCTCAGAGCTCCATCTGTATTAAAGCACTATGATTTCCATCCAAACTCTTTGGGAGTGATGAGAAATTAAAACAAGAAACATTTATTTAACAGCAAATGCCTTAACTCCAGTCATATTCCTCTTCAGAAAAAAACAACCATATGGATGGTGCAAATGCTCCCAAAAAGTTATGAGCCTCATCCACTGACTTTCTCTGAATAAAAATAAGGGTCTGCATCAGAAGGGCAGACTTTAACGCTCAGCAAAGCAAAACTTATTTTGCATGAACCTGATATTTACTTTTTATGAAGTCCACATTGCGCTAAGAGAGGCAATTAGGGTGGATTGGATCAGTGTTGCCTCAGGAAAGTGTGGCAAGATTCTGAATTGGAAACAAGCAGACTATTAGATGAGCAGCTCCTCTCTGCCTCATCACAGACTGTTATATAGATAAAGTTGCATTTTCTGGAGTGTATAATGCAGGACAAAATTAAATAGATTTTCCTCTTTTCTGTAGGGCTAAGCTTCATAAGGGCAAACTTATGGACTCCCTAGACAGCAGAGGAGAAGTGAGATTGTATCTCTAGCCCATAATCTGTTTTGCTGATTTTGGAGCTGTAAGAGATGGGGAGAGAGGTCTAAAGGAGCTTGTTTCATTTTCCAAAACAACTAATGGGCAAGATGATATTAACAGCTCTTTTGAGGCTTCAACCTTCACTTATCAAAGAGGTATGTAATTTTTTTTTGTCATTGACTTCAACAGTGAAGAATCATGCCTTAAGAAATGCAGTGAGAAGAATTGAAGAGCAAGTTTGCCCTCCCTCCCTTTGCCACTAATTTCAGAATATTAAACACTTTCTTTTAACTGTAACATTCCCCTTTAATGTTTATATCTACATCCCACATTTATTCAACATTCATGTTTAACCTCACATTAAAAAGTCATCTCCCTTATGACACTGTGTGTGTATGACCATAAAATGTCAACCCATTGAAAATTTTTAATGTGAGCATAGGGAAAAATGGGGAAAATTGCTTCAAGGACCTTTTGCAAAACAGCAACATAAGCAGCTGGTGTGGTTGCTGTGTGATAACCAGTCCAGGGATCCCTTATCCAGCTCACAAATCACAGCCCATAGGAGGTGAGGGCTGCCAAGGGCAGGCAAAGCAGGGCCTGAACTGGTGGAATCATCTGCAAAGCCTCACTGGTTTGCTTTCCAGCCTGCTGAGGGCACTGAGCAAGGCAGGGCATCCCCAGGCAGGACAGTGACACAGCAAAGGTGACACAGAAGTTACAGCACTGCAGCAGGTCCAGCAATATCACATTTCTCACACACAACCCATTTGCCATTTACAGGGGTTTGTTATCTCCCCATCAATGGATCAATGGAATTACAAGCTTATTATGCACAGTCAGGCTTGGATTATAGCACATATTAAGACAACATATGAGGTTTTTTAATACTGAAACAATGTTTTGCTTGTTTAATTTTTAAACACCTACTACTACCAGAGCATAAATCCTATTATCAGCTTTTGAAGTTATTACCTCAAGGTCATCTTCAACAGTATTTACCATTATGCTACCAATTTCAAGAAACTGTCTTTAGAAGGGTTTTCTATATTTACCAATTGCGAGTTTGGACTTTAAATCAGTCAAGTTACCTGATTTCGATGCAAACTGGGGAGAAACAGATGAATTAATTTCAGCAGAGATGAAAATGACTCACCAGTATCTCTATTCAGAGAAGCACTGCAATCTATTGTGGTGGTATTGGCAGCAGGACAAGACACATTACACTTGCAATGCATCAGAGGAAGGAAAGGAAGTAGGTTTGTCCATGAGGGATGGGAAAGCCGAGTTAAGTTGTCAGAGTACTCCTCCATCCCACGGGAGGCTCAGGGTGACAGCAATACTTTTGTTTATTGTTCAATCAGCTTTCTACAGTGCCCAGTCCTGTACCATGGCAGAAGGACAAAGAAGGTGTCAGTAAAAATGAAAATGGAAGTGGCCACGGCAGATTTGATCCAGAGCTTCATGAAATGCAGAGGAAATGCTTCAGATGTTCAGCATCTTCCCTGGTGGCTTCAGACTGGTATGTTCTGGTGCCTCCTAATCAATATTCAACAAACCAGAGGTGGCCTTTCTGTGAGAGGCTAATGAGTGCTTATGACCCCGATCTGGTGTTTACCAGATTGTTAATACTGGTGCTCAAAAGCTCAAGTGAGGACAGCAGGGCGAAAGAGTAATTTGGTTTAAACCGGTCACAAGCTGCATGTCTCTCAGTAAAGTTATGATAGCTATTTGTCATGCAGCTCTGCCTTATACAAGCAGAACAAAAATTAAAGGATTGGGGTATTTTTAATATTACATTTATGAAGATGATTACCCAGCTGCTGTTTAATTTCCATCTGTGTTCTGCTGCATTTATACCATTAGTGCCACACTGTGGTTAGACAGACAGACTCATATTTTGGAGAAAAGAGTGTGGCTGACAATTAGCATATAACAGTGTGGAGCAGCAACAAATGAGCTTTTCTGCACACTGTTACCTATAAATTACAATGACTGCTAGCTTTTTGATAGCTTTTCAAAATCAAGCAAGAGACACAAAAACTCATGCAAGTCCCAGCAGTTCTCTGCTACATTCAAAGAAGTTGCCTCCATGACAAATTTGCAAAGCTTCAGTTTAAATAGACTAATAAAGTCCCTCCCAGCAGGGAGTACATAATCATTTTTATACTAAAAAGAAAATTGCAATACATCTAATATCTATCTGCTTCCTTTTTTTTTTTTTCTTAAACCTTATTTTTATATAATTCTACATTCATGTGTTGTTATATTGTATATTGCAGCTGGTCTAAAAGGTGTCATAGAACTGTTCTTCATCTATCTGTTGCCCTGTCCCAATAACACATTCCTGCTTTCCACATGGTAAATTAAATTCAGTTTTCCAGTCAGCCATAAAACAGGGGTTTGCAGGATGCTCTCAATGTGCTTTAGACACGATGAGGAACCTCATGGTCATCTTGAACAACTGCCTGGCATCCTGGGTCCTGAACAGGGCAGCAAGGCTGCTTTCTCAGAGAATCACTTGGGATTCCCAGTGCCACTAACTACCCAAAGGGACATCACAGAACCAGTTCTTGCATCCTCTTGGGACATTTCCATGTGACCATGGGAGGTCCCACACACCCTTTCCCCCTCAGACAAGCACAGCTCCGTTCCCACCACTCGTGTTCTTGCTCAGATGGACTCTGACAGCTCCTACTATTTCCTCAGGCCAACACTCTAAAAGTTTTATACCTCTTACCATCCTGGATATTGATTTGGAGATGCTGTAGTTGATTCAGGCTGTTTTGACCCAGGCAGGAGGTACTTCCCTCTTGATGCACCTTTTTACCATTGCCTCACTCCCTGTGAAAATCTCACTACAGCTGCCTTTGATTTCACTCAGTTTCTGCTGCAGGGCAATGTGATACAGGCAGCCACAAAGCAAAGAACATTTTGGGGGTTCTGAGACAGGTTTTTTTAGATTTTTTTTGTTTTTTTCATGCCACACAATATTAATTATTTTTGACAGCAGGCTAGACAAACTCCACCAAAGCTCTTTCTTGAAGAGACAAAGACATCAGCACCTCTGCTCGTACTCCTTTCCTTTACAAATAAGTACAGCATGCTGATTTTTTTAGAATAAGTCTCAGCTGTTTTCAAACTGTCACTTAACCTCTACCTCTTCAGCCTGAAAACAAGCAGCTCCTTTTCTCCTGCTTATGACACCTTTGATTGGGAATTTTCCTCTTCATAGCTGGTTCTTCACACTTAGAAGAGCTATAAATAGTAAAAATGGCACAAACCTCTTATTTTCTGAAAAGCAGAGTGGAGTTGAGATTTTGTTTGGTGGTTTTTTTTCATTTTCCTTTTCTCTATTTTATTTCTTGATGTCTGTTTCTTGATTTCTCCTTTCAGAAAAGGAAAACCACTTGCATCACTTTCTGGGCATTACCTTTCAGAGATGCTTACTATTCAGATTTGGTATTGATTACAGCATTCATTTGGGGTATTCCTTAGATGTAAATATCAGGCCTATTACCTGCATGCATAGGTTCTAAAGTGCATTGTTCCAAGCATAGACATTGTGCTGTCTCAGGCAACTATCCATAAATCTCTTAAAGCACTAAAACTCAAGGACTTGAGCTCATCAAGAAACAGTTATCTTTACACATACATCAAGCCAGCTTTCCACATGTGACAAATGTGCAATTATTTACACATCTAATAGAGACCTGCATTCTGTCTCAGCTCATTGTGGCAAATTCCTCACAGTAAATTCAGAGTAACTACACTGCTTTAAAGGCTTAGGCAAAGTGTGTGTGGCCAAACATCACCAATGAGAGCAGGACTGCTGGCTTGCTCCCCTCCTGCTTGGGTGCTCTGGATTCCTCCTCTTACTGACTATCAGAGCAATGTAGATGAAAGAGTATTCATTTATTGGGCCACTAGTCAAAAAAGGTGCAAAGTCATGCAATGAGAGAAGAAAAGAGAAACCATAGGGACTACCATGAACCTCACTTGCATTTTCACCTTTGAAAGTCTCCTCTTCATTAATTAGAGTCTATTACCCTAAAATGAAAATCAACTATTCTCATGAGACTCAAATGCACAGTATCTTCTTCCTTCCTAAGAAATACAATTTTTACTGAGATAACTTCCTTCTTCTCAAAGCCAGAGGAAAACGTAGTAAGTAGCAAATCTGTCTTAGAAGTAATAACTTACCCATTATATTGGAATAGTATTTAAGTGACAACAAGGCAATCAACAAAAGCTCAACATTATTTGTTCAGTCAATTTCTTCAAAAGTGATAAAACAATTCAAAGCCCAGGCCATTACAATGCTGATAAAAGAAGAGAAGCAGAAACCTGGGGAAAAAGAAGCATGGCAATATAAAATATTCAGAGTACTAACATATAATATAGTTTCAGAGACAGTGGACACAAAATAGGAAAACAATTGCAGTGTTTGAAAACTAAAGCTGGGCAAATCAATGATTGCTAGTCCTCAGCCATGCCTCACACACATCATTTATTCAATCAGAATCCTTACTTCATCTTCCTTGACAGAAACAATAAAAAAACTCCTCTATGTAGTTAAGGCTCAATCTGTATATCTGAGGAAGACAGGAATCAGATAAATTCATTTTAAGGCAGAAATTTTTCCTCTAATTTTCCTCATAGGTAGCAGTTTTCCAGCTCTCCAGTGTCCTACCATGTGATTGTGAATCACATTTATTGCAAGAGCACTCACATGGAAATAGGGGTGGTAACAGCAGCTGGGTTCAGGGGCGCCTTCTGCCAAATGAAACAAAAAAGCATTAGGTATTGATGACCCTGGAGGTCATCAGCTAACTGAGGGAAAAGTGGGAGTTATGGGTACCAGAGATATCAAAAACATTACTAAAATACAAGGCAAAGCTGTTTATCAATGTATTTTTCATATAGTTTTGTCATTTTTATCAGCATGGTGTGCAAGAGCCCTTGTCATGGGAGATAATCCCATTCTGCTAAACCCCTTGTAAATAAATAATGAAAAGAGGGATTCAGCCCCAAAGTCAAAGAGGACCTAACATGGAGAAAGCCAGAAAAGGAATAGAATGAGGCAGCATCCATCAGGAATTAATTATAAGGAGCAATGTGAGGGATTGCAACAAGGACATTTTCAAGACTTGTCTTCAGCTTGGGAAGGCACTTTGAGAGAAAACCTTGTGTTTGTAAATGCAACAAAGCCAGGCCTGTGCCATGGGATGTGGGATGATCTGTCACTTCTCAGCAAGATGATCCATCCTGACCAAGGGGAAAGGAAAAAAGTTGGCATTTGGCACGGCTACAATTGTCAAGGTCAGAGAAAATTATCTGCAGTAGCCAAGGCACGAGTAATTAAAGTCTAGACAAGATTATTAGGGACTCTCTGTCCCACAGTCACTGGTGACAGTGCCCTTTCTCTCTTCTCTGCCCAGCCCTTCCATTTTCCTCTCTTGTGCCAACTCTTCCATCTCTTGCCCTGTCTTCTTTTGTTCCAAATTAAACCCGGGCTAAAAACAACAGATGAAGCCGCTTCTGTCACAACTGACATCACACAGTCAGGATCATATTAGCTAATGCATTAAATAGACACTGAAAACCAGGGAAAGGGATAAATTATACCCTTGTCTGTTTGTTCAGCTGCTCTGCCCTGTCAGTTGTGGTGTTTGTTTGTTTGTTAAACTGTCCTCACTAAGAACAATATCCGAGAGCTCTGGTGCTGACAGTGCCAAGGCAAAGGATTCCCAGCCCCTGGCTATGGGTGTGTTCCCCCCTCCCTTCCTAAAGGTTTGTAACCACCACCTCCTAGGACCCTCTTCTGATCTTGGTGTTTCAGGAGGAAATTCTGTACTCATGGAATGAAGATGGTTAAAAACCAGAACCATGTGTAGAATTCTGTGAAATTTGGAAGCACATTAAGAAATCAGGTAATACATCCAGAAATCTATCCCAAAGCTCTAAGGAAATAAAAATGATACTTCAGTTTTAGCTATCATTAACCAGGGAAGCTTCTTTTAACATTTTTCCATTCTAAAGATAATATGGGAAACAATAAGGCTTTGAACTGGTATTTCAAAGGCAGATCAAGCCCTACTACAACATCTTATTCCAAGTGATTGATGTGTTCATGGCAAGTACTCTTGTTCACAGACCAGAAGTGACAAGCACCAACCCACACTCTCACATAAAATCACCTGTAAGACAGGTGTAAGGCACAGCTACACATCTACCAAGTCCTAAAGATATTCCTTGATATCATGCCCTGCTTTCCCACTTGTACTGGCTGACTTCTTGTCTTGAGTTCTGACAAGTCCACTAAGACAGATGTGAGAAAATAGAGAAGAAAGAGGAAGCTGTTAATTTTCAGTAATATCATTAGAGATTCTCAGGGATTTAAAACATTTATTTTTTCAATACTCAATGCAGAGGCAACCATAGCCATGCAAGATCAGAGCCACATAAGCAAGAATTAATTTTAAAAAGAATATTGGCCATTCTGCTTAACTCATGGAGTTTATTCTTTTTGCTGGATCTAGCTGCAAAGTACACTTATTCAAGGAAACCTGCCAGGATACACTAAATTTGGGGATTATACTACGGATTAAGCTCATAAGCATTACACAGCACTCTTTACAATAGTCCTTGGATATTCAAATTTTTCACAGATCACTTGCAAAAGGTAACCTGAGGTGAAGGATTCTCATACTAGGAGCATCACAAACACAAATCCAGAAACTCACCCAAACTTGCTTTTGCTCCCAAAATAGCAGGCATGTCCTGGGGTACAAAACATCTGAAAGCATTTGGCCTCAGCTATTGGATGAAAGCACAAATAATGGGGCTCTGGGGAATGAGTGGCAACCACTGACCCTGCATTCTGGGAGCTTCTTGTTGCAACATAGTTCCTCCCTTTCTAAAGGCACAGCCTCCATAAATCATCACTCTCTAGACTTCAAAGCCACTGAAATATCCCTATCAATACATCACTCAAGTCAGACATCAGCTTTAACATGCTACATGATCAGTAATAGTCAGGGTTAGCAGTCAGACAGCAAACGAGTGTTGATAGGTCCAGTCAATTATTATTTTCTGACAAAACAGTGTCTCCAGGAGTTCCTTGTGTTTCTGAAGATAATATAGAGTTGTGCTTCAAACCATGACCCTCAGATGCCATAAATAACAAGGGTCTGCCCCAGGACACTCACTCACTTCAGACACTTAAAACTACAAAGCTTCAAGGATTCAGAACTAACATTAAAGTCATCCAAAACAACATCTGCATCTGTACCACCCACATGTGGAGGCAAACAGCTTGAGCTGCTCCCTCCAGCTGTGCTAAGTGACCTTAGCTTGAATCTTCCTGAATTGAAACTAATGACCCAGAACATCCACTGCAACTATCAAAGCAAATAAACAAACACCCTGACAACTCCTGACAGCATCTGAATCTTCTCTTTCTCTCTGCCTGGTATCTCTACAGATCATCTTGATATCAGTCATGAAAAACAGTTGCCAGATCTGTGAGAGTTCTTCAAACACAGAGCAAAGGGCCAGAGTTTGCCAAGGGCCACCTGAGTTCCAGGAGGTCCACAGCAAACTGAAAAGAGTCACAGACTCTTTTTTCACTTTTCCCAGGACGCAGTCCAGCAAGCTCGGATGAAGAAAATGCATTACATTTCAGAAGCAAGAAAATGGGTAACAAACTAGTAACTCTTACCCTGACAGGACAGGTGGGGGGCTCCAAACTCCCCCTAAATGCTGGCACCCACAGGTACAGCTCCCAGGTGTGGCCATGCTGCATCCCTGCTCCTGAAACTGGGTCACTGTTCCACAAATACTCAGGGCCAGACAGAGAACCTATTTGATAGCCCAAAACTAAGTTCTCTTATGGAAAAACATTCTTTAGATCCATTAGAAGTACTCTCCATTCCATTTGAGTTTCCAGTTGCATTTCAAAATCTTCCTGATTAAACACACCTAGAGAAAGGGAAGATATTCCTCTTTCTAAGCAAATCTTGGTCTTGCAAAGTCAGACCAGAACAAAGAATCCTGCTTTGACCTGATTGCCAGTCCCCCTCCATCCTCCCAGCCTTTTCTTTTCTGTGGTGGCTATCATGACAAAATAGTCCCAAAATGTCCACTTTCATTTAGAAAGAAGTCTCCAGCCCCTTTGATCATGAAGCAAACCTTTGAAATGTGAAATGAGTTTAAAGCAACGCATCAGTGTGTGCTCAAGTCTTTAGGCACCCGTAATAACAGTAGTTGCACGTGGGAGTCAGCAGAGTGCAAATCCTAAAGTCAAGTTAAATAGAGGACACATGGTCCAGTGATTCGATGATTATTCTGGCATTTGTGATGTTCAGGTTTAGTTTTCTGCTGAACCACACAGAGAATGGGATTTGGACAAGTCGTTTGGCAGAAGGTTTAAACCACACGTTCTTCCCTAAAGGGACCTGGGGGTTGGTTGGAGGCTCTGCCTCCTGCTCTCCCTTGCCATCTATGGTTGGATTTGCATGAAATCCCAGCCTTTGGCCACAAGATTGAAAATCCATTCAAAATATTTGCAAAGTACCAGGCTCTACTCTTTGAACAGACCAGGGTCTCAGAGTTCATTAATTCCATGAATCACGAGAGGATGCAACATTGCATTTCTAATGAAAATACACAACAAATGAAAAGCAGGACAGCAACAGAGCTGAGCAGTGAAAGGAAAATACACTCCTCCTGTAACTACAGCCCTGTGACGTGGGCTCTGTCCTGTATGACATCTTAGAAAAGGAATTTCATGGTGGTTAAACACTTCATTTTCTGACAGCAGATGAAACAGCAAGATAATGGAATAACTACTGCCAAAAAATAGTGGTGAAATGCCTGCTAAAAACCACAGGAGATGATAGAGAAGGGTGTTTATGTATATATATAAAATTAATACACTTGTATGTATCATTTACCAATAAAGTGACAGTGTATCCACACCAGCAACTCTACAGAAGCAAACATGGCAGAATTTACTATTTTCTCTCACCACAGTTATGACAGATTCAGAGCACCAATGATATTTTGACAGATTGCTCACTGAAATAGCTCTGGCTGCAATTTATACTTTTTATTTTATCAAAACCCTTGCCATGTTAAAGCCCAGCAAACCCCCAGCTTTATGAATGCACACCAGACTGTGGACTTCAAAAAGACTGTGAGGAGGAAAAGTCTGCACCTAGGTATGCTATTCAGAAATTTGGCCCTAACTATATTAATTCTGGCCAAACAGAGTCATATCTATCTATGTGGAGCATCCATAATATAAAAATATATAAAATGGTACCGCTAAAAACCACCACAGGGATCATATCTGGAGCAGAATAAAAATGGCGTACAAGAATAAAACATTCCCTCCCGTTCTTCAGCTCACTGATGCAAGAAAGAAGGGAATTTTTCCCTTCAAGCCAGCCTTTCTTAGACAGTGAGGCCATCCTATTTTCTGCCAAGCTTCAGGTAGCTTTACAAGGATAAGGTCATATCTTTTAAGATGTACCATTAGCTTCCTTACTGCTGGAGAAAATTAAAAAGGAAAATTGCCTGTCACACCCAGAGAGCTAAGCTGATGATGAAGGCTGAAGTCTGCTCAGATTTTCATTCCTGGGCACAGACTTTAGGGTTACCTTATTTATTTATTTTCATGCACTTTAAGGGCTGTTTAAAATACAAAACCTGCCAAGTATTTGCCTTCTTGCAAAGATGATAAATTGGGCTTGTTTTCCAATGTGTTGCATATACACAACCCCAACTTTTAGGTGATCTGGAAGGGTCTCAAGTAATTTTATCTTTTTGATGGCATGTAATCTTCAGTGCTGAAATGAGACACATTTTGTCTCTGTTTTTCCCTCACCATCTAACTCATGGCTGGGCTGATGATGCTGGGATTGATGTGCCTAGGAAGAGATACCTGCTATTTTTATTGCTTATATGTTATCTTTTAGTTTTACTATTATTTTTCTGCACACTGTTTGGAGAGCAGTAGACCTATCCCACTGCATCTCTTTCTGTGTCAGATTACTCATCCAAGCAATGACCTTACTTTTCTGGAAGCCTAGAGATGTGTTTGTTACAGCAGACAATTGGACACACTGAGACAGCCTGCCAGGCATGGTAACTTTGTCCATATAAAAGGTGATGGCTACAGATTCTGATGGATTCTGAATATCCTTTTTTCTGGGACAGCTGATACCTGCCTCCTTCAGCATAGCTCCTATCTTACTGATATGTCTCACAGGAACTTTTTAAGCCTTCAAGATATACAGAAAAGGGATAAATTAAAGTAACCATGATAGATGATAATGAAATATCACATAGTGTAAAATTAAGCATCCTGTTCCTCCCCAGTTCTTACCTTGATAGGTTAGGGCCAGCACACAAAAATTGTCTTTCTTCTTCAAGAGATCACACAAAGCCCTTTGCAACAAGATTTTCTCTCTAAGCACTGGCTGGCCCTTTCTTCCCTCTCTGTGGGATGGAAGAACATCCAGCACATCACCACATTTAAAACAGTGATGGTAATGCCTCAGCTAATGCCTCAGAGAACCTCAGTCATCAGACTACATGGTTCAATTTGGCAAACACACTACAAAATAATTGCATGGAGAGAAAAAGATAATTTCCTTGACCTTAGACACCCATTATTGCTGCCTTCCCTTAGCCTGCCTTCGAGCTCCGTGGCACTCTGCTCTTATCACTTTGCAATCCATCTTCAAGGCACTGTCACTCCACCCTGGAGCACTCCCAGGGCCTGATCCCACTCCCCCCAAACCTGCTGCTCTTTCTCATCACACATGTTAACTTTGGGCCTGACTTACCACAGCAACAGCCATCCACAGCTCTTATCTCAGAGCCCCAGTAAATGTTTGAGCAAAGGCACTTGGTGAATGATAATTTCAGGATTAGCAAAGCAAGCACAGAAGAAGTTTGTATTGTTTCCCTGTGACCAAGCAAAGTGTCATTACCTCATACATACAAAGGTTCTTGGTGGCCAAATCATCTTCCAGGAAAGCACTTACAGGAATAAACCCCATCCTGTGGCCAGTCTGACACGTACAGAGACATTCTGCAAGACTTTAATAAAGTGACAGCTCAATGAAAAACCTCCAGCTCCAAAAAGAAAAGTAAAAAAGCAGGTATATGCAGCAAACTGTGCACTTGAAACCAAGAAGATGCCAGGAAGTGAATGCTTTACATATTTAGGCTATTTCCTCTCCTCCTCCTACCATTCAATGCATCTTTTTTACAAACAGTTATGGACCAAAAAACTCATTTTTCTTTAGATCGTTGCATGTACACAGGTTTAATTTACAGACCAAAACAATCAACAATATGGAAGCAGTATTTACCAACAAATGCAGGTTTTATTCATATATGCAGAATACTGCTATGCATAAAACATGATGTGAAACATAGCTTTATGTATTTTTACTAGGCAAACTTAAACTTTGATTTACGTCCATTTCACTAAAACTTTATTGCTTCCTCGTCAGATAGGACAGAATCCTTTCTGTATCTTAGATGGTAAATATAGTTAATGTGCTGAGGCTGCAATGGATCAGCAGTGAAGCTGTTTAATAGTGACATAAATTATTTCAGTGACTTTTCCTGCAAGTGAGAGATGACTCCATGTGCTATAAAGTAATACCAAAGGAATGATGCTCTTTCATGCTAGCAAAGTGCCTTGGCTATATTGTTTTTGTATCCTGTTGGGGATGCTACAAATGCAGCATGTATTACAACTATATGCACCTAGGCCATTTTTCTTTGCTGTTTTTAATGCTCTCCTGCACCAAAAATTGAGCTTCAGTGTCTGAATGAAGGCAAAGCAAATTACTTTCTTGGAAACCTCTCTTTAAAGTCTGCAAATCCCAACAGATTTTTAAAAACCTTTCCATTAGCTTAAAAATATATTCTAAAATAGGGATGCCTGTAGAAAGTAAGAAGAGTGAATGGAGCTGGATGGCTTTGGAGAGCCACGTGTACATCCTGCCCTTCCCCACACCAGGGGCTGCTCAGCAATGCTCCATCTCCATCAGCCTGTCCCTGCAATCCTTCCCTCAGCATCCTGTCCAACCTGCAGTTCAAGTGCACTTCTGCTAGGAAAAGAGTTTCTATTTGTCCTCTAATTGGTCATTTATAAAAGACCTTTCATGTGCATTGTGGTTCCTCAACAGAAATCACGGGGATGGGGGAGCGGAGCAGGTGCTCCTCACAGTGCCACGGAAAATGTGCCATCGATGCAGAAAGGAACAGTTCTCACCTATTCAGTGCACTACTATTGTCTGCTCGCTTTTGTCCTTGCCTCCACGGGAATTCTCCTTCTCCTTTTGTCCGTTTTCTTATAAACTTAATTGCAGTTTCGCTCTTTGTGTGCCTCCCACCAAGGCAACTTTCGCAGTCCCACAGAATGTCCCCTTGCTGTTAGGTTTTATCCCTCTACTGAAGGGATCTCAAGCAGAACATCAGGACCTCCTTTCCTACTTTTCCCCCTTTCCCAAGCACTCTGTGTTTCTCCCTCTCCATATCTTTGCATGAACTTCAGCTGAGTTTCTTCTTTTACACTGTCCTTTATTTCTTTGCAAACCAGCACTAACATCATTTTCTCTGTACCTGCAAATGCCTCCCAATGTCTCAAATTTTATCTGTAACTGCTTCTTCAGTTTCTGTCTTCATCACCAACTTTTTCATCCAGCTCTATCAATCTCAGCCCCACAGATCCAAGGCAGAAGCTCCACAGCCAACTTGTTCTCCCCTAGGGTCCCCTTCCCTCCCCATGCCTGTAAGCCACACTCTCTCATAGAAACTTGGATCCTCACATTTTCTCCTCAATTTCCTGTTAAACTTGTTCATTCTCACCTCTGCCTCTGCCATGTCTGAGTGAAGCCACAGTGTGACCACCTCCTGTCTGTTTTACACCCAGAACTCTCAGTGCTTTTCCACTCTTTTTGACTGGAAAACAACAATTTTTTGACAAACTTTTTGATCATAAAAAGATTTTTAAAAATATTTTTTAAGTGCATGAGAAAAAGCCTTCTTAGACATGTTTGCTTGTTTTCAGCTCTGTAAAAGAGGAACAGACTGAGCATTTTCACAGTGAGAAGCAAGTGGCAGACAGAGCCCCTGCCCTGGAATATTGCCTCTGCCTCCATTCCCTCAGGGCCATACCCCTGGTAGCAACAGGCACAGCACTGTCCCACTCTCCCAGCATTATTCAGCATCTCCACAGAAAACTCAGCCCTTCCCAGGTCTTCATTCACTTTCCTCAATCCAGCAACACAAAGCAAGAAATATTTCAGTTTTATTTTCTAAATCTGGCCAGAAGCACAGAGGGTCTGTATCACTCCTCCTCCATCCCCTGTGGAACATTTCTTCTGAGGGAGGAAGGGGACTGGGGCAGTCCCTCATGGTTGACTTCTCCTTGAATATAGAGCCCATAAAAGCACCAGTGTAACAGTTATTTCCCCATTGTTCATCCTGCTTTCCAATTACACAACATACAAATGGGCAGGCACTGAACAAAACACACAAGACTGGCAGTATAACAACTGAAATATAATCATAAAGAACCCGAATTACATAAAATTTAGATCTGGTGATAAATGTATTTCACTTTGGAGTATTTCTTCTGGAGTTTTCCCAGGGAAGTCTTCAGTTATGCCTTAAAGTCTAAACTGGCTCTCTCAGGAGGAGATTCTGTAAGTTATCAGTCTTTTCTGTAGTGGTTAAACACTACTTTAAGACACAATAGAGAGCACTTAATCCGAGAGATCTCGATCACTTTAAACATTATTTTATTGAAACCTATGATGAAAACTCAAGTCATCTGCATGGAAACATCCAGGCTGGTCTCAGGACAGCCTTCCATATTGTGGCTGAAGCAGGAACAGCTCCTAAGGGAATGCTCAAAATGCTCAACAGTATAAACCTCAGCAGAAGTTCTTGTTTTCTCCGTAGTTCTGAGGGATCTCTGACACACTGATTTCCATTACTGACTGCAAACTTTCCAGTTTCTTCAATACAAAATTAAAATGTTCTTTGTCACGTGCTTCTAGTCTTCCTAGATTTGTGCAAATCCTGCTTTTCAAAACTGAAACCTGCAGATGTGTTTCTTGTCCCACTGCCTCAGCCACCTCCAGAAGAGCCTGCAGAGGCCCCGGGTTCAGGTCACCTGCACCTTATTTCCAGACTAATAACCCTAAGGCTGTGCTTGCAATTTTTTGGTAACTAGTTCCTGTCCTCCTTTCTACAACCCATGGATTGTCCCAGTATTCCAGGAAACCCAGCACAAGCCCCAGGAAACACCCCAATACAGAGTACTTTCATTGCAAAGATATTGCTATGGTTTCTTTTTCTCTTGAATCACTCAAAGGTTTCCAGAGAAATCAGTGGAATTGTTTCTGACTGAAATTCCTCTAGCTGAGACTGAAATTGCCCGTGTGTTTCCAGCATTTGCAGGAAGAGAACACTCAGTTTAGGTGGTTGATGTGAGTGAATGAAGTGCTTTGTACCCCCAGGCTGAACAACAGCTCAAGGAAGTTTTCCTTCCTCCACCCTCTCCTCTCTTATTACACACAGGTTTCCAGTCCCATCACTTCCCATAAAAAAAACAATGTCAAGGTGGAGGAGGCAGCTGGAAACCTCACTTTAAACACTAACAGTATTTTTGTGATTATTTCATAACATATTTTTCTGATGTTTATTTCTCCTGCAATGGTCTGGAAATGCACAGTTATTTTACAGTGACTTATTACTGTCATTATTACATATGATAACCTCAGAGAATAGACTGACATAATTCAAAATCCACAGAAAATGACAATAAACATCTCTGGGATTCCAGGCTGGCTTTTGCCTTAATAGGAAGGACGTTTTCATCCTGGAAGCCTTTGCTTAGCTGTGTGAGTAGGAGCAGAGCTGGGTGTCCAGGAGAATTGTACCATTTGCCCATGATTACAGTACCACACTGACCCAGAAGAACTTGTAAAAACAGAGGAATTCATTCAGATGTTCCTTTCACATTTTCTGGGAAAATAAAACTGAGTTTGGAAGGAAAAAAAAATCCAAGGAATTTCTCAGCAATGAAATATTGTCCTAAAAATGCCAATTCATGTAAGGGAGGCTGAAGTTGACAGTTCAAATTACTTGGGTTTAGACTCACAAAAATTTTTTATTTTCAACTCTTGCACCTGATTATTCTTTCTTCTCTTTTTCCTTGAGCACACATTCAGAGAATGCACATTTGTAAAAGCAGAGGAGAAGGACAGGAACAGACACATGAGCTTTCCTTTCATGTACAAACAAGCTGTAAGTACAGGTAAAACTGAGAGATCAGCCAGTCAGAGGTCTGGAGTTCATCTTGTCTCTTGTTTCCCTTGTGATTTTTTTTGTTCTTGATTATCAAGAAAATCAATAAGGTTGTGTCCAGTGATGTCTGGTGCTTGTCTATCAACTCTCTGTGCATGAAAAGTGATCGATTTCCATGATACCACAGGAAAAAATAGACTGCCATCATCTTCCACCCAGGCTCTGTACTTGAACTCAGACTCTGGGGTACTCAGTCTGCAATCAAATGCTTCCTGTGTCTTTCAGACTTTAAAACTACTTTCAGTGATGTCATGAGTGTACCCCTAGAATGGGACAACACCCATCTTTCCCATTCTTTCAACTCCCTGTTGGTTTATCAGCTTTGAAGCCTTTTCACTAATTTTTGACTGAGCTCCATTTGAAGTGGGAATTCATTCTTTCCACCAGTCCCTTGACTTTTGGTGCCTTCAGATCATGACCAGACAGAAGAGAGGGACCTGCCAGCTCTTCAGTCTTGGCTTGCCCTGTTTCACTCAAGAAATGTTTGCAGTGGAACAGGAAAGAATTGATAAAAAGGTAACTATCTTTTACTACAACCAGGAATGCAACCATATTTTTTTCAGTATCCAAATTAGAGCAACCATTAGTAGTGAGAAAGTGAGTTAACCTGCAGCACAGTTTTCATTATCTTCCCAGTATCAAGTGTTTGGTAAGAAAAAGCTACAGTTCAACATATCTCATGAAAATGTTAGTCTTTACATTTCAGCAATTTGGTAAAAAGTTTGTTTCTCATACAAAAGGAAATTCAAACATGTTATGAGTTCTCCATGAATGAGTCCTATACTGTATCACAGGACAGAATACTCTGATTCGAACAACAAAACCCACATCCTTCTACTTAATTAATCTGAAACTATTTCACAAATTAATCTAAACTAATGAGAGTGAAATACTGTCAGCTAGGACAAAACAGGCAGAGGTTTTTGGCTACTATGTTTTCAGTTGAATAATTTTCCCTTTTATTCACATTTGTGCAATACTTTCAACGAAAAGAGGTTTCCCTACAGCCAGATCAGAGCAGTCTTATTGCAGTTGTATCACCATCCATCCAGAATCCATCTGCCCCAGTAACACTTCATCAGCAAGTCTCTCTATATTGTGCATGTTCAGCTTCAAAGTGGCATCATTGCTTTTTTTAATAATAATATTTTTCTTTATAATTTCTGTACCCTTAGATTTGATTATTCATTTTTGTATTGCTTAAAAAAATCCAGATACACACTACTAGAAAGAGGGGTCTTGTTCCTTTCTGCATTGCAGTCCTGTCAGTCATTCATATCTGTGCAAAGTAAGTGCAGCATAAACAAAGTGCCAGGTCTGATTTGACATCAGCTGTGCAATGCATAAATAAGGTGCAAAGCAGGGAAGGACTGACCACAGAAACTTTATAGCAGGTTGCTGGGTAGGTACAGAAGTATGGAAATTCTGGGTGCCAATAACTTCATGTAAATAAGTTCTGTAGAAATACAAGGCTGTATTTCCTACAGGTACACAGTATTTCTAGTTATATGTCACAGCTTCCTTAATACATTATCTCTCTGAACATATGAAATTGATGGGGTTTGCACTATCTGTACCTAGAAGATGTATTGGATGGAAGATGTTATGATGTCTGATATAAAAAATAAAAGTATTGAAAAAAATGAGCCATTTTCTAAAATCCAATCACAACTGATTTCTAGTAGAAATAGTAAAGGAATATCTCAACATGTTTGCTCTTGAAAATATTCTTACTGGAGAGATTGACTGTGTTAACCTTAAGTTAACATCCAGGCACACTTTAGGGCAATCCCTGTGCCAGTGATGACAATAACACTCTCAAATTCTGTCTGTGTCTACTCACATGCTCTGTGTCTAAGGAAGTATTTTCTTTTATTGTTCTCATTTTACTTTCCTATAGTTTGTTTTTTTTTTTTTTTTCTTGAATAAGAGAGAAACAGGCTAAGGAAGCAGTGTGTTCCAGTGGGACCAGCACAGCAGCAGTTTTAAGTCTGCTGTACAGCCTGGTTACTTACCTCCTGTTTATCAACTTAACACTATCTAAATTAGTAGAACTCTCTCTGATTTTAACAAGTGTTCAGCATTCCTGTAAAATAGCTGATAGGGTCAGGTGATCTTTTCCTGTTCCTTAACAGGTATGCCTTGATTAAAACCTCCTCACCTGCAGAAATTTGTGCCACCCATGGAATCACCAGAAAAGTTTAAGTAGATACAAACTGATGATTAAGATTAAAAGAAAAAAATAATTAAAACTCAAAGACTTTGGGTTCCCCTCCCTAGCACTGAAGAACTCTGACAACCTCCTGGCATATCCAGGGAGATGGAGGCAGCTCAGAGGCATCCCACTCACTGCCTGAACGGGTGCTGCCTCTTCCCTTTGCCTGCTATTGCAGTGAGTATTTAAGCATAGCTGGGGTTGAGTGCTGCAGGTCAGATAATGCTACTCAAAGGATTTTGAAGAGAAGCAGGAGAAAGGCCCTCAGCAGCTTTAGCTGTGTAACTCAGGATTATAACATGTGTCTGACTCCCTGGTGGGATTTAACCTCCTCTGAACCAATAACAGAAATTACAGCTCAGCAATTGCACCCCTTCACATACAGTGTGAGGAAAGTAGTGCCCAGGAAAATGTCGGTATTAAAGGGTACATAAAACTTTGCTGTGTGTAACTTTCATTAGGATATGAGTGCTGAAAAAGTTAACAGAGCTCAGAGAAATAAAATGTTAAGTAAGTGGGAATTTTGCTGGGTCCAGAAAGGAAACCATGACTGAACACTTTTTTGATCTTAAATAATCAATTCTCTACATATGCATAGACTGTTGTTTAGAATATTGAACATTGTTTTCAGTAAGACACATTGTAGGATCTACTAAGGAAAAATATTTTGTTAGATTCAGCAGTCTAATGGACTTGCTCTGAAATTAGCATACTAAATTCTACCTAGAGTTGCATCTTAATAGAGTTCACTGAAAAAATGTGTGAATAAGAAGTTTCCATCCATCATCTCTCTGACATGAATGCTCAAGTCACTTTTAATCTCTGCATAATAAATGGGAGTAAGTTTTCCCTATCTATGGCTTTATCATGCCAGTTTACAATACACAAATTCTGACTGACTGACAATCTACCTTTTTCCACTGTTTTGGCTAGAGTAGGAGGTTTATCCCCTTTTGCAAGCACTTTCCACTCCCCCATGAGTCACACAAACACTCTACACTGCTGGGGTTTGTGGGCTACCAACACCAGCAAAGCTTTTGATTTCTGGGAAATAGTAGAAGGGTAAGTGATACTGAAAAAAAGAAGCAGGTTAAACATGAAGTGAAAAGAACAAGTAAAAGGAGGGAGGAGAGTGGTTTTAGATTCTCTCTAAAGATAAAGATTCTTTCCCCCTGAACCTTGTTGAACTCCTGGTTCAACTGTAGGCTCTCTTTAATATCTACATTTCCCCACAGTTCCTCATCTGTACGAAATGGGAAATATCGCCTTACTTTGTGTTAAATACTGTGACCATGAGAGGCAATCACATGTAATAACTACTGAAACATACTGTGAGCAGCACATGCTAAAATCTTTCTTTGGAGGTTTGGTTTGGAGCCTCTCAGCACTATGATTTTTTTTTTTTGTCTTCTGTCTCCTTTTGCTTCCGTTGTTCCCCCACTAAATCTGTACAATGAAAATGCCATTAGGTGAACATCACAAATTTGCACCAGAAGGGAGGGGAGAGCACCCACTGTATAAGGCCAGTAAAAAACTACTTGGGACAGGTCTAAATGAAGACCAAAGGAAGGAAATGCAACATCATGATTAGTACCCACCCCCTTGTATCAGCCTTCACCCCTTCTCCCAAAGCTGCTGTTCCCAAGATGCAGCAGCTGTTTCACCCCACAGAGCTCCAGACACAGCACCAAGGCCAATGCTCAAGGCCACAGGGCAAAAACACACATGGGGGTATTGTGTACCCAGCCCCAAAACAAAGGAGGCAACAACCAGTGATTTCAGGTAAAACCAGACCATCAAACCAGTTTCATAACATCAGGCAGAGGCACTGGGAAGAAATGAGGCCAGAGCCAGTACAGCTGCTTCATTTTGGTAAAACTGAGATTCTGACACTGACCACCACAACAGAAGCCAGCATCTGAACTTCCAAAACTATTACATCAAAACTGCAAGGAAGGCATTTCCACCCCAACTCTCCAAAACAGTGCTGACATTCAAAGGGGCATAAAAGCAAACCCTATTTAGTTCCTCAGAGAAATATCAAGAAAGGGTCTAAAGAATATTTGTATTTATTCTTCTGTGTATGTGGGGTGGGCTTTGGGGGTTTTTTGCCTTATTCCTAAAAGAAGATCAAAATGGGTCTGAATCACGTACAATCAGATTTACAGAATCCCCCAAAAATTAACAAAAGAAATAGGCTATGTGCTTTTGCCCATGTAAAATAGTCCATATAATGTCTCAGGTGGATCTAAGTTAAAAGTGTGTAGTGTATTTACACTTATCTACAAGAGTAGCATTTTGTCAATAGACTTGGGGGGGAGGAACAGCAATCAAAGTTAAAACTGTGACTCTAAATTTATGTTAGGTCACCGAAGACAGACAAAAGATTTGAACATATTTCCATGTTTCTTCTTCATTGGAAAAGTAATTTAAGCCATGTGCATAGCAGCATTGACATTTCAATACTTTAAATCTGTTCTCCACAAGTCCAGTCTTGTCTGTAATAAGAAAAGATTCAATATCAACATATAATTTACTTTTTCTTTCTTTTTTCACCTGTGATTTACTGCTCAAATTCCCAAACAAACATAAAATCTGAAAGCAGGGAGAAAGAGATACATGTGATACATACTGTCCTCATCTGTGCAACCACCTACAACACCATCAAGACAGAGCTGGTATTTTGAAGATGAATAAAGTCTCACTGTGAACAGACATCAACCTCAAAGCTCAAACCCTGAAAGACTCTCCTAAACCACAGGAGTGCTGGACACTGGTCTCCTGCTGTACATCTGGTGAGAAAAAAGAGATTTTGTAAAGGTTCTTCATTCCTACCTCTCTTCTCTCTCTTTTTTTTTTTTTTTTAATAGGAAAGGTGATGATTCTTACTTAACTCAGTAAAACATTCTGAGATCAATAGATGAAAAGGTTGATCCATGCATTTAGAAATATTACTGAGTACTTTGCAGCAGATAGCAGTGTGCCTGAAAGCATGCCAAATGCCCCATTTCTTATTCCACAATTTAGGATGAGTCAAGTGAATGCTGCAGGATCATGATTAAACTTTTAAATGTCACATCTACTAAACAGCAACATCAGTCAGATATTGAGACAGTGTTATATGAACTTAGCTCACATCAGTGAATGAATTATACAACTCTTTGCCCATAATTTGTTTCAATAGGATATGTACACCTCACAGCTACAGTCAATCACTGTGTTCCTCACTTAAGGAGTGTGAAAAATAAACAGTCTTTATTCAGCTCCACTTGAGGAGAAAAGAAGACATATTTTATACACTGAACAGCAGCAGGTATTATTAACACTCCTTGGAATGTCAGGTGTGTACCAATCAATAACAAAGATGGCAGACTGAGTCTCAGCCTGTTTGCACGTTCCTGAAGGACCCAGCTCATGAAGATCTGCAGTCCATGGGAAGTACACACGTTGGAGAAGTTTATGGAGGAGAGCCTCCCATGGGAGAGACCCCACACTGGAGGAGGGAGGAGTGTGAGGAATCCCCCCTGAAGAAGGAGTGGCAGAGACAAGGTGTGATGAACTGGCCACAGCCCCATTCCCCATCCCCCTGCGTGACTGGTGGAGGGAGGAGACAGAGAAAATCATGAGTGAAGTGGAGCCATGAAGAAGGGAGGGGTGAGGAGAAGATGTTTTTAAGATTTGGTTTTATTTCTCCTTATCCAGCTGCGATTGGATTGATGATAAATTAAAGGAATTTCCCCGAGTCTGTTTTCCCTGTGACAGTAACTGAATGATCTCTCCCCACGAACCTTTCATTAAGCTCCCTCCCTCTGCCCAGCTGAGGAGGGCAGTGACAAAGTGGCTTTGGTGGGCACCTGGTGCCCAGCCAGCATCAGCTCAGTCACAGCAACACAGGAACTGTGTCCTACAGACTCTACACAAGGTCAAGAAATTATGAACTGCTAATTATGCTACTGAAACAAGTAATCCAAAACTATTTTGTTATAGCCTAACTCTGTATTAAGGTGTTTGGGGTTTTTTTACTTCATTATAAATTTGTTCATCTAAGTTAATGCCTTTCTTAATATATAGTACATGTGTTCAGATTTGGACAGACAAAACAATAGGATATAGTTCAAAACCTCCATCTTCAGTACCACAGCATCTGTAGATATCAAAAATCAATCAAAAGAGAGGTTGGCAGGTGTAATGTGCTCAGTCACAGATCAGAGCCTTTGTCTGATCTCTGGAAACAACCACAGAAACCTGTCTTAGAGCAAGGGAAAAAGACACTGTTTGACTTTCTACAACTATGCATGGCACAGTAAATTCTCACTTCCACTGCAGAGAAGGACATATTTCTACAACTATGCTCACTGACAGTCAAGAGTAGTTGAGGCCAAATAATCAGAAAGAATTCAGATCCAAATTGCCCTAAATTGATTTAGTTGTGTTGCAGCCCAGCTCTAGCCTTTCTCTAGCCCCACTGCTCATCCTCAGGCAGAGCAAAAAGCCTTTACCAGGAGAACTCCTCTTTGCTCACACCACTCCAGCCTCCCTCTGCATTGCCTACTCTTCTGCCTCGCCAATGACAAATGAAGGAACATCCCACAGATAAATCACATCTAACAAAGGCTGGTTCTCCTTACAGAAAGGCTGTACTCTAAACACCTGCTGACACTTTAAAGCAATGAAATTCCCTTTCAAATGGGAAAAGAAAAAAAAAAAAAACAGAAAACCAGAGGTATCTCAGTGCTTTAAGTAACTTTTCCAAAGACCTAAATGTTGAATCAGAAAGTGATGAAACACACCAGGAAAGTCCTAGTCAGTTGAAACAGTACATGCCCCCTTCTGAACAGCCTTCAAGGAGCAAAAATAAAATGTGTTAGTTTTGTTGGACAACACAGCAAGTTGTTTTCCTTCTTTAAGTCCATTTGATGACAGTAAGAAACTCCACAGGAGGCTTCTGAGCTCTTCCTTGGGCAAAATCCAGAAGTCAGAGTATTCAGAGCTACTGCACAATAGAACAGGAACAGGAAAGATCTCTCTTGACATCTTCCAAAGTCTAATTCAGACTTTGATTTGAGGCAGCTGCATTTACATGCCAGGAAAATTTCTATTTCTACACATACAATTAGCAGCAAGGAAAGCCTTAGAAGCTCAGACAAAAAAACCTGCCTGACCTTGAGCTATAAAGGTCATTCAAACTCTGCTGGACTGCAAAGCTTTCATCTTATGATAGGGAGGGCTACAAATGAAGGCTGTGCCAAAATCTGCTCTCAGCCACTGTAAGGCTTGAGCAATTCCTTTTACATTTCAGTGTGAAAACAACATTTGGAGCAGTGACCTTCAGCCTTCCTCACCAGGCACACATCACACCCCCTGCATGAAGGTGCCTCTGAGGAGCACCATTAGCACTGCAGGGAGCACAGATCCCAGAGCTCCCTCGGGTTTCACCATCTTCCCTTCCCTCCTGCTGCTCTCTAATTGTGCTTTTAAAGGAAGGACACCAGCAGTCAGGATGTCTCTTATTAAAGGCATAAATGCCTTCCAAGTGCTGCTAGCTCTGTGTGTCCCTCCATTTTTAAAGCATGGCATGAAGGGTTAAAATGCACAGACCTAACTAATAATTGCAGCTATATGACTGGATTTCTGGGCTTGTTCCTAAGCAGTAATTTTTTGTCTGACTGACAAGGTCCTTCTCTCTCTGAGTAGCAGGGTCACAGAAGCCATCAGTCAATTACCCTTTCCCAGTCCAATGACTGCCTTTTCACCTCTCTGACTAGAAGGACTTAGCAGTGTTATTCACACTTCCCCGAGTGCAAAGCTCTTCATGATCTTTCTGGATAAGAGATATTCTTCAGATAAAAGATGGAATTCTCATGATGTGCTGCTTCTGCACACTTGCACTGCTCCACCATAGCACAAGTGGAGTTACAAAGTCACCTAATGGCTGTTTGTTCTTATTCCTACCTCAGCTGCTTTTATTTCCCTCTTCTGCAGTGGTGCCAGAGACTTCAGTAAAGAGAAGTAGGGGAAAAAACCCACATAGCAGAATATGCATTCCTGCCTCCATTTATCCTTACTGGAACTAAATTAGGGATGAATTTAGGCATAAAGTCTCTTCATTAGTCCTACTGTGAGTAGAGATGCTAAACAACACTTGTATAAGGTATTCCATTTACAAGCCACAGCTCATCAAAGATTATGTTACATCTATGAAGAGTAGACCTAGAAATGAAATAGTTGCATGAAGCCAGAGCCCTTAAGCAAAGGGAGATGTAAGTAAGAGCTGAGTTACCAGTCCTGGGTAATGAATTGTAGTCTTTATTCTAATGATGTGCACTTTAGCAACGGGGCACTTACTGCACTTTTACTGCAACTTTTCCAAACCTATATCTTTAAAGCTTAATCACAAGGTTGGCTAACAAAATCCTCACTCCCAGTAAGGCTTCTTGTATAGTGGAAGACAAGGGAGAGAAGGGACATAATTACTTAATTGCAGACTATATTTAATAGTGGCAAGTTTTGGATTTAGCAGATCCAAATTCCTTGACATTTCTCCTAAGTGTCATGACAGGAAAATGTTTGTGACTTGCTCATTTGAGAAGGTAACTCTTGTTTTGCATAATCATCTTTCTCTTTTGTTGCTTCCACGTTGTTCTGGTATCACTGACCCGAGAAGCAGCCAATATTTTAACTGCTCTATGCATATGGTTTCAATGATGTGGAATGGCTATTTCATTTACATAAAGATCAAAAGCAGAGGTGAGCAAAGTGCTGCAAACACAGAGCTGGCTGAGCTCTCTGTTTCTATTTTCTTTAAAAAGCAAGACTCTCTCCAGGTAGAAGCAATATTGAGCACTTAATTGCCCTATGTGGAATCAACAATTTCTTCAGCAATAATAGACTCCAATTAAGCACAGTTGCAAGTCTATTCTATCATCATAAGAATTTCTCAAGCACTGCTTTTGGCTCTATTCACAGTGGAACTGGAGTGGTCTGTTGATGTCTCAGGCTTACAAACCAGCTGTTATGCTCAAACTGAATTCAGGTTGTCTGTAAGAGGGATGGGAAGCCCTCTTAACATGACTAACTCTCATGCTGAAGGCAGCAGAGGCTGCAGAGAAAGTGAGCAGATTGTAGAAGTTTGCACTGCAGATTTTTAGCATCCTTGAGGTTGCTCTGAAACCAACCCCATGAGCTGTGTGACTGACAGGAGCTTTGCCACTTCTTGAGTGTATAGCACCTTTCTCATGAAGGCAGTAACGACAGACTGGTAATGGTAACATTTACTGCCTTGAAGGCTATGAGTCTTCCCTGCAAGCTATTTCCTAAGCATGTGTCACTGACCTCATTCTCAAAGCTTTTATTTTTATAGGTCATCATAACCTAGTTCCTTTTCTTCTCTTCATAAAGGAACGTGTGTGTATATAAAGTTGCTATTTAGCTCACTCCCAAATTGTGCTAGACACTCTGTCAACAGCTTGTGGCACTGCCTCATGACACAGAGACACAGCAAGGTGGGGCAGGACCTACCAAGCCTGCTAAGTGCAGGTGTACAAAGTGATAAGCTCTCCAGCACTGGCACGGAAGTACCTGTGTCAAGGTGGACTCTAGCAGGTGAGCAGTGCTGTCAAAGTCAGCAGGTAATCCAACCTCATGGTGTGGAAGGGTCATGTAGCCCATGGTCAGACCAATGAAAGTCTGAATTGTCACATTACTATTAATATATTGCATTTCCACCCTTTAGTATCAGTGTTCTCCCCAGCATCTCCACAAGAGCAGAATGGAAGAGGATGGAGAGCTCCTTGCTGTAGCTAAGCAGGAGGGTGAGACAGACTATCCCTAAACAAAGCCACAAAGCTGCTTCTAATTCCTGCCCAGTGTTAGCCAACCTGCAGATAATCACTTCAGCAAGGTGTGATCCCTCCACATCAGTAGGAAACTCATCCTTAAGCAGAAGTAGATTAGCAGGGAACTTTGCTACTCCTCTTCCTGTAAGCCTTGAGAGTTTATGCACAAAGCAGGTGACCTATTCCTCATCACAGACATGCAAATGCCAGACATCAAAGAACACTTCTAACTGAATTCTCAGTATAATTAATTTTCACCAGAAACTGGTTTAACCTTTTAATCCATCTGAGCTAATAGATAGTAATGGCCTTCAGTACTGCAACATCAGAACAACTCCCAGTTTTTTCAGATGAAGGCCTGTCACCACGTTTTGTGAGGTAAGGAAGTACTAAGCACCCTCTTGCACTGGGGTAAAGCACCAGGCAAATGCCAACTAAATAAACTTTTCAATTTCATGTATGAAAGCATGCCTGATAAGGCCACCATTTCTCTTCTCAAAACAGCCTCTTGCACAGAAATAACTTTTGGAAGTTGAAACTGTCATTTCACATTGCATACTTTTCCACCACCCACACAGATGCTCACTCTGGCTCAGGGAGCTGAGAAAAGCAAGAAAGGACCATTTGCCCCTCAGAGAGATCTCCCAATTCATACAGTGCTAAGTGTCAATAGCAGTCTGGCAGCATCCTGGCAGCTCAAAGTGGGCTTGAACCAAAGGTCTAAAAAAACTGAATTCCCTATGGCACGATGAGTCAGCGTGCAGAATTCAAATTCAAGTTTGCAAGTTTGATATAATGAAGCAAACCATTGCCTCTAACCTGAATTTCTTGAGAGCCACAGTCCATCCCTCCCCACTGAGCTGGGCAGCTCAGGTACAGCACAGATGTTGCAGGGAGTCATCGATTCCCTTTGTCAGAAGCAGGCAAAAAGCGTTTCTGTATCACAAGGCAGCACTCAGCAGTAATCTGTTCTCTGCCTCTTTTACTTTCAACAGCAGAAAAATTCACTGGAGTAATTCAAAGTTAGAAGAAGTTGTAAAGGGTCAAATGAGAATGTATCACACCTCTAATTTCTTTAGTGAATCACAATGCATAAGGGGATTTCTGTTGTCTTCCAAGTCTGACAGCAAAGATTGGATTTATGCAAATTATAAGGTTAAAATAATTAGAGATAGGTCAAAGGTATAAATCAAACAACCAGAGCTGACATGTCTAAAATTCTGCATGCTAAACAATCAAGGTGTTTAAAGCCAAAACATGTATTGGTGCTTATTTACATAGAAAAAAATTTAAGGAAAGATTTGCTAAACTATCTAATGTTGAGCATGTACAAACATTTTTTGTCTGTATATTTTACAGATCTCACAAGGAAAGACAGTCTTGGTCTCATCTGTATTTCTGCAGCAGAATTAACACTTATGGAGTAGCAGGAGAATATTTTAATCCCCTTCCCTATCTCTAATTTAAACACAAAGAGCAGAAAACCACCCAAGAAATGGATTAGCACAGATCTGTGAAACAGGTGGCTCAGCCATAGCCCAGCAATGCAGGCATAAAGTGGAGGCAAGGATGGGGAAAACAAAGTCCCAATTTGAACAAATGAATCAAAAATTACAACTCTATTTTTTTCAAAAATTACTAGTGGTGTTCCCTTTCCGTGGAAAGATCGCTGTTGCCTGAGAGGAATAAGGAAAAAATGCAAACAAACAACAAAAAAAGTCTTCCACAACATTTTGTCTTGAAAACTAAAATACTTCTGTCTGAAATGTTCATCAGACTGCCCCACCCAGGAGCCCTCCAGAACGTCTGGATCAGTCCTGCATCAACCCAGGCATTTCAATATTTGTCAGGTTTGGATTTGGATATTTCATGAAACAAAAAAGCTATTTTGTGGGTAGCTGTAGTGAAAAATCATCTGCTGTGGAGTGAACTTACTTATGTACCTTATTTACCTATGATACCTTCTTTGTGCCTGGGTCTCTTGTTTTCTCCATTATTGTTTTAATAATGTCCAATGAATAGATGGAGATAGAGTGGAAATGAGACACATTCCAGCTCTGCATTTGATATCTGAAATTATGCACATCATGGCAAATATGAGAGAATTAATATCCCTTTTGGTTAGCTTATCAGTACAGTAGTGTAAAGTAGAGGTTCACATAACATTAAATATTCCCTGGAAGAAAACAGACCCCTGCATGTTTCATGGTGAAATAAATTACCAAATACAGCTGTACATTGACTTTTGATAGGTAACATAGTAAATAAATAAATAGATAAATGCATCTTTTAGAAGAGAAGTTTTTGTCCCTGCACTTAACAAATGAAAAGAGAAGGGAAAATAGAATTTGAGTTTACTTTAATGGGTTTTTCCCCCATGTTATGCTTGAAATATCAGTGAGTGATAATGGCCTACATTTCCTAGCAAAGAAACAGAGCCTTTTTCTCAACACTGAATGAAGTGGCACTCATGAGGTTTGCTCCTTTCCTTCTCACAGTATGGCACAGCAGTTTTGCTCATACCCAATCCATTTTGTTTCCTCAGTTCCATTTCTTTTTTTCCCCCATTCGTCCCTGTCCTCTCCTTCTCTTATAAACTCATTCATTGTGCTCCATAGTCCATTAAAATGTTCCTTGCTTCAAAACCACTTTAAAAGACATTATACATATTTACTTCTCCTTTAAGTTACTTTAAGTCACTTTTTGTCTCCCAGTTCTGAAGTGACCTCGTTTCCCTCAGATGATTTCCCTGTGACTGGAGTCCATTTAACACAATATGCACACGTAGCAATTTAGGGAAATGACAGAAAAATTCTGTCAATGACTCCATATCAGTGAGGGAGTGCTTGTGCTGGAGCAGTGTGAAGCAATCTGTGGGTATTACAAATATCCTTTTCTTTCATTTCCCTGACATTGGAAGAATTCGTTCAGAATTCAGCTGGACAAACGCTCCACAATTAATTATTTACTTGTTTAATGTAATCACTTTTTGTTTGAATTATTTGTGAACAGTTTGCAATCATCTCACTAATTATTTGTAATAATTTGATAAATAATTTCATTATCCCTCCACGTGCACAAGCCAAGCTTTGTAAATAGAAGCTTTCTGCTTGGAATAAACAATGCTAAGCACATTTCTGTCTTTTGGGGGCATTATTTTATATTTATATTCATTATCCTAAGGCAGTAAAGGTCCACAAAGAAAAATAATGAAAAATGTACAAATTACTTCAGTTCAGAAATTCTTAATTTATATTGAGTATAAAAACTAAGTATTTAATTTGGATATGAAAAATTTATATAACTAAATTTAATTGTCCCCTGAAAAAATTACATGTGTAGTTGATAAGCCAGAGGCACATGTTTATAAGAACCACTTTTCCTTTTTCCAGCTAAAGAAAGGCAGTTGAGGAGAAATATCTTATAAGATACTTCAGGGATGCCATTCTTAAAATATTAACAATACTTTATTTACTACAGCAACATCCTTAGCAGCACTGTAATAAAAGCCCTGTCTGTGTTTCCATTCTTTATCCTGACTTCAAAAATTTTATGTACAGCACTCCTGTCACTGCAGTGTGGTTTAAAATTTAGCTAGGAAATGAAACTTAAGAGAGAGAAAAGTTGCTCATTTTGTTTGTTTGTGTGTTTCATTCTTTAGGACTGAAGGACAGTTATTCAGAAGGAATTTACAGAATTTATACCTGTGTAGGGACAGTCTGCACCTCCCTCCTGGAGGCCATTTTTGTGTTCTTCAATCAACAGTTGCTCACTGATCTTGAAAGCCTAAACTTTAGGCATAAGACTCCAAAGGCAGAAGCCAGATCAATCCTGCCAAAACAGTATTCTGGTTGTTTTGGGGTTTTTTGGGGTTTTTTTTTAAGGGAGAAATTTGAGTCATGGGAGATTTTCAGAACTAGACAGGACAAAATCCTGATGTGATGTTGTTGGTTCTGTGTGGGGGAGGACTCTGAACCAGATGGCCCTCAAAGGTCCCTTCCAACCCGTTTTTCTATGTTGCAAGTTCACAAACTCCATAGGAAGAGGTTGCATTTGGAAAGGGCTGAAGTTTTCGTTCCAAACTGAAGCTACTCCTAGTTTTACTTTGAACTTTTTTAATGCAGTTAGCCAGTATCTCTTTAATGAGAGAACCTAGCTGCTATTTTTCTTCTGCAAAAGTGCAATTTTAGTGGCCAGGTTTATGGTACTCCTATAATAAACTCCTATTAAAGCCTTTTTTTTGTTTGTTTGCTTGGTTTTGGTTGTTGGTTTGGTTTTTTTTTTTTAAACCTAAATAGGCTATAAACTACAACTTTGCACAAGAATAAAAGCTTTGAGTAGTTTGACTGAAAGAATTAATAACTGTTATTTCCTAAATGGAGACATATGATTTGGAATGTTTTCTACCAAACCTAAAATCCAAGATTCTGAAAGCCTTTGCTGACATTTCTTTCTCTCTTCAAATACTTCTGTAAGAAGGGTGAGTAGTGAGGTTAAGAGAGACTCAAAATACACCAGTGAGAGACTCCATGACATTTCCAGCCTCCTATTCTTCTGCTGTAGCCACTCAAATTACTCCCACACTCCAGTTCAACACCTGCACTGGTAAGATAAACCTTTGGAGCTCCTGTAGTCAGTCAAGTTAATGATGTGCACTTTTGACAGTCCTTTAACTAAGCCACCAAGGCTATGAAGGAGCAGTTAGTCTACAGATGCAACAATTCAGGCAGGTTTATAAGGTCCCTAAATGCATATTTACAAGATAAACAGTAATAGACTCATCACACAGCACACAGAGAGAGCAACCAGCCGTTCCAGAGACTTAGTGCAACTCCAGCCGACAGCACTGGTTGCAGATGGGCCATTTTTGCCATTATGGGCCATTTTTGCCATTAAGCCAACCTTGATGCCAGCTCTGTGCCAGTAAATCTGATCACTCTGAATGCTGTTCTGCATTAGCACTGCACCTGAGCCAATGCTGCTTCCCAGGCAGATCAGATCAGATCACATCACATCACTCTTAATGTCAATCTGCACTATCGCTGCTTGCCCCAGCTTTGCTCAGGGTGCAGATAAAACCCAGGGCAAACATGTTAATAGATAAGATAAGGTGAAGCAGCAGCACAGGAATTGCCAGTGTCTTTGTTCCAAAAGCCAGTCCTCCTGCATAGCAGCACTGTTTGTTTAATCTCCTGGCAGTGTCTTAGCCAGAGTGTCAGAGTTCCTCAACTGCACTGTTCACTTTGAGCTGCCTGGATCCTTTGCCAGGCTGTTTCCTGAGGATTTTCCTGTGCCTGTAGATGTCTTCTGGAGGGAATTAACTAAGTCTAGAGCCAACATGATAGATGAGAGCATTTTTCACTTTGGTTTCAATAAGGTCTTTAATTGGAAGAGCTACCAGAATATATTTGAGCCTCAAAGAGTTTTCACACCACAACATAAATTTTAAAACACCCAAACCAACCTGGAATTACAAATATGGAATTTCATCTCAAGCTTCTCTATTCTCTTTCTTCCTTGACTTATTACAGTGCATTTGTCCTCCTAACAGCCTCAGCTATTTCACACACTGAGGATCCTGTACATCCAAACTCCATTTGCAGCTCTCTCTTGCAAAAGGGTTCACTTTTTATACATTTATTCCTTCTTTCTTCTGTACTTGAAAGCCACCTCAACACTCTGAAGAGCTCACTGGGGTGCTCAGAGCTAGACAGTCTCTCTATGTAGAGATTCTCTAGGTGACACATAGTCATGTCAGCATGTATTGTTGTTAGTACCAGCACTAAATTATTCAAGGCCCACATAAAAGTCTCTTTGGACACCAACACATGCCTATGTCTTATGTTTAAAAAATATTCTAGAGGGAAAAAATAATGTTTTTCATCTGTATAAATGATTCTCTGAAGCAGAATGCTTATATTGCACCTGATATCCTCAAGGTAAAAATTAAAGGCAAATGTGCTTTCTGGGATGCCAACCTCTCTTCTCAGGTCAAAAAATGGCAAGTATGGAAAGAAAAACAAAAATAAGGATTCTCCCCTTGCTGGCAGGCAGCAGAAGAGCAACTGTCCGAGTCACAACAATTTTAAAGCAAAAAGAAACTATGAAAATGTGCAGAGGACTTTCTTTTCTTTTCTTTAGAATACCAACGAGCTCACAGTTCGGCTGGACAAACTACACCCAGCCTAATGATTCAAAGACTAATTAGGACATTTACTTTACAGCCCATTTGCTGCAGCAACAATGAAGCATTATGGAGATACACTTCTTCCTGCAGGGGCCAGGAAGGACATACTGTTGACAGAATTTTAAATGAAAGGGAAAATGAAATTTCCATTAAAGCCTCTCATAAGCAGATCAGCTTGCATTCATTCCTGCAAAGGCTCAGTAGTCCAGCCCTGATCAGCAAAATACTGAGCCCCTAAAGATTAAGAGCAGGCGATCTCAGCATTTTCAGCTTTTACAATGCTCACATCTTTAAGTTAAGCACATAGTTAAATGATTTCAGAGCAGAGCCTTGTATCCCATCTGTGACTCCAGCAGCTTGAATGGTATCCATTAGCCTGTGTATTCAGAGAAGAAAGGGAAAAGAAGCTAATTGCACTGCAATTTATGTTCCTTCTTTTCTCTTGCATTGTAGACAGAATTTCTTATCATTTCTCATTACCTGTAAAAAGGGGATAACTTGAAAGTTTAAGCTGTCCAACATAAACCTGTCAGTTCCTGTAACAGCTAAATTTTGTAAATGCTACTGTTATGCACAGGCTCACTCTGAAATCCAGAAGATGCTGGAATCAGTACATTTTAATACTGCTTTTTAAACTAAATATTTAGCCCTCACAGTCTTTTCTTTTCTGACCAGTGTATCACTAAAAGATTTACTGCCCTAGAGGAGAGGTCTGGCACACAAAACCAGACCCTGCTTCTCTATCTGTCATTGCCTAATGACTGCTTTTATTTATCTTTGGATGAGCTACACTCGTTAAACTTCCTAGATCTTTTCTTCTGCATTGCCATTTGTGTGTGGAAAAAGCACAGGGTACTGGCTGTAATTTTTTCCACATTTGGTTGGTCTAATGGCCCCATCAAGACTTGTGTTGCCACAGCTGAGGAGGTACCATGGAAGGGGAATGAGGAGCTGGAGGGTAGAAGTCAGCATCTCCTTAAATCAGAGCTGCTGCTGCTGCTGCTGCAAAGACAGTAAAGGATATCTTAGCGCTAAGCTGTAGAAAACAGGCAGGCTGCAAACAAGAATCATTTTTATGGGCCAGACCCTGCTGGTTTTACTCATGTTGGAAGTCCTGGTGTCATTAAATGTAACGGTATGTGCGAATTAAGAAAGCAGTGTTTGAATTTTTATTTATGTGGTCTCCTGTGCAATAACCCTGGATGGAAATGCATTTGTTAAGCTTTAAATGTGCTCCAGGTTTTATCATTACAAGAGAGGCAGTGCCTTCACACAGCTTTTCTGCAAAATAAATATAGTGTCTGCCATAAACACACTGTCTTTTCATCTCCACTCCTCATTAATACATCTTCAGATTTTTTAATCTGCAATGCAAATGGACAGGTTGGTGGTCATTGCACACTATGTTTCTATATCTTCTTGAGCTTAATTTAAATCAGATACAATTCTGTCTTATGAATACATTGGGGTTTGATGTTCTAAATAGACTTTTAGTGTAGATGCTTATTCTGACTCCATTATTTTCCCTTTCACCCCAAATAAAGTTTTCCCAGATCACTCTTGCTACTGCAGAGAAATAGATTTTCTATTTTGCCTTGAAAGAAATGTGAAAAAGGAAAATGCTGATGGCACAAGAAGCAATTTGAATCCCATGATAGAAAACATAGCCTTAGCAGACAATGCACAGTAATAAATAATAGTATAGGAACACTGGGGTTTTTTTGTTATCAGAAGAGAAATGCAAGGCACACATTTTTAAACAAAAAAAAATTGTTTCCTTTTGCCCTTTTTTTGGTAGTAAGAGAAAGGTGGTAGAAAGCAAGACAGTAGACCTGAAAAATAACATGCCCTGTCTATCATTCAGTAGGTACAGAATTGGTTTTGTTTTTCAATAATGTGCATTGGTTCCAGTGTTGTACAGACCACGAATAAAGGACGGGCGACAGATAGAGGTCAGGCACGATTACAACCAGTCATTTTCCTCAAGGTGTCTTGGTACCCTTCGCTGTTATTTCCATTGTCATTATCCTGTGTGTGGAATAGCAAAGGGAAAGCTGTACATCTCACTTCTGTGAGTGTGTTGGGCTGTTTGTTTTAGGCTTTGCCACAAGTAAATCAGATTTAGTAGGAGTGATTCACCAGGTAGATATTCTTCCTTAACTATAATAGCACAATACAAGACTGTGGAGTTTCAGAGATGACAAAGCATACATTAAGTGTTATCCAAGAGGATAGTTCGTGTCCTGTGTGACTACCAGAGCTTATTATATTGCTCTTGATGTAACAGGGTGAATTTAAAACTTGGTGAACTGCTGCCTTGTGACTGGCAAACTACTTCTGACATGAAGCTGAAAGCTGCTGCTATTTGATGGCTCATCGGTGACCTTTCAGAGGAGAAAGGATGGCCTCAGTCCAAGTCACAGCACACAGACATCCATATCACTGCCAGGAGCAGCTTCCACTCTGAGGGAGAATGAGTTCAATCATTCTTGTGGGCAGGGATTCCCCAATCAGACCCCATCTTTCAGAATTGCTAATCACAGCTCCCATTCCTTTCCTTGGTATTACAGCTCGGAGTGTAAGCTGCACAGCTAATGCTGATTAGATGCACAGATGATGATGATGATGATGATGATGCACAGATCACTGGGCAATACCATTTTTCTCATCTAACTTCTTATGCAAATGATCATAGAGAAAAATCAGCTATTATTGCTTATGAGTATTATTGCCACCAAAGTACAACAGAAAGCGAGCACAAACAAACAGATTCATCTCAGGCACACTCACAATGTGCCATAATCAGGTCTTTTCAAAAGGTCCATATTACCTCATCCAGAGTTGATTTGTAGGTCACACCATTTCTATGTCACCAACAGCCCAGTTAAATGTCAATAAAGAGGAATATTAAAAGAAGTTTATGCTTGTGTAACAGAGAGTAGATAACTTCTTTGGCTGTCAGGGACTGCCATATGTGAAATTACCTTTGTGGGCCAGAATGCAGCCACTAAATCTTTACCCACATAACCCACAGAAAAGAAGGAACATCCTCTCATCCCTGGCCAGTCAATTAACAGAAATGTTTATCCTGTCTTGGGCTGTAAGAAAATTTCCTGTTTCTTCTTAATTCCTCTGTGAGTTTTGCAGACAATTTCCCCTTTCCTAGACTTAGCTGGTACGCTCTGTGCTCTTCAGTTGTCACCTGCCCCAGGTGGGGGCTACATTTCCACAGTACATTAGGTAGGGACTGCAAAGCAGCTCTGCTCTGTATAATAGAAGTTATTATTCCCATTATTAGTTTTAATGCACAGTTAACTGTAGAACATGGAAATATGCTGACAGCTCATGTCTAACCACCCCTGTTGCAGCAAAATATGCTTTGTTTACAATGAGTATACACACCAGCTCTTTTGTTTCTAATCATCACCAATTATTTGCTGCATCAGAAAGAGAAAAAATAATCCATCTAAACCAAAAATATTATAACCAGTGGAAATCAGCTCTCTTACAGCTAACTTTATTTCTTTCTCATGAACAGGAAGGAATGTACAGGAGTGACACACCAGGAGAAGAGCTTACACTGTGTCTTTTTAATGGAGTCAACATCCAGTGTATATAGACTGGAAAATATGCAAAGGCACACAATGCAGGAAACTGTGAACAGTCTGCTTGGAAAGCACAGGCCAGCAGTGACCACTAGGTCATCTTATTAAAGATGAAAAATGGCTTTGCTTTGAAATAAAAGCCAGTTGCCTCCTATTTAGTGTCTTGATGTGGTTGCAGGAGCATAGAGGCAAAATACAAAAGCTAAAGCACAACTATGAATACACAAGAAAACAGCAACATGAGAATACTTCTTAAGTACATTAGCAATAAATAGAAAGAGACAGTCTGGGGAAAGAAATCAAGTAACAGAAATGTTTTGTGCTGGTTTTATTCAAATCTTGATCCTTTTGTGATTTACCTTTGAAGTCAGAGGGGTAGGCAAGTGTCTAACAACAGAAAAAGGCAACCTATAAAATAGCAAGCTCCCTAAAAGTCAGCCTGACTTGTTTCTAGGACAGGTTAATAGGCTTCTGAGCTGAGGATTAGTTTCAGAAAAGCTTTTTGCACAATCTCTTGTGATATTGTCAAAAATGAGCTAAGCTGGCACAATCTCGATGAAGTTATTGTACAAGTACTAAAAAATGTCTGTAAAATTGTTGGTTAACTGCCAAAAGGAAACGATGCATTGAGCAAAGCTCCTGCAAGAGCCCAAGCTGAGCTCAGGGCTATTCAGCATCTTTATGAATGACTTCAATGATGGAATAAAACACACAGTAATTAAATTTGCAGATAATATCAAGCTGGCAGGATACATAGGGACTCTTGAGGACAGGATTAAAATTCAAAACTTATCTAAACAAACTGAAGATACAAATGAGATACAATTCAGGGAAAACAAGTGCAATATACTGTACTTACATAGAAATCATCAGTTGTGCACATACAGCACGTGGAACACCTAATAACACAATTAATTTGGGGGAAAAAAAAGATGTAGAGGATAAACAATTACTAGCAGAACATGAGTGGGTAATTTTGCTAATAAAATTACCCTCCCACAAGGGCATGTGTTGAAGATGACAAACATAGGACATTTGAAGGAGCCCTCAGCAGACCACAGCCTGAGGCTGGAGCACTGTAGGGAGTTTAATTCACCAAACTTCCAGGAACAAACAAGTCAGCTGGACAGCAGAGAGCAGCAGGAACAATCAAAGGTTTGAAAACCTTCTGAGAGGAGAGGTTGAGAGAATTGGGTTTGTTCAACTCAGCCAGGACTCAAGGAGACACAACAATAGTCATCAAATAACAGAGAAGTTTTTCAAGAGGTTTCCCTTACTGCCCACTCTGTTAATATGTTTAAATTACAGACAATTCCTTTGTATTGAAGGACAAATTAGACAAACTTACTCAGAAATTACTTCAGAGGGCTGAGGGATCTCTCAGAATCTTCCAATCCTGTCTGCTGACCTTGTCTTATCAATGTTATTTTTCAAACCTCCCCTAATAGCATGTTTGTTCTGCCCATGAAAATGTAAGAAAAATAACAAAAATACTACTCTGATTATTTGTTTTAAAATTTATATTAAAGGGTAAAATTTCCAGAGTTATTTTAGGTGAACATCAGAAAATGAGTCAACCCTAAGTTAACAAAAATCAGCTGTCATTTTCAGGCTAAACAATGGTACACAGACCTAAAAATAGAAATTATTTCAATGGCTGCAGTTATGCAATTGGAGCAATGACATGTTTGAGTGAGTGACTGACAGATTCTAGGTATTCTGATCATTTTACTGTCATCTACCTGCCCATTTTAAAAGTTTACACAAAATATCAAAGGTACATTTTAGAAGAAACTTAGACCAGAGCTTGTCCAGATAAAGTATTCACTAAACAGATGGTGGTGATAATGAAGCTTTGCAGGGTGAAAGGTAATTAACCTGCTGAAGTGCTCATGACAGGATCCTTGATACAACATCTAAGGGCCTGAAGGCAGAAAGGCAGAAATGAGCAGGAGTTTGAATTCTCAGGTGTGGGATGCCAGAAAGCTGGGCAGCATCAGGGGCAGCTCCCTCACCTGTACAGAGAGTGCTGCACTCACAAAAATATTTGGGGCTCAGCCAGTCAGTCAGAGGTTGGACAAGGCACAGTTTTAGGTCTGGTCCTGAAAAATGGGGTAAGAAACCATTCCTGGAGTGGGCAGCTGTACCTTGGGGTACCAAGAGCCCTGGAGAGTGGCCACACACCACTAAGAGCAGGAGCCAGTGAGGAACAGCCAACTCTGAACATCTCAGCTCTTGCTTCTCTCAGGGAGGTGTCAAGAAAGAAAACATTTGGATGGTTCAGTTAGCTCATTATTTTGAGTCTGCTGCCTTTTAACTACACTCTGGTAAAGTTAATTGAAGCATCCTTTTCACTTCATTTTAAACAGACAAAAGAGGACTCACCTTACTATCATTCATCTATTATGTTTCCCCATATTAATTTCCCCTCAGCACTGTCTTCAAATATCCTGACATTTACTTCTCCAGCAATTGTTTTGATTTTTTTTCATCATTTCAGTTGCTCTCTTTAGGATCTTTTCTATTATTTCATGTGCTCTTTGAGATAGAATGCTGAGATTGAACCCTTTAATACAGGCAAAGGTGTACTATAAATTCTTGTAATGATACTTTTTTTGTCTTAATACAATCTAACATCTCAATTTCTTTCTAGACTGCACTGAACTCGGCCTTCTCAATGCTGTTCCCTGCAATGACCAAGTATTTTTCTCGGAGTTGTTACAGCTAATTTAGAATCTATCAGGCAGTATGATTAGTTCCAGTTGTCCCTTCAGCATCAGTTACCATCAGCTGTCTACCCTGAAGCTCACCTGTCATTTATTACTGAGTGCTCGATCACCGTTTGATCCGCCTGCATTTCTTGTATCTCCTGGAGTTAACAAGGCCCATGTAATTTCACCTTGTCAGCAACCAAAAAAAAAAAAAATACTATTTATTTCCTTTCCAGACAATTTTCACAAGTTACAGTATGGATCTTTACATTGCTCAACTATTAATCTTTTTCTCAAGTCCTTATTTCTCACCTTCTTAGAGCTCCCTAATCCGCAGAGAACTTCCTTCTTATACTGAGATAATTTTTTTTTGAGTGACTTTATCCACATAAACTGTATTTACTATTGTAGCTACAAGATTTTCTGTCCTCAAGTAATGAAAGAATTCTAATGGACTGCAAAGATAATGTTTTCTTTAACAGGAACTATTTTGATTCATTCTTTGATAACAGCTTTATCGAAATGATTCATAAAACCCAATACCAGCATGATCTCTACATTTCTTGCAGGAACTAGTCACAAGGCTAAGACTCACTCTCTCAAACCATTTGTACTCCCTACATCTTCCACTCTTCCCTTTATCTGTTTGCTTTATCTTTATGTTTGCCTTTCACTTAGATTTTCAACTGTTTGAGGATGGCTTTTACTCTTTTTTATGTTTGGACAGTGTAGAGCATGGTGAGACTGGAGCACACACATACAAGAAGTACCTTGCAAAGACAGTAGTGACATATTACATGGAAAATGTTTCAAATAAAGTGATTTACTGCTTATCACATGCAAACAGACATTTCTATATCTTCTGCTCAGGTACTTCTCTGCTCAGTCCTGATACTAATAAAAATAATTCTTTTCTTTCCCAGTGGTTTTCTTACATCAACACTGCACCAATCCAAAATAATGCCACTCTCAGATTAATTCTGCTGGATGTACAAGAAATGAATCTGGAGACCTCTGTCTACGCAGTTACCATCCTTAGACTTCAGATGGTATCAGTTCAGACAATGATTTTTCTTATCTCCACTTTGGAGTAAGTTTTCTCCTTTTCCCAAGAAGCAGTTCAGTATAAAAAGTTAGGAAATTCCATCACCTTGGTACAACCCTCTCCACTGTCAATAAAGTAAACTGCTTGTTTGCAAAAGTAAAGAATGCTTTCATTATTTTTACCAAATAAAATGTTATTTACATACTATTCAGTGGCAAATAACCAACTAGGGCAGATGGTGACAATCCCCTGTGCGGCTGTGCTGTAGCAGGAGGAAGAGCAAAGACGAATGTGACAGAGCAGATGTCCAGGATGCTCGTGGAAGATGACAGACAAACGAGTCACACTCAAAGATCCCATTTCCACTTCCACAAATGGATTTGTCAAAGGCAGGAGTGTGAGTTTGAGTAAATTGAGATATCTCATAGGAAGAGAGGATGGAGGTCAGCTTGTTGGCAGAGGAGAGATTCCAGGAGAGTTCCCAAGGAAGCTGCATCTCCCCCAGGTTCAGGGAACAGTGTGACTAAAGGAACAGCTCAAAGCAAGCTGTGTGTGACACGGCTCCTGCAAAGAGCTTTCACTGGAGAGAACACTACACTTTAAAGAGGCTATATAGTCATTGCTCTTGGAGAAATCAGAACTGCAAGGTCTGAGATCATGACAGATTTACCTGGCTACACACCAGAAGAGAAAGAGAAAACTGTGTTTATTTCTCAAGAGAAATGGTAGGAAGAGGCTACCTCAGAGAATGGCAGATTAGAGATAGGGTTCAACAGCCTGGTGACCATCATAAGCAGGCACAGTCATTTTGGCAGTACCTGCCTTGCTGGGCAAGTGCAGATCTGAGCCCTGTGAGTCCTCTTACCAAACCCCATCTGCCCACCACCCACACAGCTTCTTGATTATGTCACTGTCAAACTCACCAACACTGCAGCAGGAAACCTAAACATCCCCTCTGCCTTAACAAGAGGCCCCAGCCCACTCTGGTTGAGCCACACAGATCATGGCTGGGAAGGACAAAACACTGAGCAGACCAAGCCAGCAGCTATCCAAGTTTTCCTTTCTTTAATTAATTCTATGGATTAATTAAGAATGTCCAGAAATATTCTCATCTCTGTATGAAGTCTACCCTGGAAATAGAAACAGCAAATATTCAAATAGTTTTACATTCTTTGTTTGATAGTATAGACCCAGATTTAAATTCTATTCTATGGTGCTGCAAAAAAAAGGAAAATATCCACAGTCAGAGCTGGCAGTCAGCATCCCTCCTGGGGCACTGGAGGCTGGTAGTGCAGCTGACTGTTATCATGTCAGGAGCAGACAAGGAACTCTGCTCAGCAGTGACAGTGATGAAATCTATTGTTCAGTCCACAGCCAAGATGAATCACTCTCCTTTTCATTTCTTAGTGTCTGCAGACCTTTTAAGTTTTATACATTAGGTTATTGCGGAAAGAAAAAAGAAAATAGCACTGAAGAAGAAATTAAGCAAGACCTAATGGAATGAGTCCATCTCAGGACAGGGAGAATTTAGACAATCAGTATAGTCTTAAATTCTAAAGCACTCTTACCAACAGGCCTGTTCAAAACATGGGAATAAGTGGGCACAAATAAAGGGAAACACTGGGATGGTTGGTGATCAGTTCTACCAAAGATACCTAAAAGATTTGAGCACAATGGTTTCTTCTTAAAATGTCAGTATTATATGAATTTAAGAAAAGCAAACAAGCAAAGATAAAAATACACACCATTAAATTCACTGATATATGACTGATCAACAGATGACTGATAGACAGATTGTTTATGATCATAGCATAAACACCAGAATCTGGGCATGAAAATGACTTTGAGAGGTTGTGTAACCACAGCAATTCCTATCCAATACCAATGTGTAACACTTAGCATTCAAAGGTGTAGAAAAACTTAACCACCATGGAAATGCAGGTTTCCACACGATATTTCATATACTTTTCAGAATATCTTGTATTTCAGTATCTGATGAAACATTATGTTATTCTCCTACACATAAAACCAATGGGAAGTTGGCAATAATGGTTTCACAAGGTAAATGTTTCAGATATTTCCACTAAGAAAAGTTTACAACTCATAATTCATGTAAAACCAAAAAGCTCTCTGAAATAATTTCAATACAACCTCCATTTTAACGCAGGATAAGTGTGTGCCAGCTCTCTTCTTACCTGCATTGTTTGTTTCACAAAAGAGGAAGTTGAAAGACACCCAGAAATGCTCACAAGATGTCAGAGCCAAAACTGATGTGGCATTTTCTTTCTAAACTGTTTTCAGAAATAGCAGCTTTGAACTTCATCTTCTGGGGAGAATTGCTCTTGCTTATTCTCAACATAGAGAGAAAGGACTTCTTTCTGAAAAAAATTTTAAGGAAAGCCATGACCATATTTTTGAGTTAGCACACGTAGAAAGCTTAACATGAACTTAACAACGTGCTTCCATGTGTCCACCAGACCAAGGATGGAAGTTCACACACCTGCCCTCGCTCTCTCTTGTGTATTTGTACCCATGGCAGGAAGGGAGCCACAAATGCAGCTCACAATCCCTCCTTAAGACAAGATCCTGGGTTTTCAAGCCAATGATATAACCTTGAAATCATGTACACACTGCGTATTATAAATAAATTTGAGCTGGAGCTCAGGCTGTAGCCTGCACTTGATACACAGCATGCACATTCTTTGTCTCAGCTGGACAGAGGAAGATCAAACAGGATCTTGCATTAAAGAGATACCCACTGCTCACCTTAGTGCATATTGATTTCAAGAGAAATAATATTCACCCGTTATGCAGAGCTTCGCCAGTAGATTTAAAAACATTTTACAAAGGAAGTCAACAATATTATTACCATATTACAGCTGTGAAATATGAAATAAAGGGAGGTAAAGTGCTTTGTCAAGAGCCTCCAAAAAAACCCAATGGTCTGAAGGGAAGTCCAGCACAAGGACTGTGTTAACAGCAGGGCAGGACACTACAAATGTATTTTATGGAAAAGAGGTGCTGACAGGACCCAAGAAAAAATAAAGAGAAAGGTTAATGAAGAGACCAGGATCACACAAAAGAAGAATCTTGACAGAGAGATCTGGAGAAGTGCAGTAGATATGAATAGATGTTAAAGGAATTATCAGAGCCAGTGCAAAGCAGAGACAAGAAGTGAGAAAGAAAAATACAGAATGGAGCTCTTTGGTATGGACCATGAAGGGTCCTGAAAGGCCAGAGAAGAAAAGGCTGTAGCAGTCCAGACAAAACCAATGATACATGCTGGCAAGAGAGGGCTGAAGCTATGTTCAGGTGGTTTCTGACCCTAGCAACTCGAGGTTGAAGGGTTTTTAACTTCAAGCTGCAATCCACACTGCAGCTTTGCTAAGCCTGAAACAAAGGAGTGTATTTGCTTTTTATGTTTCTCCTCTGCTCTCCTTGGATTTTTTTCCAGGGCAGTTTTCTCTTTTCTGCTGATTTATCCTCTCTCCTATTACATTTTTTTCTTCCTATGTTGATCTTTACTATCAGTTCCCAGATTTTGTGAAAGTACCTCCCCCCTGAAAAATACAGGGCTTTTTATTTAAATTGATTTAAGCTTTAGTTTTGCTGTAAGAAATGTCTCTTCTCTGCTGCATTGCCACGACCAACACTTCTGCCCTTTACCTCAATCAACATGATAATGGCATTTGTGCTGCTAGGCTATCCAGCCTTGATGTCAGAATATTTTTTGAAGAAAAACAGAGTGACAGAGAATTCATCCATTTCAGATGCAAAAATATCAGGAAATTTTCTATCACTCTCTCACTGAACATGCTTGTGCATTTCATATACCAATCTATATCAGTTTGGAAAGGAGCACAGTATAAGAGTAATGCCCTTGCACAGAAGGAGGTTTATTCATATTTGGCCATTTCTTCACTGCTGGAAAGCAATATGTAGGTGTAAGATCCTGTAATTGCAACTGCAGTGGTGGAATGCAGTAATTTACCTATTTAAGCTCGTGTGTTTGCATGTATGTGGTACATCTCCTCCATCAGTACAAAACCACATGAATTTTACACCTTAACACTTGTATAAATACAAGTCCAAAACTCTGAATCATCTATGATTCAGAATTATCAAAGTCTTGTTCCTCTTGCTTGAAGCTACAAATATGACTTGACTTTATCACAGTTGCCTAGAGAGGATAAGAAATAAAAATTCACCATTTTGTCCTTCTCTCTCCTGTCCACAAATCAGATAACCCAAAGTCTCTTTATGGATGTTACTAAGGACATTTCATGGCACAGTTCATGAGTTGACTTTTACAAGCTCTACTGAATCTGAGTTTCTCAGTATGTGACACTGAGTCTCTTTTTAACTCTTACAAGCTTAAAGTTCTTTTGGAAACAGCTTTTCTAAGCCACAGATCTCTTGGTTTTCTCCAATGCACACTTTAGCAATAAGAAACCAAAACTAGGAGGATGCTAAATTTGTTTTCACAGTATTTAATATTTCTGACCTCTCCCATTTTTTGAAGCTCAGCCTGACTGGAATTTAGGAATAAAATTAAGTATTTCTAGTGTATATAAAATATTGTGTATTTTTGAGAATATGCTGTTTTTTCTGGTGTTTAAGCATTATTGATATTTTTCTGATTAATGTCTTCTGAGACCTTCTCAATTTCCCTCAAACTGTCTTGGATCTTGCTCAAGTATAAGCAATTCATCTCATGACTTCCTTTCTGGTGTCAGGGAATATTTCTTTCTAATGATCATCCACATATGCTACATTTATTAATTTGCTTTGGTAACAAATGAATTAATGCAATTGTAAATAGATACTGATAGCCCTCTGCAACACAATCGTACAAGTAACCTTTCTTGAGGAAAAATAATCAGAAAAGGAAAATCTTTACTCCAAAACTGTAACTCTAAAAGTTTCATTGTTAGAATGAAAAAATCTCTGAGAACTTAAATATGTCTGTCACCAGGCACAAGGAGAGTTGAGCAAGATAATTTTGCACATAATTCCTTAAGTGCTTGAAGAATCATGGCTCCCCACTCAAAACACCACGTTTTTGGACTGTTTTCCACATTTCTGGACTGGCATTCCTGCTAAGCTCCAGGCTTGCTCAGTGAATGTCAGGTTAATAACTTCATTAATGAAATCTCAAAACCTTTCTGCACCTTGATTTTTAAATTATATCAATGTGGACTGAATAATTGAACATGAATAAACAAAATAATAAATTCCTACTTCTAAGTATTTTGATTTCCAAAGAATCACAACATCAAAATCAGGTCTTTTTCAATTTGACTGTTGAAATGGTCCTTTCTGATTTTTTGTTCTTCTTGAAAGTCCTTGAGCTGCTTTCATATGAAGCATTGTGAATCAAATAAAAAGATTAAGACTTAGACAAATGTTTTCACAATGTCTGGATCTTCTGAGCTCCCCAGATATAAAAGGAGATTAAACAAAACACAGCACAATTTGAACTTAAATAATTACATCAAATCTTTGACTCATCATGTAAGGAAATACCAATACTTGAGGCAAGTACTTGTGAAAAAAAATCAAGAACCTTCTTTAAATTCAAATGAAGAAAATAATATCAAGGCCTTGCCAAAAAAAATTGTCACTTGCAATTTTTTTATATCAAGTCCTCGGAATGGGCACCCAGACAATAGCTATACCTGAGGGTAATGAGCAGGAACGAACAGCACAACTTCCAAAATACTGTTTTGCCTTTACAGCTGTTCATGTATTCCATTCTCACCAGCACCACACATTTCTGACATACACATAAATAACCATTAAAGAAGCCTAATGAATGGTGCACCATGGACTGCTTTCCTTTGTGCACGTTTCACAACCAACCCACCAAAGGCACATCAGAAATTAGGCTTTACTCATATAATGATTTATCTAAATAGCAAGATAGGAAAGATTGCCATCTACATCTGCTCATTATCAGCCTGAAACACCCTCTGTTGGTTATCAATGCCTTTTCTCTCAAGAAATTCCAGGAGGTAATTCCTAGTGTGTTTTCTACTTCATGTGTCTCTCCCCGTTGTAAAGCCACTGTGCAATCTGCATGGATGTGTGCTGTACATTAATACCAGTATTTCCAGACTGAAGGAATTAGTGAATCTCAAAATATAATGCACACAAGAATGTATCTCTTCAGTTGTACCATTCTAAAAATAGGAAGAGTCTGGATTTAATAAAGCTTGTCAAAGAAGGCTTGCCTCCTTAGTGCTGTGAGGATCAGGTAAAGAGCATTTTTTAAATATCAAAACAAATATTTTTAATGAAGGAGATTATATGCAGGTCTAAAACCACATCTGTACAGAGGACTTGCAGTAAGGATATGTCTCACTGAGTCTGCAGTGCATAACAAAGTGTGGGGAGGATGATACACATTGCAATGCTTTGCAAACCCAAGGCATCCAAAAATCACTCCCTTATTGAATCAGTTCAACTGATACATTTGAAACAACTCATATTCTAAACTAACACATACTTTTTTAAAAGGAATTCCTTTCAGTTAATCTCTTTCTTAGGTTTCCTCTTTAGACATTAAGAACTTGTATTTACAGTCAAATAATTACATATGTGACATTTTAAAAGAAACAGAAAAGGTCTTTGGAATAATGCTCATGTTTTTTTACTTAGGAAATCAAAGATACAGGTTGAAGACACAAACTTATTGTGAAAGTTCTCTTTTGTATATAAATCACAGAAAAGTAAAAGGAAATCATTCATTCAGCTGTATTATTAATACTTACCTCTAAGCCTAAAAGAACACACATTTTGTCTGTCAAAATCCTGAAAATTATTCTTTTTCAAGTCTCCAAATATCGTGCAATGGATTTAAATCCATTAGAGGAAGATTTCGCTTCAGATCCATAGCATTATATTCAAGTCATCCAGGGATATTTGAAAATTTAAGTCTGTAGTACCTTCTCAACTGATTACTTTAATGGCATTTAAGATAATACACACCAACTGTTTGGAATTACCTGTCTACATCAGTGTCACATCAAACCAGTCTTTCTGCCTGCATCCAGATTTTGTGGCTCTGTATGGGAATCACTGTGTTACTCCTGTCATTCACATTTTTAGTGCTGTGCTGTTATTCACCGCTTAAGGTAATGAATAAATAATAGCTATTTTTCCTATTTTTGTCAAATTAAACTTTACTTCTGTTGGTCTTTTGTTGTTTTCTCAGCTCCACTGGGAGGAGAAGGGATTTACAGGTAGATATGTTTTCTGAATTTAAACTTAGCAGTAAGTCTCTTCCTAAGCAAAGGAGTGTGATAAGCCAACCCCAGCACTGCATGCAAACAAAAGTAGAGGCTGCTTGATTTTTCTATTCATCCCAGCCCAAACCTGTTTGATGGCTACAAAGGAAATATCCCAGTCCAAAAGATCAGAGAGATGCTCTGGAGGCCAAAATCCCACAAATGCTGACTTGTGTGGCAGATCTTCACATTTTATTTATTCACCCAGTTGTAAATTCCTTTTCCTGAGTACAGACACCAGATACTCACCCAAAGTGGCTGGGAAGGAGCACAGCCTGTGTCTTCCTCCCAGCTTTCCAAATCCCAACACCCTGTAGGACCCTGATCCTACAGAGCAAGCCTGATGGGGCTCCCTGTGGATTTGCTTCTGTGGCCTCTTGGAGACAGCACCAGTAACAAAAAGGAAATATGGGAGAGGGGAGGGAGAAGTGTCACACAGGGGCAGCACTAAGGGTGAGACAGCCCAGCAGCTCCCAGGCTTTGTGCTGTGCCACATTCCCATATTGTGTATTTAGGAACTCCCTATCCAGAGTATCTCTACCCCTTCTACAGAAAATAAGAACTGCAAAACTCTTCAGACTGGATAGAACCTATGAGAATCAGCCAAATCCCCATCAGAGAGGGAACAGAGGACAAGGAGAGATCCTTGCCCTGCAGTCTGTCAGAGAGAACCTCTGTTAATCCAAAGGGCCTGCTAGTGCAGCAATTTATATAGCTTTGCCTTTATCCAAGGTTAATTATGCAATTTTACATCCAGATTCTATGATTACAGTGAATATTTTCAGATCCTACTTGGACTTTGCTTCCATGAGTTCAACTCCAAGCATCACCTTGACTTGTGTTTGCATCTAGGAGCAACTGTGCCTACAAGGGATCACTTGGAGAATCCCAGCCTGAAACTGTAGCTTTTGATGCTGCTTAGCCATGTTCAGCCTTTCAGTTTTAAAATGCATTGCAAGGGTGTTTGTGACACGGCAGTTTGTCATCCAGGAGTTTCCAGACCTCCTCCTGCCTTTCCATCTGGCTTTTGGGTTGGCTTGTAGAATATGAGAAGTGCAGTCCCTTTGCCAAGTCCCTGCAGCTGTGAGCATGGGAAGTTAGACTTCATCTGGTGGTGACACTGAATTATTTTGATACTGAAATTTTTAAATTCATGTTGTTTACTGAACATCTTATGACTGAGTCTTATTATTTAAACTCCACAGAACACCTGCAACCACAAAAAGACTTGCAGCATAAGAAGTAAACATAAACTTCACTTACATACTCCATCTAGTTAACAAGGCTTTGTATGGAATCTAATGGCAGACAACAGGAAAAAATCTTTTACCTGTGCTTGGAACAGAAAATAATTTAAACTACTGGGAAATTTAGCTTTTTAGACGTCATGGAAAATGTATGAGGTGTTATAGTGTAGATGGCTACTGATAAATTATAGAAGAACTTAGGAAACCATAACAACAAAAGTTAAGGGATTTTGAATGCAAATTGATACCTGGGATATAAGTTCTAGGTTGGATCTCAAATAGGAAAGGATATTTTCCAGCATAAATAGAAGTTCATCCTTCTTCTGCACACCCTAGGCCTCACAAGGCTTGTAACATTTATGACCAAAGACTTGTGAGAAGACCATGTGAGAATCACACTTCATCCATGTTAACCCCCAGCCTTTATGTTCATCCCTTGCTGCTCTGCTCCTAAGCCTAATCCAGATCTAAATTTGCACAAAAGATATTAAGGGATAGGCTGTTCTATCCCTGTTGAATATTGGATCCTTGAATACAGTATAGGTTTTTATTTTAGTCTTCCAATTACAGGCACCATGAAAGCATGCACATTTGGTAGCTACTTTTTAAAGCTGAATTCTATACAAAGTAAGTAAGGATCAGACAAAACACACATAAGGGGTGTCATAAAGCATTTTCATATAAGGTCATCGTTTGACACCTTCCTGAATGGTAATGAAGCAAACTTCCTTTGCTGTTCTCAATGTACTCACCACATGGTTAGTTTTCTCCTAAAGCAAGTCACAGGTGGACGATTTGATCAGCTGCTGTTTTCATGCAGAGATTTCCCTCCTCTCTCAGCTCTGTGGTACAGCATGAGCTGCAGAAGTGGCACCTGTGCCACCTCTGACCTGCACTAGCATCCTCCAGACCAGAGGAATTCTGAAACCCACACATGGAGGTGGCATCACTGGCTGATTGAAAAGCCTGAGACTCAAAAAACTGCTTTTGTTGGTTTTTTTTTTTTCCTTCTGGTGGTGGTCAGACCAAAAAATGCTTCAAACAGGAAAATCTAAATAAGAGCTTTCCCTACTACAAGGTAGTCATTTTATTCTTAAAAGAGATGTTTGTTACTCTGAAGTGGCTTTTTACCTTCCTCTGCCTATTTTGTGAAATTCTCTCTTACATTTATAGCTAAACAGACACAGGATAACAGTTCAAAGGCAATAGAGTGTCAGGGAATAAACATGCTTTTAGATGCTTTCATGGGGTATTTGCTTTGACATTTCCATGTAATTTAGGGTTAATGTATCTGCCATTACAGCCAAACGTGTAATGCCAAACACTGGGAAGGGGGAGTGGTGAGTTTTTCTCTCACTCTTCCTTTCAGTTTTAGCATCGCACCTGATTTTCTGTCTCAGCCTTTGAGCGGCAGCGCTCCTGTCCTCACTTGTGCGCACCTGGGGGCCGCAGCCGTCTGTCTGCACATCCTGTTCCACAGTGACAGAGCCTGCCCGTGCCAGGAAAACCCACAAACGCCAAAGGAGACAGAGGAGCCTTCAGCTTTATTGGAATCAAGGGAGGGAGTCCATGGCACACACACCGCGGGGGATTTTCTCTCTAGAGCTCTCAGAGGGCGAAGCCCCCTTTTATCCCAAACTCCCGGCCGCCTGTTGCCCTCTTCCTTTCCCAAGTGACCGAGCTACTAGAAAAGTAGAGCCTTCCTGAACTTTTCCACATATATTCCCCTTGAACCAAGTGTTTTACCCCATAGTTCAGAAGTTCAGCCTTGTGCAGACCCATGTGTTTCACGAGCCAGGCAGCCTGGGCTCTGTAATGAGCCTGCTGCCCAAAGTCAGTAGGGACCCTTAGAACCATTTCAAAGGTGTCAATATCCATACCTAGACCCATCAAATTGTTTGTAAAGCTTTCCTCTCATCCGCAATTCCCTGCTCCTAGGAACAGGAGCAGGAATAAAAATTTGCATTTTCCCCGGAGCGAGCCGCTCGCCGGCTGTATGGGCACCTGTTAATGTCCCCACGCTGGCCGCGCGTTTGTCTGCAAAACCACGCACAGATTTCAGAGTTTAGAACAGGTATTTTCATGGAAGCGTTTTCCGTGGAGCCGTTCACCTCTGGAGACCGGGCTGGTTTTTAATCCGAGGGGTTTGGATACACCAGGCTGCCCTCCGGCGGCGGCCGGCGCGCCGCGCCCGCTCTGCCAGAGCCGCTCCGAGCCCGGCCCCGCTCCCCGCTCTGCCAGAGCCGCTCCGAGCCCGGCCCCGCTCCCCCCGCTCTGCCAGAGCCGCTCCGAGCCCGGCCCCGCTCTGCCAGAGCCGCTCCGAGCCCGGCCCCGCTCCCCGCTCTGCCAGAGCCGCTTCCCTGCTGCTCCCCACTCTTCCAGAGCCGCTCGGAGCCCGGCCCCGCTCCCCCCGCTCTGCCAGAGCCGCTCCGAGCCCGGCCCCGCTCCCCGCTCTGCCAGAGCCGCTCCGAGCCGGCCCCACTCCCCCCGCTCTGCCAGAGCCGCTCCGAGCCCAGCCCCGCTCCCCACGCTCCGCCAGAGCCGCTCCGAGCCGGCCCCGCTCCCCGCTCTGCCAGAGCCGCTTCCCTGCTGCTCCCCGCTCTTCCAGAGCCGCTCCGAGCCCAGCCCCGCTCCCCCCGCTCTGCCAGAGCCGCTCCGAGCCCGGCCCCGCTCTGCCAGAGCCGCCCGGGCGGGGCTCTCGGAGACACCGCAGCTCGGGGACACCGCAGCTCAGGGATCCCGAAAGCCTCAGGAGAGCTCCTGAGAGCTGGGCAGGCTCCCAAAGCCTCGTGCCTGAGGTCCCTCTCCGCGCTCGGGCTGTAACCTCCCGCTCTGGAGAGGGGAACCAAGACAGGAAAACACGCTCTTCGTCATCTTTTATCACGAGCTTGAAATAAAAATCTAAACGGCAGCGAGCCGCCCCAAACACGTGTCGTTCTGTGCTCCATGTCCCTGTGACCCATGTCCATCTTCCAGCATCTCCCTGGTGCTCCGTGTCCCGGAGCCGCCTGTGGGGATGATGCTTTCAGCTGATGCTTTCAACCTGCCTGTGATTCTTCAGGGACCAATTGTAGGCTGCTGGGTCAGTGTTAGGAAGGAAGCAATAATTGCATTTGGTTTCTGCACAGTCTGAAAAAACTGCTTCCTTTAGTTATTACAGCAAGATGAATGGAAAATGCTTCACGTTTATTTTCAGAGGAGATGGTTACTATCACCCTCCAGTCAATTGCTATTATCAGTGTTCAGAGAAGAAAAGGAAGTGCCACTTTCCGAGTACAGTGGTCTCACCTGCTCCCATTTGATTTTGAATGCCTCTCAAAAACAGGGGACATTTAGTAATTTGTCACTGTGTATTCTACAAGCTGAATCAGCTCCAGTGCAGAAAGGCTGCACCTGAGGCCAGTGGGATGCAGCAGCTTTGCAGGTTTGTTCTTGTTCACACTCAACCTGCTCGGATCACAGGCACAGGAATTGAGTCACCTGGAACCAAGGATCACTCCCTTGCAGCAATGATCTGAATTTCTGTGTGAATTCAAACACTGGCAGTGGTGGGGAAAGCAGCAGTGACACAGCTCTGGCTATGACAGAGGTAGCCAAAGCCAGCACTGAAAGTCAGTGAACTGTCAATAGGCATGAGACCAACTTCTCTTGCCTTCTGTGTTTGGTAAAGTTATTGTTTTCCTTCAAACTCAGAATTTTAGGGTTATTTTCCAGCACAATTACATGGAAGAACACCTCTATCTTTAAGAGGACAGTGGCCAGAGGAGACACAAAGTGTTACATGATTATTTAGCAAACTCTGCAGAAGGCTGGGGTCCTGCAGGAGGGAATCTAATGCCACAGGTACTCTACAGATCTTGGAGTAGAGATTATTTATAAGAATACACTGGAGGTTGTTTCAACTCCTATGATCCCAAAACATTACTGGTAGCTCCACTTTGGCTATCTTCTATTTTGTCACAGAAAACTATCAAATGCCAAGCCAGATCTTCCTAAGATTAAAAAGGGAAAATACCCTTGACATCCAAAGCAGGAAGGATCAGTCAGTTTGCAATGGACACTAGTAGTATGAGGAAGCACTTTATTCAATTATACCATGTCTGTGCTAAGTATGAGAGAAGGGGTGCCCTGCTCAGTTATGTTAAATGATGCCCTGTTCCTAGGGTTAAAAATCATCTCACAAAAATGATGTGAATGGGAATATGGCACTAACATAAAGGAGATTCATGTACACCCTTACACAGCACCACAAATCTGGGTGCACATGGTACAAGAACTACCATAAGCAACTGACCACAGAGATTTGGCACACAACATCAGCTGTTTAACAATTAGCTTATTAGATCAGATTTAATCTAACTAGGAATCTGGTTAAGGGTTAAATCTCTACAATTAAAAGCTTCTCTTGCTGAAGATTTCTTTTAAATAAAGAGCTTGTAGCTGAATGGTAAATAAGATTTAGACCTCTTAGAAGATTAAGTGTTCTGCTCTGTTCCTAAGCTTAATCTTAAGGCAATTAATAGTTCTCATGGTCTGAACAGTAGGGATATGCATGAATTTTCTTAATTCTACCAGCTGAAAGTGAGTTGAATGACTCCTGCCTCACATTGTCACACAAACACTGGCACGGCTTGAAGTGATGTAAATCACCAGTAGTACAAGATTATCCACCAGTGATCCATAGGAAAAGTAATACATCATAATATATTACAGCAGATTAAAAATGTGTCAAAGAAAATCCTTTTAAAAATCATAGCAAGAATAAGGGTTCTTTGGAGGTTTTTTCCTTTTAACTTACCCTATAATTCAACTTTCCTGCTAAAATGGATGAAGTTAATGAAGCAGTTTATAAAAAATAAAATAGTTGTCAAACAGCATATTTAATCCACATCTGCATTATACTGTGAGTGGGGTATGAGGTGTGACATGTACAGGGACGTATTTCCAACCTGGAACATGGGAGAGCATGGGCACACCCTCGGGACCCTGATACTATTACTCCTGACTTCCTATTGCCACTGTTTCCAAATGAGCACTGCAATCCCATACTTTCCTTTTTAAACTGCACGCACTCATTTTGTCAGCCTCTGCTGTCACATCCTGAACAAGGAGTACAAGCGAGCAGCGTTTCTGGGTGATCACCTGGGATCACGTTCAGACCAAGAGGAAGTTTTGGATTGATGTTGTGGCAGGGAGTCATCAGCTGGATGATCCTATGCCGTGCCTTTTTTTGGAAGTCAGCTTTATCAAGTGTTAATTTGGTGCTCCTGATGCCTGACAATGACACACTTCATGGAGCAGCAGTGGGTCACAGAGCAGAGCTGAGCATGGCTTAGGAGGTTCTGGATCACATGGTGGTCACAGCTGCTTCTGTCTCCCAAACAGTGACCCATAAAGCAACAACAAATGCACAAAGTGATCATTATGAAACAGCCTAATTAGGTTTGCCATCTACTTGCTTACTGTGTTATGAATCATTTTATCAACAAGGATTATATCTTTATTTGAAGTTCCCACTTCGTGCAGTAATTATATCTAAATGCCCTGTGCAGCCTGCTCACCTCAGGAAAGGTGAGTTACATTGCTAGTGTTGCAGAATTGAAATCCTCGAGTTCTGCCACACAGAGAACACACCCCCTCTGGTGAGACAGGGTCCTCAAGCTACATCCTTGAAGACCCACAGGCAGCAAACTACCTGCAGCCTAATTAATGATTTTTCTTAACAATGTTTCAGCTTTTTTTTTTTTTATAATAAACCATGATTTAACTTCCTAATAATTTGAAATAGTCAAAATAGTATCATTAGTGCTGGCAAAGACAGAAATTCCTCCTGACTGGGTGCTACTCATTCCTCACTGAAAGATCTGCGAGTCATTCTGCTATTGTCTGTGTTTGACTAAACAAGGGGACTTGTTCTTTTAGTTCAATTATGTTTAAATGTAAAACACTTATAATTTCTTGTTAACTGCATGCTCATGTGAGGACATTTTCATTGCTCTTCAGAACACTACTGCCTTCAGGGGCACAGTTTTACCTGATTAATTGTTCACAAATAAAGAAAAAAAACCCTTGATACTGCAAAGTATCCAGCAGATTTTCTTCTCAGTAACATGTGAGTGAACACCTCTCATTTGCAGCTTTACAGTTGGTGCCCCATATTCTGAGGTTTCTGATTAAATCCTCATTAATCTTTGCATCATAGAGAAGGAGCTTTAAAATTTCAAGTGGGTGTCAAGTTGAATTAGGACTTGTGTACTCGTTCTGCCTGAACTGCTATTCATGCACAAACAGTGTAAGATGTGTAAGAGTGTCCTTTTTTAAAAAGGGAAAATGCTGCAGCCCTCGTGTAGAACTGCATGGTGTGAGTATTTTGATGTGCATTTTATAAAAAATAAAATTGTCATAAAGGTGTGTGTTTGGTGTGCATGGTTATATTTTGGTGGTTATATATGGCTATAAATGGTTATATTTTGGTGTGCATTCTACACCCCATGGTGCGATTTACACAAGAAAACCACATCAGTATCATGCCAAGGCAGGTTGCTCTGTTCATCAAATGATGTTCTGCTTATCAGTCAGTCTGTCAGAAATTGTTTGTCTGCTTTAAGAACTCTAAACACATTTTTTTTCCTGTTTTCTCCTGGGCAAAGTTCTGTGCTATGCCTGGAATTAAATTTTGTTATAAAAGATGCCTTTACTACATGTAAGACATGTATGCACTTAGATTTCCTGATTTTTTTAAATAGTACTATTAATAAACTTCATTGACTTTGTGTTCTATTATGCTATTTAGCTCAGGTTTTTGTTTTCTTCTGTCTTATGCAAATTGTACTGATATTCCACAGGAAGTCAGAAAGACAACTTTCTGTAACTTGCTGAAAAGGGTAGCAGGTAGCAGCCTTCCTTTCCAAATGCCCCTAGCAATGCTGTCATCTCATTTTGGACCATGTGAGCCATAACCAAAGAACCAAGAGGACAGATGCATAATGATATGAAATCTTTACTCACCTGCATAAAAATTGAACCATTTAAACAGTTTCTCTGCCATGGAATAATGTAGCTGGAAGCACTTTTTCGCCTCAATTTCCTGATGAAGCACAAGAGCAACCTTGCAAAGAACAGTGAGAGTAGGAATGCAGCACACACACACCCTGGCAAATAAAACTATTATATTCTTAAATGCAGTGTAAAACCAGAGTCACTGCCAATTCACTTTTGAACCTCATCTATGGCAGAAATGTAACTGTCTCTACAGTACTTAATTTTATGCTAAAGTTTGTTTCTCTAGGACAGCTTGGTTAGTTGATTGTGTCATGAAATTCTTAAAACCTGTAACATAACAATGTCTCTGCAACACAAAAACACATAATCAAATGATGTTGAGGTTAGATATTTCTACCTGCCAGAACAATGTGACTGGTCAGTATATTTCTATTATTTGCACATTTTCTTAAAACTGACCCATACACATGCTTCCTTTCTTTTATTGAGTATGCTAAAAACAAAAAAAGGCTGTGCATGAATTTTTGAAATCAATATTAACCTTTTTTCTTTAGCTATAAAAATGTAACCTATTTCTGTTTCAAAGTTATTACCAGGCAAGCTGATGTTCTGCTGGATGCTCTCAAAGCTTTTCAGTGCAGTAAATATTGTTGATATAATTTCACCAACATATGGATCAGAATAATATAGATAGTTCATAGCCAATTGTTTGAAATACATTTTTTTAGGAGCATCTAAGAGGAGTGGGAAATAAAACAAAAGCTTGTAAAACTTGCTGCTAGCATTTAGATCAGTGAAGAAAGGGGTGATTGAAAACATCTCAGTTTTATAGCAGAGAAAGGATTGTTACCTTATACAAGGTCAAATATGTAGAAGAAAAAATCATCCCTATTTCAATAAAGTATAAATATTAATTACTTTTAACATAGAAGCCTGAAAATAAAAAAATTTCTAAAAATATGTGATTATGTATTAAATATTCACCCAAGGATCAGAATAATAAGGTGACCAAGAGACAGTCTAGTATATAAACTGGAACAAACAAAGAATTACAAGCAGCCTCCTTGCAGTGTAATCGATCAAAGACAGTTGCACTTAGAGTTGTGTGTGTGAATGTGTGCTGACAGGGTCCTTTACTAGCACAAACACAGAAAATGAAATGGCCATTTCCCAGTAAACTGCCATCTCTGCCACTGATGGCTGCCTTGTGCAAGCTCATTCACTCTCACTGTCAGCCTCCAAGCTTTGGCTCCTGGAGAAGGAAACATTTCCTTCATCATCACCAACACTCTGAACTGCACATTGCTGCTGTCACCTCCAGGGAGCTGCTTCTGTCCTCCAAACCTTACAGCAGTTAACTGCTCACATGGGGCACCCTCTGATCGCCTGTGACTAGGAAAAATCAAAAGCAAAACTTTTCTTTTCTTTTTTGAAGAAGTGAAGACAAGAATAACTTATTGCCACCCCTGATCAAACAAGTCAGTGTATTTTTTAAGTAATGCATCTCCCAAACTGCATAGGGTGTCCCTATGTGGGTCCAGGAAGCACAAAATCTCTCCTCATACAAAATGTATGAGAAAGAAATAATTATTTAATTCACAATTGCATTAATTACAACGAGAGGAGTAGAGTGAAAATGAAAACTACAGCTCATTTGGCAGGGTGTAAGCAAGACGAAACAATCCCCTGAGAGGCTGTGTAAGCAGTATGGCAGGTGGTTGTACTGTTGTCCTACAGGCCATGGAAAATATCCATCAGAACTGACATGCAACACATGAGTATCAGTGGATATTAAATAAGGCCATGAAACACTTTTTTTTTTCCCTGATTTCCAACAGCCTTTCTAGTTCAGCCACGCCAGCTTATCTATTTTTACTCACAGAAGGGAATCTCATTTCTGTCCTAGTATTGTGGGTGCCTCAGAATTCTCACATAATGCAGACATAGCTGTTCTACCTCCAAAATGCTTCTCTGACCTAAACAGTGTTCTAAAAAAAACCATCCAAGATTCTGATATATACAGTGAAAAGTGACATTGTCCCTAGCTGCTGGCAACGCAGCAGGAGATTTTCACTGTGGAAGGAAACCTGAAATGTAGGCATTCCAAAGTTAAACAGCAGTTTCACGCTGTCCTGGTAGGGGATGGAGGTAACACCTCGTTTTTCTTACACCACTTCTGCAATGTGGTGTCCATACTGGCCATGCAAATATGCACAAGACCAACAATGGAGAAATGGTTTCCTGACCTTTCTAATAACAAGTGTGAATTTGGAAGGCTGCACATTCTTCATTCCTTCACATTCTTTAAACTGCTGCAGTGTTGGTGAAGTGGAAAGGGAAGGAAAAGGATTTTCAATGTAGCCCCACTACATGTCTTACATACAGATTACAGCTGGTAAGAACAGACAGAGCATTTCTTCCAAGCTTTATAAAATGCATCCTTAGGCAGTAGTTTCAAAACCACTTACTCTGAATTTTAAGTCTCATGAAGGTGTTTCATTTTCTCCATGAATATTTGATCCTCACCCAGACAAAGCAAGAAAATTGAAAGAGTTTTGCAGTCTTTATTTCTTTCCCACTCACTTAACAAGGAATTTGGTAAGGATGATTTTAGAGAAACTGAATCAACCAATTAGCAAGACTATTTATCTCAGCTTCTGCTGAAGAAGGAACATGGGAGATTTGAGACTATTGAAAGAGCAGTAGAGTATGCAAACCATCAGCGTGTTTCATAGACTGCAGCCACTTTTCACACAGAGAATGAGGATTTTAAAAAATCTCATTTAATTATTTCATCTCCCACTGTTGCTGTCACCTACTATAAACAACTGAGCAAAGAAAGATGAACTAGGAAAAGTAAACTAAAGCTTAATTAAGAAGGTATTTTCCTTTCTTTCCTACTCAGGCCCATGCTTGTATCATGTCCCTAGGATACAGCAGATGTGTCATTTCCTTACTCTGCTAATTAGAGACCCCATATTCCCTGAACAGAGTGTTGGAGGTATATTTTCAACTATTTATTTTAAAACAGAGTGACAGTCACTTCTCTAACTTGCAAGTATTCGTGTAAACGCAGCCTATTTGCTCAACACCACTTAAATCAAATTGACGTTTCACACCTTTTCAAAACTAGAACTGCTCCAAAAGAGGTCAACACTGAAAGCCTTGGATATGACACCAAGAAAGTTGTAGTAGGTGGAGTTGAGACAGGAATATTTTTTAGGCTATCACTGAAAGCCTGTGCCCTAATTATTATGTCTGAATCCAACTGAAACAGTGGAGTGACTGCTTAGCAGGCAGAAAATTAACGGCCAAGCAGAATGTCTGTAAATCATCAAAGGACTAACCAAAATCTACCCAACATATCTGTGGCAAGTTATGAGCCTGTACAGACCAGGAAGTACCTAACTTGAGTATTTAAAGATGCCTATAACCAACTGAATAAATAGTGCTGCCAGTAAGTGGAATTTTCTACATGTTTATGCATGGATAAATAACCAATTTAAAGTTGCATTATAGAAGATAATAACCAGGAGGAGAATGCATAATACAATGTAGGAGCTGGCATACAGAGGGGATGCACAGCTTCCCTCCTTCAGATTTGGGCTGCTAAAGCTCAGTGTGTACCATTTAATCAGCACAGTGCCTTATGTTTATCTGTCATCCTGCTCTCCCAAGGAAACTGCCATGGCAAATGGACTCTGAGGAAGAGTGTGGTGGCTTTATAAGGACTTGGAGTAGGCAATGGGTGCCCCGGGTGAGCAGTTGCATGTGGAATACCAGGAGTGGGTTGACTCGAGTCCCCCCAGCTCCATAGGGACAAATGTGCCTGAGGTTCTGATTAAATCCACATTCTTTTCAGCACTTTTAACATTTCGGGTGGCAGTTAAGTTTCCTTCATCTGAGGACCCTGTGACCTCTGGTACCATCCTGTGCCCACACTTCCAAGGGGTCTGGTCCCATCACCTGCTTGTTCTTTTCTACTTTGTTTTTTATTATAGGGTCATAGATAATTGACTCTCACTAAGGACAACTTGTCATTAGTAACTGTTAATTACAGAAGCACACATAATTACATAAGCATTAATGCCACACCTGCATGGTCTCTCCATCACCAGCCACATACATGGGTCCACATGCTGAGGAGTCTGATCAGCATTTCAATGCTTTTATCTTTTATCTTAAAGATAAACTTTCACAACAGCAGCCAACCTCCCCATCTTTAACAGGAAGGACAAACTCAAAGCCTCTCAAAGATCTCTAGTAACCTTGCTGGACACATTAAATGGAAAATGTCTGTAAATGTGTCGAATATTAGCACTAAGCACCACCCTTCACATAACAAAGCTATTCAGGGAAGGCATTTCCATCTCAGAAAAGTGCCCAATATCTTGCAACATATAATTTGCATAACCAAGAGATGGCAGCACTCCATCAACGGTTTGCCTGAAGCAGTTATTTGGAAATGATAATACATCTGTAAGCACATACCTGTGTGCATGAACAGCACTGGGAGACTGAAAACAATGGAATAACCATGGAGCAGACCTGTGATTATTATTCTATTGCTTTACAAAGGTCAAGTAAAGATGAAATTCATTTACCAGTAACTTGAATTATTCTTTACCCACCTTTTACCACGAATAGGACATAGCAAGAATTTATTTTCATTTGGTTGTCTCATAGATGTATATTCTCACAGCGTATTTCATAAGATTAAAAAATGACCTTTCACAAAAACTTAAGAAGCACATATATATCAAATATACTTTCATTTAAAGCACTTTCTCAGCGGCTGAAAAAGTTCCTTCATAATAATCTTAACAATCAAGGTATGTGTAAAAATTTAGCATTTAATTTTAAATATATATATAGATATATATATATACAAGTGATTTTTCTCCTGCAGACTGATGCTGGACACAAATTGGAGGAATTTGGGATTTCCCAAAGACCTTCACTATCCCATACGATCAGGCTCACATGTTCACAAGGGATTTGGTAACAGTGATAAGTAACCTCTTTCACCACATTCAGTCGAATTTCTTTCAGATTCCTTGAACAGGGTATGGACTCCAGAAACAGCCTTTGAGCAGTGCCACAAAGAAAATGAGCAGCACAACTCTATGGACACCACGAGGTGATGAGGAAACTGGGTAAAAGGCTGATAGCAATGAGCTGGACTGAAAAGGAAATTGTTGAACAGAGCTGTTGCTGTTCGATGAGTTTTGAGAGCAGCATTATTTAAATTAATGAGATTCACAGCTGGCTAATGTTTACATCACTTTTCACCTCTGTTCTTTATTGCTGAAAATAATTTTCCAAGAAAAAGTCCAGGTTCAAACAACATTGATTATGTTTCAGAAAAACACATCATAAATAAGCTGCCTAATATCACTGAGGGGCTTATGGTTTTTTGCATGTAAATGTTATTCTTGTTTTAAAATATCTGACTAGGTTTTCTCTTTTTGCAACCTTTTTTACCATAGTCTAACTCCATTGGTGGCACATTTAACCCAATACACGAACAGAATCTATTTGTTTTCTTAAAAAAATACCAAGCATAAATTTTTGGGGGTTTTGTTCTTTTTTGTGTTGTGTTTTTTTTGTCATTGTGACTTTGTTCTTCCATGGTGTCTTCACTTCTACAGAAAACATTCACCAATATTGGATTCATTCTTGCTATTTCTAGTTGTATAAAATATTATCTTTCTTAAAGATCAGTGAGTTCAGTTTTGTTTAATAGCCTAATAGGAGTGGGAGTATCATAGCAGCAAGAGTATCACTTAAAAATCAATTCAGTATTTCATCAGACAATACCAACTGTAGGCCAAAACTAGAAACTGGAATATTTTTTATTTGACATTAGTGTAGTGTGTACATCTTAAATTACAACAATCAGACTAGAAGATTGAAGCTCTCATGAGAACAAGCCTAACTGTTCATCTCTTCTTGTTTTTATCTATAGCAGAAGGCTGCAGCATCAGCTTTCTCCTCTTTCTCACACAAATTAATGCTGCTGCCTGTAATGAGCTGCAGTGTCACTGGAAGGAGATCCAGGTCACTGTATACAGTACCTGGATCAAATCACTCCATGAAACTGAGCAACTCCTCCCAAAACCAGATTGGAAGCTAAGCATTTCTATTTCTGGGCCTGGAGTCCCCATTCATTATCAGTTCAATGTATTTTCAAAGGGTAGAAAAAGCAACCTTAGGAACATATATCCCAGGAATTTATAGCAGCATGTTTCTTGGATTATTATCAGCTCAACAGAAATCCTGTCTTACATAAATATACTTTAAAAGACCATGCAAAATTAAATAAAATTCCTGGAGATAAAAATTGTTTTGGGGTTTTTTTATCGTCTCTCCTATCTGTTCTTCTGGAGCTCCTCTTCCCCCCACTCTATGATGTGGTTGTGTCCAAATCAATGATGTACTTACAGATAAAAGGACAATTTTTTTACTCAGCATTGAGTAGATTTATACTGCTTTCAGTTGTATTTAGTATTCCTTTTAAGTTGTTGGGGGTCTTTTTATGTGGACAGAAAACTTTAGATAACTGCTTTGAAGATAATTCCCATATCAAGTGGAAAGCACAAAAGATGACTAAAGTTCAAAACTTTTAAAGTTCTGACTTAGGGAAGATACCAGAGCTTACTTTTTTTAACACTGGGACCTCCAGGTTCAGAACCACGATATTTAGCTCATTTCCTTTCTCGAGTTTCTCAGCCTCTACCTTTGCTTGAGATTCCTTGACCTGGTTCACACCCCCAGTCTGCTGGTCAGCAAAACACAAATTGTGGTTTTATTTCTTTTCCTCATTTCTGTGACAAAGGCTTAGTTTTAAGTTACTCCCGATACACCCATTAGTAACATCTTCCTAAGTGTTCTAAATGCGCTTTTACCGACCTTTCTAGGGACGGATCTCCCGAGTTTTTATAAAGAAAGTGAAATTCAACCCTTTTATAAATGAATGGATGGCATCTTATAAATTGTATTCCTACAGTTTTATTCAAAAGAGCAGAATCTCTCCATTTAGATGCTTAAGGGCGATGGGCAGGGCCCCAGCAGAATTTCGATACACACTTTCCAGCACTTGATGCAAATGTCGGGCTTGTGTCACAAGATCATTATTTGTCGCGATTTGGGCTGCTTACATGCATATCACGCTTTGGTATCTCTGAAGTCGCTTCTGGTTTACCACAATTAAAAGACCACCATTAGTTTCAGGGCACTATTCGATGAAATTTCAGACCAGTTTGAACTCAAATCAGTAGGAATACACACTACTGAGCACATCTGCCAGCTGAAGAACTCAGTGAAAGCTCTTAGGAAGAACCTAAGAAAATGTTTTGATCGTGTTTCAGGTAGAAAAATGTTTGTATAATCCTTATCCGTTCTAAGGTAACAGTTTGCTGAGAGATTTAAGTACACATTCCAAAATTTGAAGCAATTCGTCATGAAGCAGAAATAGAGAACGTGTCTTGCGTAAAACTGTGTATTTTAAATTAATGCAAGCTGCTAAATAACATAATACTGGAATTTTAAGATCAGTGGTTTTGTGACAGGATTCGGGGGCAGAATTCAGCTGCGGTAGTCTGACCCATACCAAAACCAAGCTGCTGGAAATTTCGGCAAGCTCAAAAGTGACTTTTGTCAAGTTATCTTGAACAAAAAGTTTGCTATAGTAGTAGAAAGGCCGGTGCTCTGCCGGGGGGAGAGGCATGGTTCATTCAAATCCCAAAGTAAGGCAGATAAGAAAAGCGTCTGACTCGAGAACCAGGAGAATTTCTCCGATCACCTGCAAAGCGATCCTCAGTTCCGTGAAGATAACCACGCTTAGAATTAAATGTTTCTGCATTAACACCCTCCTTTCTCTTACTTCGAATACAATTGCCTAGGAATTGCAAATTTGCACTCCTATCTACCCGGTGAACACTGCATTTGGGTGCAGAGCTCACCCTGCAGCAGCTCCTTTTCTTTCTTTCTTTCTTTCTTTCTTTCTTTCTTTCTTTCTTTCTTTCTTTCTTTCTTTCTTTCTTTCTTTCTTTCTTTCTTTCTTTCTTTCTTTCTTTCTTTCTTTCTTTCTTTCTTTCTTTCTTTCTTTCTTTCTTTCTTTCTTTCTTTCTTTCTTTCTTTCTTTCTTTCTTTCTTTTCTTTTTCTTTCTTTCTTTCTTTCTCCCTTTCTCCCTTTCTTTTTTCTCCCTTTCTCAGTCTCTCTCTCTCTCTATCTCTTTCCCCCACGCCCAGACCGAAGGCACAGTTTCGGTGTGTGCAGGAAGCCGCTGCCCACAGCCCTTCCCTGGCAGCGGCGCTGTGCCTGTGCCTGTGTCTGTGCCTGTGCCTGTGCCTGTGTCTGTGCCTGTGCCTGTGCCTGTGCCCCCAGCCTGTCCCTGTGCCTGTGCCTGTCCCTGTGCCTGTGCCCGTGCCTGTGCCTGTGCCTGTCCCTGTGCCTGTGCCCGTGCCTGTGCCTGTCCCTGTGCCTGTGCCCGTGCCTGTGCCTGTGCCTGTCCCTGTGCCTGTGTCTGTGCCTGTCCCTGTGCCTGTGTCTGTGCCTGTGCCCGTGCCTGTCCCTGTGCCTGTCCCTGTGTCTGTGCCTGTCCCTGTGCCTGTGCCTGTGCCTGTGCCTGTGCCTGTGCCTGTCCCTGTGTCTGTCCCTGTGCCTGTGTCTGTCCCTGTGCCTGTGCCTGTGCCTGTCCCTGTGTCTGTGCCTGTCCCTGTCCCTGTGCCTGTGCCTGTCCCTGTGCCTGTGTCTGTGCCTGTGCCTGTGCCTGTGCCTGTCCCTGTGTCTGTGCCTGTCCCTGTGCCTGTGTCTGTCCCTGTGCCTGTGCCTGTGCCTGTGCCTGTGTCTGTGCCTGTCCCTGTCCCTGTCCCTGTGTCTGTGCCTGTCCCTGTCCCTGTGCCTGTGCCTGTGCCTGTGCCTGTCCCTGTGCCTGTGCCTGTGCCTGTCCCTGTGCCTGTGCCCCCAGCCTGTGCCTGTGCCTGTCCCTGTGCCTGTGCCTGTCCCTGTGCCTGTGCCTGTGCCTGTGCCTGTCCCTGTGCCTGTGCCTGTGCCCCCAGCCTGTGCCTGTGCCTGTGCCCGTCCCTGTGCCTGTGCCTGTGCCTGTCCCTGTGCCTGTGCCTGTGCCCCCAGCCCGGGGATCTCCGGCTGCCACGGGCTCCTGCAGCCCCCCGGTGTCACGATAAGCCCCCCCATGTCGCGATAAACCCGAGTGTCCTGCTCTCACCGAGCCCCAGGGCTCCTCCCTGCCTATGGAAGTTGTGATTTGACAGAGAACCCCAAAACAGCCGGCTCTGCCCTGGGCCATGACTCACATCTTCCTAAACGCTCCGTTGAAGTTTGTTTACAGCGCTGGCGCTTGCTACATCAGGGCAAGGAGGGCTCTGTGTTTCCTTTTTTACCTTTTTTTTTTTTGAGCAAACACAACTGACAAAACTGTCAACTCTTTTTATTGTTTTCAGGTTGTATAAACAGAATTAGGCTGCAGGGAGTCTATTAATAAAGTCCTACACAACAAAACCATTCACAATCTTCAAGGTAGGTTTTAATCTCCTAGGAAAAAATCAATTTTATTTAGAATAAACTAGTAAAGAATGGAGATTACTCCAGGGAATTAGTCTTTAAAGTATGATGGAGAAATATAGATTTTCTTCTCTATGGGAATATGATGTTGCAATGCATATAAAATGTGCCATAACAATTACATAAAGGCTTCTTTTAAATTTCCAGGCTCATTAGCCCTATAGCTTTCTAGAAACAAGTACTTCTGGGGAGGGGGAAAAGAAAAGGCGAGGAAGAAAAAAAAAAAAGGCGTGTAATTATAGAGACAAATACCTGGCAGAAAAAGCTTAGAGTCTTGAATAAGTTCCACTACACTAATGAACCACTCCACCAAATCCCAGGAGATCAGAACATATTATGTGTGTGACTCCAATGCAGGAGAAGTAACCTTGTGCCCTTGCTTTCCATTTCTATGGCATCTCCAAACTGTCACAGAGGGATCAATGCAGAGGGTGAAGCTATATTAATACAAGTTAAATGGCCACCTGGAATACAGCTGCCAAGACCTTGGCTCACAGATGGTGACACTTTGTCTTGGAGGCTGAATCTGGACAAATAACCCAAAGATCACAAATTCTGCTCTTGGTTGTACCTGTGCTGCTCTGCAGCTGAGCGTGTCTTCATCAGCTACGGCAGAGACAATGAAGCTGTTTTTACTGAACTCACAATCTGAGGCATTTCCACTCCAAAATGGACAATGCTGGGTTTTTAACATTTATAGCTTTGAGAAGTCAGAATGACTTCAAGTCCTGACACTCTACTTTACTTGTTAGCAGGGTCAGGATTTCACTTTTACCTCTGGTTTTTATTTCTCTCAGCCACATAAGCGAGACCTGAACTCTGTGCTTATTATTCCCACTGCAAAAATTTAAAGACTCTTTTGTGTCACTGAGAAGCAAACAGCATAAGGCTGCACCACAGGCAAAACCACTTCTCAGATCTTTACATTCTTTAACTGTTTATGCCCCAAGATCTTAATCAAGAATCTGCTAAAGCCTTGTCCTAACAATTAATTAGGGAAAACTATAATTTGTATTTTGCAGAAACTACAAAGCCACAAGTGCAGTGACAGCTGTGTGGTTAGAAGGAAGGTTTTAGTGGCTGGTGGAGTTCATGTATGCTTTCTAAAGACATTTAACTTGCTTTTTTTCCCACAAAGAAGCAATCTAAAATCCCAAGCCTGAATATTCCATGACTCTCAGAAATTGCTTTTTAGCAGCCACAGCCACTTTAGGAAGAAGGCGATCTTGTATCTGAGCAAGGAGAAAAGCTCTGATCCAGAGCTCAGCTGAAATTTGTAACTTTCTTGTCTTTATTAAATTCTGTTATAGTCATGAATATTTAACAGTTAAAATATTGTTATTACTGCACAAACATTTTTCCAGCCTACAAATTGTTATATTCTGCCTCTGTTTATACTTTAATTTGATTTTCCTCCAAAGCAACTATTGTCTATCTTTGCAGAGAATTCAGTTTTCTAGTGGAACTAACCTCTCCTCCATCTGTGGAAAATATTTGTTGGCCTTACTGATGGCAGGACCTTATGCATTGAAGTTACATGAATTAATAATTCAGTTAATTTTGGTGTAAATGGCCTGAAGTAGAATAAAACCAAGCTGACACAGAGGTGGTTTGTATGGTCTGAGACCCAGCTGAGCTGAGCATCACAAACCTGCATGGAAGGGTTTGACCTGGTGTAACTATCATTGGGGAGGGCGAGAAAAGCTCAGAGTTTCCATTAAAATATTCTGGACGTTGTGCCTGTGGGTATGGGTGCCAAGGCAGCAGTATGGCAGCAGTTTGCACTTCTCCCTTCCACCCACACTGCTGAGGGAAGGTGGCAGCTCTGCGACAGCTCTGCTCTAACCACGCATCAGGGGCTCTGCTTGCATTGTCGCCTGCAGCGTTTCAACACCGGCTGCCTTCCGTCCTCCTCCTTCATCCCAACTCCCCTATTCTTTGTTGTAGGAAATAACAACCCAGACAACGGCAATGTCTCTTTTCCTTATTGGTAAACACTCCCTGGGCACATCTGCAGTGATGATGATAAGGCAGAGGTCTGCTCTCAAATGGGAAAAACAGAATGTCAGTTTACATAATGGCCAGAAAACAAGAAAAAGAACCTACACGCTCGAGCAGAAAGCCTGTTTCTATCTTGCTTCATTGTCTTAACAGGATTCTTATTGTGTTTATATTTAGAGACATGGGAAACTGTGCTAGCCCTGCTCCCCATTGTTACTTAACCTCAAACAACCTATATAACACACTGTCCATGAAGGAACCTGAATGTAGACTCTCATCAAGGTGGCTAAACAAGATATAGGAAAATAAAGCTCAGTGCTTCCTCCTTGTTTGGGAAAAAACAAACAGGAAGGCTCCCTCTTACACTCACCTCAGCAGAAGAGGGAGGGAGAGTTTGTTTTTACAGGCTCACAGAAGATTTCAGCTCTCTGTTGTGCACCTGTTTGGTTTTTCATCATTCATGCTGCCAATAAATGGATAGAAACACTTCAGCAACTCATTGCCCAACTGGGAAACTTTTTCTTTTCTTTACTTTTTAGGAATAGTGTTTATTAAAAATTCATGTTTAAAATCAGCAGTGGAAACCTGAGATATCTAAGACATCAAAGACTGTGACTGGTTAATCATCAGAAAGTTGATTTTGATAACCTGTTAGTGCTTGGGGAGGCTTGCCTCAATGCTGAATAACAAATAAAACATTACCAAAAACTCACATAATCAATATTAAATTGAATGCAATGTTCCTAACGACAGCAAAGATTTGATTCCTAAGAGTTAATGATTCCAACTCATAGACAGCAAGTGTTGAAGAGGACTAGAAGTGGCAACTGAGCCTGAAATTCTGAATGCAAAACCATTTCACACATAGAAAATATTTACAATGACTCCTGGTTAAAAATCTGCATTATTTAAACAGCACATTTGAGTCTTACTTTTTCTTCAGAAGCCACAATATGTGGGCTTTTCAAATCAGCCAAGGAAGACAAAAACCATCCACAGATGGCATTTGACAAAATCAGCCAAGGATGACAATCATAAATCCTTTAAAGCTCTAAATTAACAAATTTATATAAAGAGCTTTCACCTCCTTCTGTGATGTTCTGTCTCGTTCTAATCATAACATCTGAGATTCTTCAATGAGTATTGGGTTTTCTTATAGAAACATTCGAACTTTGTACATTTAATTTAACATAAAATCTTAGCAGTTCCTGGCATATATCAATTGTCATCAGAAAGTGTTCAATTCTTCTTTTTTTCCAATGATTTGGCCCTGGTACATGTCAGGCTGCCCCATCAGCTGTGCCTGACCAGGTAAGACCCTGAAGGCAAGGTTGTTCAACACTATCCCTTAGTAAATACATTTCCTTGGTGATCACAATTCTTACTATCTTGTCATCCAGTCATCAAATCTGAGATGGATGTAAAGAGAGTGTAAAGGTTGTGTTCTTTCTTACTTCTGTTTCACCTTCCAATAGCTCTTGAATCCTCTGCAAAGATTAAAAGGAAAAGCAGGAAAGGAAAGCTCAGGCATGCAGAAGGAACATCAGTCCACAGGAGGAGCTCAGGGAACAAGAGATCCTTCACGGCACCTTCCTACACCACATGAAGGACAGAACCCTTTCCTGTCCTGGTTTTGTTTCTCTGCTGCTCAGGTTTCACACATATACCATACCCGGTACATCCTGGATTTAGTGCTAGAGATGAAAACAAACTGATCTCTGGGTGCAAGCTCAAAGGCTGATCTCACTGGGAATGGCTGCAGCAGGATTTCAGTTAGATTTCTGAATGAGAAATCCCTTTACCATGCTTTCATTTAATTGTCCTCCCCGCTTTCTCCTCCCCCCTTAGAGTCTCCCTTTCTTTCAGGTGGTGGCACTGCTGCACCGTTTGTGGTGCTCAGCACAGCTTCCTCTGCCAGATTTCAGAGTGTATCTTAACAAGTAATTAGAGCAATTTTCACTAGCTGATGCTGTCGGCTCTCCAGCTCCTGCATGATCCAAATGGCTCTCAGGGGATGTTACATTATGGTTGGTTTGTTATTGTTTGTTCCAGGCCAGTGCCACTAGACAAAAGCGTTATAAAACCGGTGAGTGGTATTAATCACAATTTCTTAGATGTCTATGTCTGCAACGTCCCTATTCTCACTTTCCCATTTTTTTGCTTAGCACTCATTTTGTTCTGAAGGTACAATTAGGATGTGATGTACAGAGTCCTGTGCCATATAGAAGCTCAGCAATAGGCTCAAATAGGACAGATTAAAAAGTAGGAGAGAAAAACAAAGCTTGCATCTCAGCAACTCCACCTCTTTGTTAGGAATGACTGGATTAGCACCCGAGAGCTTCCTTGCAAACAGCCAGAACCCCATCAGCTTTGAGTATTTCAATTTCAACTAAATTCAACTGAAGCTTAACAATTTACCCATTGTGTATCTCCTATCTGACCTGACTTCAGCATACAATGTAGAACGTCCCCTGCTGTGCAGCCCCAAAACAAGCCCCTTTGAAAATAGTATTTATTTCAATTCAATTAATCGTTATCATTTCAAAACTCTAATGGCTTTGAAATTCACAGAGATGCAACCCTATCTCTGTGGTAAGAGATTCCATCATGTAAAGGGAGGAAAATAAACAGAGTAAATATAACTAATTTATTCCATTTCTGATTTTATTGATTCCAGGTCTGGGGGCTTTTAAACCCCGTAATTGAGGCAATAATAAGTAATAATAGGCAATAATAACTTTGGCCTGTCTCCCTCCTGGGTCTTTTCAGCACAATGAGGTGGCTATTGAGTATTGTAAGAAAGAAACCTTCCAACTGAAAACCCACCAGCACAACTGAGGATTCTCTAAAAAGAAGAAAAGACAATCACTTTGATGGGGTGAGTAAAGGCAACTGGACAGCTGTTAAATACATCTTGCAAAGAGGAATATGATCCTGGTAGATCATTGACTGAAGCAGCAATAATAACAACAAGACTACATTTACATGGCAGTTTGCACCTTCAAAGTGCTGTGCAAACAATAACTAATTGATCTAGTCAAAGAAGAACTGCTTCCAGTGTAATATCAAGTCTGTAGTCACAAGAGAACACGCTATTAACTCAAGGAAGCAATTTATTTCAAAATCTATTACCATAAATTATACCAATCTCTTTTTCCTCCTTTTTTAAGTTATTCCCTCTGCAGTCTGATTAATGCCTGGATTAATTTGCTCAGGATTTCTGGAAATTTAGTAAGTGCAAACTTAATAGGAGACTGATAGAAATGTCAGAGGTAATTGATGCTTTAACGAGCATGAAATCTGGAAAAGTACCCCGTCAGAATAGATTCACAAAGGCCTTTATTTAAAGTATGAGAGTAAAAGCTCATCATACTGGACTCACTTCTTTAGAAAAGTTTAGTAAATTGTGTACTGTGAGTACTCTCTGCTTCCTAAACTTCGAGGCACAAAATGTGTATCAGATCAATATAGCACTTTTCCCATTAACTCCAGATATTGTATGATTTCCTACCTTTTCTTTATAAACATTTTAAAATTATGACATTTTCAAGTGAATAGCTGCACAAAAGATTTTTTTAAATGATAATAAGTAGGTTGTATCATGCCTCACCAGGACAAAAGTATTATAGAAGTTGCAGCCATTCTATTTCTTTCTTTTTCCCTGCTTGTATTGATACAGAAAGTTGCTGTTCCCATTCTTGGTCTGCCTGTTCCTTTAAGCAAGGCCTGATCTGATCTCTGAATCAGGTAAATCCTATTAGTCCGTTTCAGCCATGAATACAAAGGAAACATTTCATAATCTGTCCCCAAGAATCTAATCCACGTCTGTTTCTCTATGCAATACACACACAATAACACATATATTGTGTGTTATCAGGAGTCAGAAATGTCTTCATCTGTGCCTGCTGCTAGGTGCAAACACTGTGTTTATCACTGCAGTGTTTGAAAGTCTTTTCTTTACAGGAGAAATAAGCTGGAAAAACACCAAGGAGTCTCAGTGTGCCCCAACAGACTGTGACACTCTTGCCTCAAAGCTCTGCCATATATTTGAAGTCAGTTCCCACTCCTTCCCCTTTCTGTCTGTACCGCAGAGTTCTGGCTGCTGCACTTGCACTACCCAGCCCCGTTAGCTCTTGCAGTAGCCAGTAAGTAAAAACCATTGTAATGCTGTCTGGCTTGTAAATGAGAAGAACAATAAGGAAAGTCTGAGTCTGACAGGCAGCAGTCCATGGTGATTACAAAGAAAAGGGACCGCATTTTTTACTGGCTTTTTGTTATTGTTATTAAGGTCAATGTCATCCATCAAGATGCAGAGTTATTTCTGACACATTTTCAAAGGTCAATTGGTCATGTGCAACTGACAAAACAGATTCACGGAATAATGTACCCAAAAACTCGGGAATGTGCCTTTCCACTTTCTATTGTCATACCCCCACTCATATTTCAATGCCAAAAATCAACAAAGAGAGACATTTGAAAATACCAGTTGAGCAGACAAGGAGAAGAAACTTCAAGTAACTCATTGATGCACAGTTTGAAAGCCATGGAATTTCTCCTTCTAAGCTACCATTCTCTTCATTCCAAATAGCCAGTCAGTTTTTAGCCAGGAGAAATATTTCATTGGCTTCCCCATTCTACAAAGCAACAGATTTCTTTAAAAGGCTCCAATGAACATTTAATAGGAAAACTCCAAGTGTAGCACCTCATGCTGCAATCCACTTGGCTGGCACACCATCATCTTTGTCCTTCCTTCCAGGAGGAATCTTTTCCTGAGTTTTAATTCACAGGAAGTTTTGGGAATAACCTGCTGAGGTTTCATCACCATACCCGCCACATTTCCATAGGAAGAACTGCTGGAAATGGTAATAAATAGGTGAAGATTGAATCCAACAACCAAGAGGATACTGAAGGAGAAAATCCACTTTTACCCTCTACTGCTCACTAGCGGCACAAATACAAAGCTGTATTCCTTCTCATCCACCTCTCCTTGATAGGAGAGCAGGAGTATCAGTGCTTCCCATGTTCCAGAGCCAGGTAGAGGAGGATTCTCTCCAAAAAGAGACAAGAGGGCCTTGACTCCTGTATTCCACTCCTTTATGACAAATAAACTCACTGGTCCTTTGTTTCTCAGTGAATGACTTTTGAAACAAGGACTTCTTTTCCTAGTGAGTTACAAAGCTGAATTGCCAGGGAATATAAACATTCTGATTCCCTTTTGAACTGATCTATCTATGACATACATAGTATGGGCTCTCAGCATTCAGGCTCACACTGAACTTCTGATAAGTGATAGCAATGTTATCTTTGTGCATTTATAGAGAGACTTGAGCATGTAGCCAGGTATGGGTTGGTACCTTCAGCATTTCCAGTGCAGTTTAACTCCTTGCATTTGGAAACAGCTTATTTGCAGGCCACCAATATAATGTGAATGGTCCTGGCACTCATAATCACTGATGTTTAGTTAATTACAATGTAGTAACTCCATCAGGGTATGGAAATTATATGGTAAATAATTACCAAGTAAACAAGCTGCTTTTGTTTGATTCAATTTCACAGCTTTGCAAGATTTGTCATGGTAGTTCATAAATTAAATTAGAGGTCCCACAAGTGGTAAAAAGTGTTTAGTATTAAAAACTTCCTTGAATTTCTTCTCACTGCAGATGTCTGCAGTATAAAAACCAGAAAGCACACGTTGCAGGATGCATTATACCATGCAATTTGGAGTACAACAACCAAAGAAAGAAGTAAGTTCATATGGAAGGACATACTTGGAAGTCGATCTGTGAGGAACAAGACACTAGTAATTTCTCCATTACTGCTAAAGTTCCTAGCCACTGTGTGTCTTTACCCAGCCTTGGTTTTCTAAACAAAAAAAAACACAAAGCAAATATTTTGAATTGATTAGTCAGATACATTTAGTTTAACAGGAATCAGGACATATGCACCGAGTCAGGCTGTTTAGCTTCACTTCGGACACACTGGCAGGTATCAGGTATTGACAAAACAGCTCCCAAAAGTAAAAAACTTTTATTATTTAACTGTAGGATCAAATCAATCGTTAAAAAATGAGACTGTGAAGAGCTGGAGACATTTCTGGTTTATATTTGTCAAAGGCTCACTCTGTCAGCCATTGGGATGGGCAGACCTTGCTCTTTCAAACATTGCACACCCCAGCCTGTCTCCCCCAACAACCCAGGGACCTCTCTATTGATGGAGAACCCCATTTCACCACCCAGTCACAAGGGGGTTATTCCTCTGTATTCTCAGGGTTTGCCCTTCCTAGATAAAACCACTCCTGTAAACTCAGCAGGAGATTAACAGAAAGTTCTCAAAACCAATGGCTCAACCATTGTCCCTCGACAGCTCTCAAGTGTGGGATCAAGATAAGGCACCTCACAGAAAGAATTTCTTTTTCCTGCTTCTTCCTCTCCACTGCCTTTTAGACAAACACACTGGGTTAATGGATCTAATGGCCCAATAACAGAGAAGTTAAAAGACAATAGTCAAAATTACTGTAAAATAGCTTTAAATTCTGTCACCTATTTTCGGAGCTTTGGTAGTGATCACACATTAAAGGTACAAAATTTTAAAGAAGCTTCCCAATTATTCTCTTAACTCTTGTTACATTGCGGTTCCTTCCATGAAAAACATTTAAAATATTCGTTGGATTATTATAATTTTGTCTCTGCAAAGACAGAAATAACCTGGTACTAAGACACATTGAGTAACTGAGTTGCACAATTTCTTTAACTCTGTGTATTGTGTGTTTTCCACTGCTAGACAAAGATCTTCAGTGAAAGGATTCTCTTCTCTAAAATGCTGGGATTTGCGGCCACTAATAGGTCTTAATGGCCCTTTCCCACTCCCTTGCCCCTGGGGTCTGGCCATTGAATTCCAGGCTTTCAGTCTTTCCTGAGCTGTTCTGTAGGCATGTTTGCCTCCAGGTTTGTGTCCCGGCTGGACCTTGGCCCCAGGGGCAGTGTGCTGGCTGCATCCAGTGCAGATGTGTGTCACAATGGGCTCCAAATCCTGCCCGTGCCCTCATCCCCCGGCTGCATTTTGAACCCACCTGTGGCTGTGTCCCCAGTCCCGTCCCGACCCTGTCTCCTTTCACCCCTGCCTGGGCTCCTGGAAGGACCCGGACCTGGTTCATCCCTTGCCTTGTCTGACACCATGGCCAGACCCTGAAGGGCAGTGCCAGGATCAGTGAAGGCACTGCCACCTCAGCACCAGTATCACCTTCCCCAAAATCATCAAGCCCTTGATGACATTAAACAAAAATCTATTAAAGTGCTCTAATAGCAGCACTAATAATAATAATAATTTAGTTCTCAATCTTGGCAAAAACTAACCAGAAACGTGGAATTTCTTAGTTTTCCCCTTTAAGGTGAAATGGGTTGTTCTGAAGTCCTGCTCAATCCTCCCCACAAAGTGTCTTCTGCCACAACTGATTAAGATGGATGAGGTCCCATAAATATAATTTCATATGATGGGCTGTAATTGCCATAAAACATAAGTTAAACTAATTTATTTTCAAAGAAAGGACACTCATCAGTTACAGCCTTGAAGTTTCCATCCACTAATTGTTAAAATTCTTCCAGGTGAAAACAAAGAACTGGAAATCTTTAAGCCTTTCAAACGTAGGAACTTCTCTGGTGGCACAAGTTGAGAATGGCAGGCAGTCATATCCAAAGTTTACTTATCTCAGAAAAACACCACTCCTTTTAACTCAGGTACACATGGCCACCTAAGGAGCTGATTCTATTGATGTGTACAAAAAATGAACACATTATTAGGGGCAGAAACAAATTTTCATTATTGGAAAAAGGAACAAATTTTACCTGCTGAAAGTATACCACAAGGCTTAAAGAAAATGGAATACAGAAAACAAGATGGACTTATTTTTTCTTTGGCTCAAAAGAGCATATTTGTGCTGCACAGAGCACCCTGATGTACGAGCATTTGCATTGTTGTACACAATTTGAGGAGACATGAGAGTCAGGGGTCAAATTTCCAGTAAGCAATGTTGCATAGAACATAATTTTATCATTTATTGGAAGAATGATTACTTCTGAACTAACTCAATATGTCAGTATGTATAATCAATGTGTGTTGACCTATGGATATGCTGAGGTTTGTCAGCAAAGGCTCCCACCTGTCAGGGAAAAATCTAAACTCCATTTATGTCAGTAGTCTACATCTGCTCCTTGCTGCTCAGATGCAGCGGGAAGAGACTCTTCCCATAAAAGTCACACCACGCCCCAGTACACACCATTGTAAAGTCAGTCACCCCACTGATTTTAATGGTGTTATTTGTTCATTACATGCGCACCCCAGAGCAGAATTTGCTTTTGTATGACCTCAGTGTTCACTCGGCATCGACAGAGCCACACCGACTGTTTGCCAAACATGAAATTGAGTTTTAACATTGTTTTAAAGACCTAGGAGGTTCTGCATAATTTAATAAGTTGTCTATTAAATTGAATTGTTGACTCTAAGGTACAGATATCATTCAATTCTGATCTATTGATTATACAAAACATGCAGGCTAAAAGTGTGTGCAACATTTGCTATCAATTTCTATAAACCACACTCAAAATGCACTGATGGCCAAGCTATGAAAACCAAACAGACATCCCTGTTTTAGCCTAAAGATCTTTGCTCTTGATAACTTTAGCCTCCAGGCAAAAGACAATTTCATATCACAGAAACAGTATTTTATTTTATTTTGTTTTATTTTATTTTATTTTATTAGAAAGTACTTCTTGAATGTATTTGTATATGGGATGCTTGTACACCTGAATGCTGAATTATGAAGACTGATAAATTGTTTTCTTTGCAAGATGTAGCATAGCTTTCACAGGCTGATACCAATCCAAATTTAAAAAGCACTTAGCTTTCAACTTAAGAGAAAAAAGACTGAAAATATTCTGAAAGGTAATTAGATAATATTTTTAGTATTTTGCTATCATTTTGTTAATTACATATATAAATGGTAAAAATGACTATACATTCACTTTCATAAATACAACCATTTAACAATGACCACCATTGTATTTTGACCCAAAAATCACGGCTAATATTAAAGCATTCCAGACAAGTAAAGAATTCTCTGGAATTACAGGAAAGATTAGCAGAATAAACACTTCCAGGCTTTCTTGCTAAGTGTGTTTAAATAAGAGAGAAGATGGAGACACTAAAAACAACTGGAGAAGTCACAAGTCTGACGGAACGCCCTTAACTGGACACTCCCTTCCCCAATGTCCTTCACACCAGCCCAAGCATCAGCGGACTGTTGTTTGGTCGATCTTTTGGACTACAGCTCCCCAATTTACCAGCCCTTATCAGCAAGAGGCCCAGGAATCCCAAGCCTGCTTGTTCCAAATGTATTCTCTCCAAAAGGCTCCCCAGAGTAGTTGCCATTTGCAGTTTTAGACAAAGGAACACATTATCACCTGCATTGTTTTCAGTTCCTGAATCTTCCTCAGCGTTCACTCTGAATCCCTAAGGAATCCTGACTTCTTCACTGTAAATTTGGGCTGTAAAATAACTGATTTGTGTCTATTTTACCTACTTGTCTGGTATGGTCCTCGGAGCATTTAAATTATGTTCGTGAGCATGATTGTAACAATAAAAAGCGTAAAAATAATAAAGGAGATATTTTAATTGCTTATGATAAAGTGTTATTCCAACAGACTGAATGAAATGTTACCATCCTCTGGCTGTGTTTCCCTCCTAAAGAAGACCAGAGCTTGGATAATGTGGATAGATGTGTACACAGTTTGTAATTACGAAAAGAGCTGTCAATAACGCCCCACCACTGTCACTTTTATTGCCTGACTCCCCCTCCCATAACACCACCTCGTTTGTAGCCATGGTAAGATGCCAAATTGCTTTATTTCCAAACTGTATGACTACATTTAAAAAAAGCCTTTGTGTGCAATATATTCCACAGTGCTTACTCTCATTAGTATTGCCTCAGCATGCATGGATTCACGACCAGCATCCTTATTTCATATGGAGGCATCCTTTAAAGAAATTGGATGCTAGAGGGTCTATACATCAATGTTATGATGCTGTATTTTTCACAAAATCTGTAAATAAGGTCAACACGATAGGGATATTCCAGATGACAGAATCTCTAATAGTTTTTGAGGAGCAGCCTGTTTCCTTTTAAAAAGTCAATTTGCTTTCAACCCATGCCTATTAAAAAGTGTACTTAGTCTAGCAGGGGCAAAGCACAATTCCAGCAGTTTTCATGGCTCTGGGTAAATATTGCTGGGGTGATGTATGCAAGGCTGGCTACCCACAGCTGAGGAGGGGCAGTAATGGGAACTCTGGATCATTGCAAGTGGCTTTATTTGACTCTGTACTTTAGGGTCTCACACATGATGAATTCATAACTGAGATAGTATGGCAAGAGAGAATAAACAGCAGCATTGGCCTTGTGACAGCTGTACTTCAGAGAGCCAAGAATGCCACTTCTGTTGCTACACATGAAAATTTAAATAGCTTAAGCTTCTTCCAAGACTTTGGACCCAATCCTGATTCCCTGGGAATCACTGCCTTCAGCAAATGAAAGGTCAGACTATTTCACAATAGAGGGATTTGTAGTTTGTCCTCCAGCCCCTGTCAGCAGCTAATTAGAGCCCACTAAAGAACCTTGAGCTCAGGTCAGAGGTACCAATAGATCCAGGCCTCCAGTGACTGAAAGTCACCACAACGGGGCAAGTAAATTGAGGAGAGAGGGGTGAAACTAATTCCTAGTGAACGTGGGTCCACTGTACAGAAATCACCACTGTAAGGAGACGGGTAACAAAGGGGAGAAACAAAAACTAATTGGATGAAAATACAGAGGTGGGAAATAGGAAAGCAGATAGAAAGGCAATCAAATGAGGCAGGCAAAACCAGAGCATAAAGCAGTCCAGATATTCAGGCCAACATCATTCTTTGTCTTAGCTAGAACACAGAAAACGAAAAGAGGAAAACTAAATTAACATGAACAAAAGTGAATAGAATTAAACTGACCAGAAAAATACAAAATAAATGAGATTATTTATAACAATGGGGATGTACTTATGCATCACACACCTGCTTTATGTCCCATTCTTATAAAGTTCCCTCTCTTCTGCCACTGATTGACTTAGATCCTGTAACTGTCCCCAGAGCATAGGGAACAACAGGTTACCAAAAATGGGTTAGCAATAATAACAGGAAAGGTTTGTGTTTCTGCTGATGAATTCTCATTGTACTGATCAGTTAGTCCATAGCAACTTAAGAACTGGTGTCTTTCAAGAAATAAATGATCAGACAGTGGACATTTAAATTGTCCTAATTTACTTTTGTTTACTGTCCTTTTCGACAACTTTCAGTTTTCCTTTTTTTTTCAACCTAGTCCAAAACATCTTCCTCCTTAGAATGGAAAGTGAAAGAAATTTTCTTTCTCTCAAGATTTTATCTCCTGGCTCAGGCTCTGCCTGTGAGCCCATCCCAAGCTGCTCATGTTCCTTTTGTTCCGAGGTGCAGCCACATGTCCCCGGGACCATTCAGGTGGGGAACCCACCTGCTGGGTCTGGAGCCAGTGTGACGGGACACTTCCCTTCCACACCAAAGAAGACACATAATCACTTTGTCACTCCCATGGCACCTATTTTACTGCAAAGGACTTTCCCTTTCAGAGCATCCCCCTAATTCCTTAATTGCTGTCTACTAAAGACCACTTGTTTTGCAGCACTCATTAGCTTTGGAGTGTATACAACCGTTTGTCAGAGGAAGATTTTTATATGAAATAGGCAGAATCTGTTTTATAGGATAAATCCCTCTGCTGTATCTTTGGCAGCAATATCCCATATTGTCAGTGCAGTCAGCTGAGTCTATTGCCCCCAACATGCCCAAAGGAATGTGGGAGCCTAAGCTCAGTGCACTATAGAGGAGAAAGGCATGGGGAGAATAGTCAGCCCACAAAGAAACTATTAGTGGCATTAGCAGAAATTAGCCACATTAGTGGCACCATTCAATCCCTCTGTTCAGTGCATTTCAGGATTCCCACTGTGACATGAATCCCTTGCTCCTGAGGAAGTGTCTCAGGTTTTCATCCATACCTACCATACATTAACTAAGTCTTATAACCTTAGCCAGTCTGCTATGTAATTTCACAAAAGAGTCAGCAACAGTCTGAAGACATCATTCCACTTTCACTCTTGTGTGATTATTGCTTCTGGCTCACCAAAATCAAGAAATTTTCTTACCTAATCTTTGCCTCCCTAATCTTCTTTTTTGTGTGGGATATAATGTAGCTTCAACTCCAAGAAGGCCATAGAAGTGGCCATTCCATTACAGACTTGAACTCACCTCCCTGGACATTTTAATGCATTTTAGCACTGTAATACCTAATTCACTAAACTGTAGTTTGTGTTTAATAGAGGAATATAGGAATTTGTCCTACAAAGGATATCACTTCCTTGACAACCAAACAGGTGTCAGGCTGTTATCTGTCAGTCCTTCCACCTTTCATCATCTTCTGGTGGAGATCAAACCACAAGAACAATGATAAAGAATAGTCTGTAACTTGCTAATGTTCTTATCCATCCATATCACTAGCAAAAGAATGTTGGCAAATACAAGTTTACTCTTGCAAAAGTTGTTGTTGAAGTCAATATTCCCACAGAGCACAGGCATAATGAAGCAGTATCTGGCAGAGTTAGACTCAAACAGAGTCAAGAGTCCTGAATTGTGCCATCAGTTCTACTGACATATTTTGGGTAATATTCTCCAACAAAATAAAATCAAACAAAATCTTTTTCTTGAATCTCTCTATGTGTTGAACAATCCTTCAGCACCTTTTAAAGTTCATGGGCATCTGCAGCCAAGAAGTACTAAACACTTCTAGAAGGTGACTGGAACAAACATGTCTTGGTGTCAATCTCCCAAGCTTTATTTTAAACAAAGCTTTGGAGAAAAAGCTGTTACACAATTTTTAAAGTCAAACGGAATTTTTTCCATTTCCAGCTTAATGTCTGATTGAGATGACTGCTATTCAGGATTTTATCTGTAATTCAGTAAAATAAAGAAGTCTTTAGTCTGCAGGCCTTTTTATGTACTAACAAAAATATATTTTACAGTCTTATCCTGATACTGGTTGAGTCTTTGTTGGCATTTGGCATTAGATTTCCTAATGTATCTCTTGGAGCACTTCCAAAGAAGAAAAGAAGGGGAGACAGAAGAAGGGGGAGAGAGAGGAGAATTAAAGAGAGAAAGAAAATTTGATTTATGCCATTTTTTGTTTTAATCACTTCTCTCAAAAATAACACACAATGAACTGGAGGGTTTCAGTGGTAAATGCTGAAATATTATAAGCAGTTCAAATGGCTGTGGATTCTTCCCATCTGTCATGGACTGTAACTGAGCACTATAACAGAAAAGTGATATTAGTTTTGAACCAAAAATAAATCATCAAGCCAAGTCTGTATGTCTAATCCTACCTACACTGCCCTACCAGTGACCTTTCCATGGCCAGGACAAATCATATTCTGTAGGGAATTCATAAATTCATTCTTCATGCTAGCTTGTTTTGGGTCTTTTTGTGAGGAAAAAGAAAACCTCAGATCCCTCACACTGAACCCACCACATTAATGTTTCAGACTTTGGCAATGCTAAGCTTCTCTCCACCCCAGTCCAGCCAGACTGTTTTTGTATTGAACACCTCTGAAATTGTTTACCAGGACACTATAAGGGTTAATGCATTGACAGCTGATGCCTGTCTCCAAAGCATTCCTGTAAACAGGGAAAAATAATGGAATCTCACTCCAGACATGGATAACAAACAGGGAGATAGCTTTTACAGAGACAAGAGTAAATGCAAAGATAATTTCTCCATATGTTTAGCATCCTCTTCCAAGGCCTAAGCAAGTGCACTTACAGGAACTGTAAAAACCACTAAATTCTGTTACATGGGGCAAGATCAAAGCTGCTTCTTTTCCACACAATTGATTCAGGCCAAGCTAGATTATTTTTTGAAGTTAGATTCATCCTGTTATAATCTTTGTTATGTCTAGTCTTCTTTCATTCATGAAAATGGCCTGATTAGTTTGTGCTACTTTTTTGAGAAAGACAGCACCAGCAATTGGAACCTATTGGTAGAAGAAAACAACAACATCATTCTTATTTTAAGATCTCATCAATAGTCCAGAAAAGGGAAGTGAAAAGATGTTCCGCCCAGTGGGCTACTATATGAAAACAAAGCATTTATGCTGTACTGCCTTGCTTTAGGATGTGTATTTTAGAGTGGGAAAAAAGTAAAGTTTCTCACAAATGACAACTAAAATCACAGATATAAAGAATATCTGAAATAGAACAGGCCTAAAGTACCTTATGTGCCTGAAAATACAAGTGCTCAAAAGAACAGACCTTTAAAAAAAGTCTTTATGTGACAAGGTCCAAGGCCAAACAAGATGTTTGTGTTTGAATCTGGGAAAGGATTCAGGCTTTCCAGATCCACATCTTAAACAAATTATTGGCCTTTGTTTGCTTCTGAAAATGCTAATTTTCACATACAAGTTGCTAGTGTGCACCTATGACCATACATGTTTGTGGGAGCAAATGTTGAGATTGCTTTCCCAAAGCTAACTGATGAATCCAAACTCAGAAGAAAGTCTCTGCACAAAAGAGAAGTTCCTGAAGAGGCAGAATCACAATTTCTAATCAGTTTCATTGATGTTCAGTGTTTCTTGCCACCATGGTAACCCACACACACAATAAATGGTGTTTTGTTTAATCAGTCATGAGAAAGAAGTCCAAGCATGGTGAATCAGGCTGAATGAGAAACCGTTTCCTTTACCACCCTAATCAAAATAACTTCAGTGTAACTATAGGACAATCCAATCAGCAAAACAGGATCAGGCCATGAAATTCAGATCTCAGTCTGTTTTCAGACACTCCTCCCAGAAGTTCAGATGAAAGTCTTACTTCTATTTCAAAGACAGGAGTTTCTGCAGGACAGGATTAGTTCAAGGTTCAGATTTTATCTCGCCTTTACAGCAGGTAGCTTGCACCAGGCTGAAGTCCAGCAGAGGCAATAGATGTTCAGAGCCAAAAAACTCAAAATAATTTTAGGCTCACTTAGTAACTGAAAATAATACATGAAAATGTCCCAGATTTAATAACAATGGAAATAAAATTTCCTTACTCCAAGTTAATGTTTTAAGGCATCTATGGCTGTAGTCTGCTTTGCACCAGAGGAAAAAAATATAATTAATATATAATTATAAATTTTTATATAGAAAAAAAATCATGTAAACTAAAGGCATTGAGGAATAGGGAGGTTTCTGACATTCTCAGAAAACACTCATAAAAGTGGCATTCACGTGGCTAGTCTTAAACCAGTTGAGGAGTGGAAAAGGATTACCTTTGATGTATGAAGATCAAAACCCCCAATTTTTTCAGGTAATAAGATCTCTCTCAGATGGATTTCAGTAATACGAACATGTTTTCCATGGCATGGTAATAAAAATAAAACAATGCAATAAAACTGCATCCAGGACTAAGCCATTCTTGAATTCTTAGTGGAATGTCAAACAAACTCACAGTTGGTGTTAACAGTTTCTAATGTAATAGTGATATGCAAAGAAAAATTATAAAAGTAATGTGGGCAGTAAGACTTGAAATAATTGTGCAGCTCTGGTGACATCATAACAAGCTTCATCAAGTGGTCTATGATACAACCACAACTGTAACCATTTTTTCCAGGATTTCAGTTTTTAAAGAAGCTTTAGTAATGTGGGTGGAGGAGGAATATAATGTCAAACTTTTCTTTTTATTTGTTTTCAATTCCTGTTCAGACTATACCATGAACTTTATTCCTTTCCCTTGCTAATTGTACCTTCCCTCCTAGAGGACTAAAGCCTCAACATTATCACAGCCATTGCTTTCATCACACTTCCATAAGTAACTCATTTTCTTTCAAAGCAAACCAATTTTTTTAATTGAGTACTTGATTTTCAAGTACTGCCAATTTCAGCATATTAGAGAACATCAATGCAAATGGTTTGAGATAGGTAAGGTGAAAACAGAGGTTCAGTGGGAGAGAGTGGGAGAAGGAACAAGCCCCCGTGATTCAGAGAGATTTCCACCCATTGAGTAGAATCTTTCATAGTGGTTTCTGAGCTTCTGGGGCTCTCCTGTTCAAGGTAGGACAAGTGGAAGTGAGAGCTATTGAATGTCACGGCAAAGCCAAGGGGAAACATAAGAGCAGAAAAAATTACTGTGCCTATCAAATTCACATTCCTTGTGGATGGCACCTTGGTAATAACAGCACACTGAACTGCTTTGTTTTAATGTATTTGTAATGGGTTGTTTCCAGTGAAATGCTAGATATTATGAAAGACTGTTCAGCCAGAAAAAATGCCAAATGTGCTATTTTCTGTCTTTTGTTTAAATCCTGCTGTGGGTCCCGTTGGTATCAGTTGTGTAAACGCAAGGAAACACCTGTACATTCACTTGTTTCATCTATTCTGTTCAGTCACAGAACCAAGTTTCCACTGCAGTCTTTGCTTTTTTTACCTAATTTTCCGTCTGAGCTGGCAGAAGATCAAGAAGGTCAAATGATTTGCTCGGGATCACAAAATGAGTCACAATCTTGAGCCCAGATTAAATGCAGGGCACCAGTGCACGGGACTTGCCTACTCAGTAAACCACACCAGTTCCAGCTGTTTTCCCTCCTCACATGAACAGAATATGAGGAAGTTTGTAGAGAATCTGTCTAAAGCAGAAAATCATCCAGCAGCAGGCTGTCTGTAGTGAAATGCTGGATTTAAGGTGGGGATAAATCAATACCTACAACTATGTGCTTCCTGGTACTGTACTTTCCATTTCTTATTCCCTTCAAATATCTGTCTTATCCAAGAAATAGGAAAAGGTTTTTTTAACATTTTTGTTATCATGTGTACTCTCTGAAGACAGAAATAAACAAAAAGAAAATATTTCACCACAGAACATTTCCTGCAGCTGCTGGAGTTCATGTTTTTATCATTTGGTAGATGGAGAAGCTGCATCACAGTTAGGGAAAACCACAGCAGAGGAGAAGACTAATCTAGATGAATTCCAAGCAAGAGTCAGTGTTTCAAATATTCACCACAGATACAAATTAATCTTCATGGCAGAATTAGAGAGTTCTTACAGGCTACCGAGGGTTCCTGAAGGGGAATTTAAGAGTACATATAATTTCTACTGGAGTAAGGTAGGAGCATTAGGAATTATCACTGCAGCTTGAAGCTCTCAATTTTTTTAATATCTTGTCTGAGTTCATGCATTTGAGCTTTAATTAGGTGAGGGCTGAAACTTATTTTGTATGGCAGACCACTATAATATAATATAATATAATATAATATAATATCATATCATATCATATCATATCATATCATATCATATCATATCATATCATATCATATAACTTAAAGGGAAGGTAGGAAATCTGATGCTATTCTACCATCAATGCAAGTTCTGCAGCAGCCTAGAAAACCAAGGTACACTTTATGTAATTAATCAGTTACAGGGTTAATTTAAATTTAACACTATTCCTAGTAGGAATGCTGCTGAATACTTTTGAAGAAAACTATATATGTCACAAACAAACTGATGTTCCCAGTTTGTTCGTCAGTGAAGTCTGCCTAAGAAACCATTTGAATGCTACACTGGTCCCAGCTCTAGCACTATTTACTGCTATTGCATACAACAGATCTGTTACCTACAGTCTCACCAAGTCCTATCCACCAAAAATTGACATTTTGGACAGCCCAGCTCTTACCATCCTGACTCTGTCAGACCCTCCCCTTTGATCCCAACAAGCATTTACCAAATTAAGGTCATCCAAAGGCAAAGGCCAAGGAACACTTCAGCATCTGCCTGTAAGCTGGACTGTAACTGTCCCTGAATTCCTCAGTCCTATCACCACAGTGATGTTCTTGTTACCAGCAAAGTCCCACATGCAGAAAACAAACTGGTGGGACATCATCCTGAAAGATGCACATTCCTCTGGAGCAGGCACCTCGTATCACATCCTAAGTACTGCTCTCACTCAGTGCTTGGTTTCCATCAGCCACAAAACTGCTTCCTGCACCCTGGTAGTGCAGAGATTAAACTGCACCACTGAGGTACAGACACAGAAACACCACAGCTTAAAAGAATGCCCTAAAAATAGACACCCCCACGTGATCCAGCTGTAGGATGCTCACACCCAAGAGGCTGCTCTTTCTCACCTACCCACTAGATCATAACAAAGCAGAACACGAGTGTGAAGGTGCTGACCCTCAGGAAATGTCAACAATTCAAATTATAGCAATGCTGGAATATAGACTGTCATGAATGTATTAAACATGTCCTACCTTGACATCCACCAGAATGCTGAATAAAGTTTAAGACCATTAATTTTAATTAAGACTATTTATTTAATCATATGATGCTCACCAGTTTGCTGGCAAGATTATTTTATACATCTTTAGGGCAAAGGCTGGTTTTGGCAGCTTCTTACTTAGAACCTTCAGAACTGGACCATATGGTGACACTCACTCATCCATCCTAGAGCAGGAATATTCTGCTCTGCTGACACAGACCTACAGAAGGAATTCCCTCGAGGAGAATGTGCTTCCTTCTCCATGTTGCACTTGTCTGACCTTATTTTCTCTAAAACAAAGAAAGATCACTGTGCATACCAATGTGTGTCTGCACCTCTCTTTGTGTTTCTCTGTGGATGTGTGTGTGTATATATGTATAAATTTGCATATTAAAAGCTTGACAGATTAATTCACTGTGTGCACGCTCGCTCCCAAGGAGCACGCCAAGCATCTGGCTTAATGTACAGTGGGAAGGGCCTCCAGGGATGAGCACAATACCTGAGTCTGCCTAGAACAAACCAGCACCACTTCCACTCATGGAGGGTGTTAACAGGGCCACAGCCCCCAGCTGCTGCCAGCACACTCTCTTTTATAAGTTACAAGATAAAGTTCAACTTTATAGTTTCTTGTGAGTTCACACAAACAAAATTGACTCATAGGAAAATTGCTGGCACTTAAAAGCTGTGAATAGACCAATATAAAACTCAGATTTGAGGCTGACAAATATGGCTTGGTCAAATATGCACAAAGCTCTCAATCATATATTATGAATGTCAAGCAAAGAAAATGTTAATATTCTGATTCCTCTCACGCTTATCTGTGACCCAGTTATTTCCATTAGTACTACTCACACCCTTAGTGCAACATTTGCTTTGACAATCTGAATTTGTCTGAGGTGAAACTCACATCATATTATCATCTATCCAACAAACTGATTTTTAAAAATAAAAATACACTGATTAGAATACACTTTATATTGGCAATGAATATATCAAATATGAAGAAGCTATACCCATTTTGCTCAGGCAAACTTGTTGGCCTGTTCATCAAACACAGACAGCACCTTAGCTGTGATCAGAAATCCTAAATGGACAGGAAAATCAGTGGAAATTACTCTTATTACCATGCTGCAGCTTAAATGCAATTTCAATGCACTTAAGGGCCAATTTACATTGTTAGAGCTCTGCAAAGATTCCATAATTGTAGATAAAAGCAACATCTAATTGTTCTAAATGCTTTTTATTTTTAAATTACTAGCCATCACTTCTGGGGACATAGTGAATCAAGCAACACAAACCAGATGAATACTTTCTTTTGCTGCAGAGTAAACACTCTTCATATATAATAAAAGATATTCTGAATTCATGCTGAATCAGAAAAGGAAGAGCAAGCCAGTTTTGACTTCACTCCATCTGCTACAGCATTCAGAATTCTCAGGACTTTATTGCATGCAACACCTTTGTGTTTTGGTTCAGGCCTCAGCTGATGTCATTGTGGGCCACCATGTGACCTCTAGGAGGAACACTGGCCAGTGTGACTTGGGTGTATCCTGAAGACACAAAAACAAGAAGTCAAATAAAAAGAGCTTCGTAAGTATGGCAGCTTCAAATTCTCATGACTTAAGCAAATCTCATGATGCTTTGGAGGCTCTCTGATGGGCAAGGGAGGAGAAACTCATACCTTGTGGTTGGCAATGCTGTTGATATTTTAGAAATGATGGCATCAGCAAGTCACTTTGAGAAAATCTAGCACTCACAGATGAGAGAGAGGCAAAGTGCCTTGCCTTCCAGAACCCTCAGAACTGCCCAAAGAGAACAAATCTCCAGATGACTCCCTGTGGGGACCCTTTATGTAAAATGACCTGGTATTTCTACTCTTGGAGAGATGGATCTGGGATGGACACATCGACCCACCACAGTCATCCTATAGAAACAGTGGGGTTTCTTTTTAGAGTCAGGAAACAGCATTTCCTATTTCCTAAAAAAAAACTCTCTCTAGGAAGTGTTAGATTTCAGGATCATGTTTACCTGAGGATATCCCTCCACTCTCCCTTCCTCTTCCAGATAGAAGGGATAATACACACACAGTTGGACATTTTTACTTGCAGATACAGAGTATGATATCAGACCCAAAATTATTACTATTTCACCCAAGATTTCACACACAGAAAACTGTTAACTTCCATTAGCAATGACTTTTTCTTATCAGACTCACAAAATCCAAGAATGGATTTGTCTGAAAGAAGTTTTCACTTGTCCTCCAAGTGAAATAAGGCATTTTTGTGCGGCTGAGTTGTGCATCAAGAAACAAGAATTGTAAATAAGGAAATACTTTGACTAGTGCAGAAGATTGATACAGCACCTGACAGCTTTCATTACGTAAATCTAATTTATTTCAGTAAACAAGTGACTGGAATCATGCATCATTTCTAAACGAGCTGACCCTCAGGTTTACATGGTTGGCTGATAGGGGTTTGAAAACAGGAAACTCCAGCTGTAACATGAGTGACCCAGACAGCAAAAAGCTAGACACCAAACTAAATTGGAAGGCAGGAAGTCAAAGTTCATGCTCATACCACAAACAATACAAAAATAATGAAGTTCCTCTGAGATACATTTGGCAAAGCCAAATGTCATTGTGAAGCATAAAATATAAAAGAACGTATAATATAAATGTTTATAGAAAAACAGAGCAAAGAATTGTTGATAATTTTCCAGCAGTGTTCCAAAGAGCTGATCTATCTGCATACATTTTCATAAACACTATATGTCCACTATAAACTGAACACTGACAGGATGCCTAACTCCCTTAGGTTCTCTTAATTAGGCCATTCAAAAGCTCTGGGTTTTGATATCTTTATTCTTTGTTTCCTGAACCTCGATTTAATTCCCTCTCAGCTCCCAGAATACTGCTGGAGTCCCTGCTCCGTTAGGCACTTTTCTTCTGCTCCCCTGACACTCTATTGTAAAGCAATTTTTAGTTCTCTAGGGACCAGTCTCTCACACTTGTGAGCTCTAGAGTGTTCCACAGGTTCACACAAAGCCTTTACAGCCCACATCCAGAAACATATCATATCCTGTTTGCATCAGAGCAGCCCAACGATTTCCCCAGCAGCTACACTTGGTCTGTTGCTGTTACCTCCTGGGACCACATCTCTACACAAACACCACAGAGACGTGGGGATGTGCCTACAGCAGAGCCAAGGGCTCATTCTGGGGACAGAATAAGCCAGTGCAGAAGAAAGTCTAACACCTAACAGCGGGTGATTGCCAGAGCCCTAATCTAGACCTACACAGATCCCTGAAAGCTGGAGCAGTTCCATTCAAATCTTCCTAATTCCACTCTGCAGGAAACAACAGAAGTTTTAAATTTTATTTCATGTACATTTAATTTATCTGCATCTACAATTCATCCTTAGACTCCTGACTAGGTAATCTGTCTAATCACCTGTTATGTGTTCTAGCTTCAGGCTCTTCTGCATCCTTGTGCTCTGTAACCAACTTCCCTTTGCTCTGATCTGTCCCACAGCCTTGAGCTCAAAAACTCAAAAAGTAATTTCTGCCTCTGCCTCTCTGATAATAACCCTCATCCCCATTATGTCTTCAGAGAAGGAAGGATTGATACAACTCCACCCTATATGTCCTATAGAAGATACTTCTCTGCAGAACTCAGGCACTGGAGTCTGCAGACACAGAAGTAAACTCTGCATTGTCAAACATCTGCAAGAGCTCACAGCTGATCTAACACTTCACCACACAAACAACATTGGTATTTTCCACAAACCTTACTCAGATGACTTTTTCTCTGAAGTTCCTTTTTAATCTGGTTCGGGGTTTTTGCCTTCCAACTTCTCATGTTTATTCCCTTGACTTGTTTATTACAATGAACCTTAAAAATATTATCCCCTGTTAAAAGAGTGTCCATCAAGTCACTGCTGGGTTTAGCCATGCCCTAGAGACCTCCTGAAGCCAAGGGGCTTCAGCCACATGCATGTTTTGTGGAACCAACTTCTGTCTGAGCTTGTGGATAGATTCTTTTAAATTGCAACACATGGGAAAACAGAAACAGACAGGAATTTTAAAAAGCTTCCTCTTTATTGAATACATCTTTTCATAATAGGCTGGGCAATTTCTGCATTAAAAAAGGTATTAACATTTGAAACTCTAGTAAAATACCGTTAATTCACCTGGCAAGAGTGCAAACCACATGAATTTAGAAGCTTTCCAAAAGCTTTATTTCTGTTAATAGTTACTGCTTACACAGAGGTCAATTAGCACATGCCACCATAATTAGTAATTGTTTTATTCACAAGAGATGTCAAATCCCTTCAAGGAAAGGCAAAAACTACAATAATAACAAGTGAGGTTTCCTTTGTCATCAATATTTCGTAAATGCAAAATAAAATGCAAGTGCAAAGTGCAGACACACAAGCTTGGGTCTACACTTTGAAGATAATGAAGCATTTTGCATTCTGAAAATTTGTATATTAATTTTGAGATTATCGACCCATTCTTCAAATGAAACTTTACTGCCACTATTTACTGTTAAATTTGCTATGACAACACTGAACTGGGTTTGGTGATGCAACAGCACTGAGAGAAACACAAGGCAGGAGTGTGGAATAAACTGGTACCTGTGTGTACATAGATCTGAGGTGAAAACACAGATGTGTAAATCTCTGAAAATCAAAGACAACATTTTAAGCTGGATATTCAAGGCTGGCAACCATTTTAAAGCTACAAGGGCTCAGGTTGACCTTGAAATTCGAAACAAATTGAAGACTATATTAAGGCAAATGAATATGTTGGAAAATATCTCAGTAACTATTCAGTGAAACTTAGTTTATCCCAATTAAATGCTAACTTTGTATTGTTCAATAAATGCAATTAGAAGAGATAGTGCAGTTTCTGTAAAACTTCTCTGATATATTTACAGTGCTTTAAACTTTTCTGGCACACAACTCCCCATAAGATAAAGAAGTCTACAACCTCAGGGGGGAAAAAACTTAAAAAGCATTATCAAAATGGATAAATGGATTTAATGACAGGTTTTGTTTTACTTATGTCTGGTGTTTTTACATTTTGCAACTGAAGTTGTGACAGAGCTTCAATTTGTTTCCTCACTCAAGTAATTGAAGTTGCAATACTGTTTCCTGAATTTGCAATTTCAATTTGCTCATTCTTCTCCTGAGACTCATCTTTCCTCTTCATAGCGAAGGTTAACAGAATCAGTCAAATATGTCTTATCTGTGTCCCAGATTGGATCAGTGAGAATTAATAGAGAATGTTCTGTGCCTCACCTGCTTTGGCATAAAGGGATTAGAAGTGTTTAGGAAGGGAAAATAATGATTATCCTCTGTGTTTAATTGTGATGATAGCTTACTAACAATCACTTCAGGGAGGGAAAAAAAGCTTTTTTGCATTTTCTAACTATATCTATTCCAAGATTTTCTAATTCTAAAAATCTGTATGCATGAAGTGCACAGAATATGTAACTCAAAGGTGAATGTTGTACCAACATTACACTGCAGAGAGTCTTGGTGGAATACTGACAGGTACACAGAGAGTGGATTCCAGGTCTATTTGTAATTAAAGGTATCTTAGGTCATTGCACAGAGTATTCTACTTGAATACAAATGCTTGATTTCCTCTCACAAAGAAGCAGAGTGTCTTAGCTGAAATTCAGTATTATTGCATGGTTGAGGTAATCCTTTGCACATACACAAACCCACTAATATACCACATGCACTATTTATCTATCTAGATTTATCTATCCTCAAGCAGGCACAGTGTGGTTTATTATTACTTACCCCAAACATGTAAGTGTGCTTATACACTTTTACTTTAGTCCACTGGTGGCTGTCAGCTTCTGTGCTACCTCAAAAACACCCAGTGAATATTATTTTGCTCTCTCTAATGTGTAAACTGTCAAAACCAATCCCATTTCACAGCAAATTCAGTGTGTGCAGCACACAGCTCTCTCAGACCGCTCACAGGAGCTTCTCACTGT